>NW_028182298.1:1200000-1605000 GCF_964339955.1 Pipistrellus hanaki | reverse complement strand
TGTTCCCGAGCTGCCTCAGTTCATAACAGTGTGTAGGAAGTTGTTTGATAAAGTGGGCAAAGCTTATACTTGGGCCAGAAGGCAGAATATAGGAAACTACATGAAAACATGATTAATTCAGTGAAAATGACTGTAAACAGATTAGAACTTGTTTAGAACAGCTGAAAGAGATTCTCCAAGTCAGTTCTTAATGTAGAAAAGGTAGCTAAGATTCGGGAAATCCTTAATTCGAGTTAAGATTACATGAAACACTGTATGAATCCTATATTCTTTACTTAAAGGAAACTAGAGTGGTAAATGTGTGTTATACAAGGCAGAATACCATTGAAATAGAGAAAAAAACACATTCGGCAGCTTTGGAAAGCCTTACACTTCACTGACATGTAGTACTACACTCTATCATACAGTTGAGAGACAATGTTCCCTAGCTCCCTCAATTCATAACAGTGTGTAGGAAGTTGTTTGATAAAGTGGGCAAAGCTTATACTTGGGCCAGAAGGCAGAATATAGGAAACTACATGAAAACATGAATAATTCAGTGAAAATGACTGTAAACAGATGAGAACTTGTTTAGAACAGCTGAAAGAGAATCCCCAAGTCAGTTCTTAGTGTAGAAAAGTTAGCTAAGATAAGGAAAATCCTTAATTCCAGTTAAGATCACATGAAACACTGTATGAATCCTATATTCTTTACTTAAAGGAGACTAGAGTGGTAAATGTGTGTTATACAAGGCAGAATACCATTGAAATAGAGAAAGAAACACGTTCGGCAGCTTTGGAAAGCCTTACACTTCACTGAAATGTAGTACTACACTCTATAACACAGTTGAGAGACAATGTTCCCGAGCTCCCTCAGTAATTAACAGTGTGTAGGAGGTTGTTTGATAAAGTTGGCAAAGCTTATACTTGAAGCAGAAGGCAGAATATAGGAAACTACATGAAAACATGAATAATTCAGTGAAAATGACTGTAAACAGATGAGAACTTGTTTAGAACAGCTGAAAGAGAATCTCCAAGTCAGTTCTTAGTGTAGAAAAGGTAGCTAAGATAAGGAAAATCCTTAATTCCAGTTAAGATCACATGAAACACTGTATGAATCCTATATTCTTTACTTAAAGGAGACTACAGTGGTAAATGTGTGTTATACAAGGCAGAATACCATTAAAATAGAGAAAGAAACATGTTCGGCAGCTTTGGAAAGCCTTACACTTCACTGAAATGTAGTACTACACTCTATAACACAGTTGAGAGACAATGTTCAATAGCTGCCTCAGTATTTAACAGTGTGTAGGAAGTTGTTTGATAAAGTGGGCAAAGCTGATACTTGCACCAGAAGGCAGAATATAGGAAACTAAATGAAAACATGAATAATTCAGTGAAAATGACTGTAAACAGATGAGAACTTGTCTAGAACAGCTGAAAGAGAATCTCCAAGTCAGTTCTTATTGTAGAAAAGGTAGCTAAGATAAGGGAAATCCTTAATTCCAGTTAAGATCACATGAAACCTGTATGAATCCTATATTCTTTACTTAAAGGAGACTAGAGTGGTAAATGTGTGTTATACAAGGCAGAATACCATTGAAATAGAGAAAGAAACACGTTCGGTAGCTTTGGAAAGCCTTACACTTCACTGAAATGTAGTACTACACTTTATATAACACAGTTGAGAGACAATGTTCCCTAGCTCGCTCAGTTCATAACAGTGTGTAGGAAGTTGTTTGATAAAGTGGGCAAAGCTTATACTTGGGCCAGAAGGCAGAATATAGGAAACTACATGAAAACATGAATAATTCAGTGAAAATGACTGTAAACAGATGAGTACTTGTTTAGAACAGCTGAAAGAGAATCTCCAAGTCAGTTCTTACTGTAGAAAAGGTAGCTAAGAGAAGGAAAATCCTTAATTCCAGTTAAGATCACATGAAACACTGTATGAATCCTATATTGTTTAATTAAAGGAGACTAGAGTGGTAAATGTGTGTTATACAAGGCAGAATACCATTGAAATAGAGAAAGAAACACGTTCGGCAGCTTTGGAAAGCCTTACACTTCACTGAAATGTAGTACTACACTCTATAACACAGTTGAGAGACAATGTTCCCGAGCTGCCTCAGTTCATAACAGTGTGTAGGAAGTTGTTTGATAAAGTGGGCAAAGCTTATACTTGGGCCAGAAGGCAGAATATAGGAAACTACATGAAAACATGATTAATTCAGTGAAAATGACTGTAAACAGATTAGAACTTGTTTAGAACAGCTGAAAGAGATTCTCCAAGTCAGTTCTTAATGTAGAAAAGGTAGCTAAGATTCGGGAAATCCTTAATTCGAGTTAAGATTACATGAAACACTGTATGAATCCTATATTCTTTACTTAAAGGAAACTAGAGTGGTAAATGTGTGTTATACAAGGCAGAATACCATTGAAATAGAGAAAAAAACACATTCGGCAGCTTTGGAAAGCCTTACACTTCACTGACATGTAGTACTACACTCTATCATACAGTTGAGAGACAATGTTCCCTAGCTCCCTCAATTCATAACAGTGTGTAGGAAGTTGTTTGATAAAGTGGGCAAAGCTTATACTTGGGCCAGAAGGCAGAATATAGGAAACTACATGAAAACATGAATAATTCAGTGAAAATGACTGTAAACAGATGAGAACTTGTTTAGAACAGCTGAAAGAGAATCCCCAAGTCAGTTCTTAGTGTAGAAAAGTTAGCTAAGATAAGGAAAATCCTTAATTCCAGTTAAGATCACATGAAACACTGTATGAATCCTATATTCTTTACTTAAAGGAGACTAGAGTGGTAAATGTGTGTTATACAAGGCAGAATACCATTGAAATAGAGAAAGAAACACGTTCGGCAGCTTTGGAAAGCCTTACACTTCACTGAAATGTAGTACTACACTCTATAACACAGTTGAGAGACAATGTTCCCGAGCTCCCTCAGTTCATAACAGTGTGTAGGAAGTTGTTTGATAAAGTGGGCAAAGCTTATACTTGGGCCAGAAGGCAGAATATAGGAAACTACATGAAAACATGATTAATTCAGTGAAAATGACTGTAAACAGATTAGAACTTGTTTAGAACAGCTGAAAGAGATTCTCCACGTCAGTTCTTAATGTAGAAAAGGTAGCTAAGATTCGGGAAATCCTTAATTCGAGTTAAGATTACATGAAACACTGTATGAATCCTATATTCTTTACTTAAAGGAAACTAGAGTGGTAAATGTGTGTTATACAAGGCAGAATACCATTGAAATAGAGAAAAAAACACATTCGGCAGCTTTGGAAAGCCTTACACTTCACTGACATGTATTACTACACTCTATCACACAGTTGAGAGACAATGTTCCCTAGCTCCCTCAATTCATAACAGTGTGTAGGAAGTTGTTTGATAAAGTGGGCAAAGCTTATACTTGGGCCAGAAGGCCGAATATAGGAAACTACATGAAAACATGAATAATTCAGTGAAAATGACTGTAAACAGATGAGAACTTGTTTAGAACATCTGAAAGAGAATCTCCAAGTCAGTTCTTAGTGTAGAAAAGGTAGCTAAGATAAGGAAAATCCTTAATTACAGTTAAGATCACATGAAACACTGTATGAATCCTATATTCTTTACTTAAAGGAGACTAGAGTGGTAAATGTGTGTTATACAAGGCAGAATACCATTGAAATAGAGAAAGAAACACGTTCGGCAGCTTTGAAAAGCCTTACACTTCACTGAAATGTAGTACTACACTCTATAACACAGTTGAGAGACAATGTTCCCGAGCTGCCTCAGTTCATAACAGTGTGTAGGAAGTTGTTTGATAAAGTGGGCAAAGCTTATACTTGGGCCAGAAGGCAGAATATAGGAAACTACATGAAAACATGAATAATTCAGTGAAAATGACTGTAAACAGATGAGTACTTGTTTAGAACAGCTGAAAGAGAATCTCCAAGTCAGTTCTTACTGTAGAAAAGGTAGCTAAGAGAAGGAAAATCCTTAATTCCAGTTAAGATCACATGAAACACTGTATGAATCCTATATTGTTTACTTAAAGGAGACTAGAGTGGTAAATGTGTGTTATACAAGGCAGAATACCATTGAAATAGAGAAAGAAACACGTTCGGCAGCTTTGGAAAGCCTTACACTTCACTGAAATGTAGTACTACACTCTATAACACAGTTGAGAGACAATGTTCCCGAGCTGCCTCAGTTCATAACAGTGTGTAGGAAGTTGTTTGATAAAGTGGGCAAAGCTTATACTTGGGCCAGAAGGCAGAATATAGGAAACTACATGAAAACATGAATAATTCAGTGAAAATGACTGTAAACAGATGTGAACTTGTTTAGAACAGCTGAAAGAGATTCTCCAAGTCAGTTCTTAGTGTAGAAAAGGTAGCTCAGATCTGGGAAATCCTTAATTCGAGTTAAGATTACATGAAACACTGTATGAATCCTATATTCTTTACTTAAAGGAAACTAGAGTGGTAAATGTGTGTTATACAAGGCGGAATACCATTGAAAGAGAGAAAAAAACACATTCGGAAGCTTTGGAAAGCCTTACACTTCAGTGACATGTAGTACTACACTCTATCACACAGTTGAGAGACAATGTTCCCTAGCTCCCTCAATTCATAACAGTGTGTAGGAAGTTGTTTGATAAAGTGGGCAAAGCTTATACTTGGACCAGAAGGCAGAATATAGGAAACTACATGAAAACATGATTAATTCAGTGAAAATGACTGTAAACAGATGTGAACTTGTTTAGAACAGCTGAAAGAGATTTTCCAAGTCAGTTCTTAGTGTAGAAAAAGTAGCTAAGTTCCAGGAAATCCTTAATTCGAGTTAAGATTACATGAAACACTGTATGAATCCTATATTCTTTACTTAAAGGAGACTAGAGTGGTAAATGTGTGTTATACAAGGCAGAATACCATTGAAATAGAGAAAGAAACACGTTCGGCAGCTTTGAAAAGCCTTACACTTCACTGAAATGTAGTACTACACTCTATAACACAGTTGAGAGACAATGTTCCCGAGCTGCCTCAGTTCATAACAGTGTGTAGGAAGGTGTTTGATAAAGAGGGCAAAGCTTATACTTGGGCCAGAAGGCAGAATATAGGAAACTACATGAAAACATGAATAATTCAGTGAAAATGACTGTAAACAGATGAGAACTGGTTTAGAACAGCTGAAAAAGAATCTCCAAGTCAGTTCTTAGTGTAGAAAAGGTAGGTAAGATAAGGGAAATACTTAATTCCAGTTAAGATCACATGAAACACTGTATGAATCCTATATTCTTTACTTAAAGGAGACTACAGTGGTAAATGTGTGTTATACAAGGCAGAATACCATTAAAATAGAGAAAGAAACACGTTCGGCAGCTTTGGAAAGCCTTACACTTCACTGAAATGTAGTACTACACTCTATAACACAGTTGAGAGACAATGTTCAATAGCTGCCTCAGTACTTAACAGTGTGTAGGAAGTTGTTTGATAAAGTTGGCAAAGCTTATACTTGGACCAGAAGGCAGAATATAGGAAACTACATGAAAACATGATTAATTCAGTGAAAATGACTGTAAACAGATTAGAACTTGTTTAGAACAGCTGAAAGAGATTCTCCAAGTCAGTTCTTAATGTAGAAAAGGTAGCTAAGATTCGGGAAATCCTTAATTCGAGTTAAGATTATATGAAACACTGTATGAATCCTATATTGTTTACTTAAAGGAGACTAGAGTGGTAAATGTGTGTTATACAAGGCAGAATACCATTGAAATAGAGAAAGAAACACGTTCGGCAGCTTTGGAAAGCCTTACACTTCACTGAAATGTAGTACTACACTCTATAACACAGTTGAGAGACAATGTTCCCGAGCTGCCTCAGTTCATAACAGTGTGTAGGAAGGTGTTTGATAAAGAGGGCAAAGCTTATACTTGGGCCAGAAGGCAGAATATAGGAAACTACATGAAAACATGAATAATTCAGTGAAAATGACTGTAAACAGATGAGAACTGGTTTAGAACAGCTGAAAAAGAATCTCCAAGTCAGTTCTTAGTGTAGAAAAGGTAGGTAAGATAAGGGAAATACTTAATTCCAGTTAAGATCACATGAAACACTGTATGAATCCTATATTCTTTACTTAAAGGAGACTACAGTGGTAAATGTGTGTTATACAAGGCAGAATACCATTAAAATAGAGAAAGAAACACGTTCGGCAGCTTTGGAAAGCCTTACACTTCACTGAAATGTAGTACTACACTCTATAACACAGTTGAGAGACAATGTTCAATAGCTGCCTCAGTACTTAACAGTGTGTAGGAAGTTGTTTGATAAAGTTGGCAAAGCTTATACTTGGACCAGAAGGCAGAATATAGGAAACTACATGAAAACATGATTAATTCAGTGAAAATGACTGTAAACAGATTAGAACTTGTTTAGAACAGCTGAAAGAGATTCTCCAAGTCAGTTCTTAATGTAGAAAAGGTAGCTAAGATTCGGGAAATCCTTAATTCGAGTTAAGATTATATGAAACACTGTATGAATCCTATATTGTTTACTTAAAGGAGACTAGAGTGGTAAATGTGTGTTATACAAGGCAGAATACCATTGAAATAGAGAAAGAAACACGTTCGGCAGCTTTGGAAAGCCTTACACTTCACTGAAATGTAGTACTACACTCTATAACACAGTTGAGAGACAATGTTCCCGAGCTGCCTCAGTTCATAACAGTGTGTAGGAAGGTGTTTGATAAAGAGGGCAAAGCTTATACTTGGGCCAGAAGGCAGAATATAGGAAACTACATGAAAACATGAATAATTCAGTGAAAATGACTGTAAACAGATGAGAACTGGTTTAGAACAGCTGAAAAAGAATCTCCAAGTCAGTTCTTAGTGTAGAAAAGGTAGGTAAGATAAGGGAAATACTTAATTCCAGTTAAGATCACATGAAACACTGTATGAATCCTATATTCTTTACTTAAAGGAGACTACAGTGGTAAATGTGTGTTATACAAGGCAGAATACCATTAAAATAGAGAAAGAAACACGTTCGGCAGCTTTGGAAAGCCTTACACTTCACTGAAATGTAGTACTACACTCTATAACACAGTTGAGAGACAATGTTCAATAGCTGCCTCAGTACTTAACAGTGTGTAGGAAGTTGTTTGATAAAGTTGGCAAAGCTTATACTTGGACCAGAAGGCAGAATATAGGAAACTACATGAAAACATGATTAATTCAGTGAAAATGACTGTAAACAGATTAGAACTTGTTTAGAACAGCTGAAAGAGATTCTCCAAGTCAGTTCTTAATGTAGAAAAGGTAGCTAAGATTCGGGAAATCCTTAATTCGAGTTAAGATTATATGAAACACTGTATGAATCCTATATTGTTTACTTAAAGGAGACTAGAGTGGTAAATGTGTGTTATACAAGGCAGAATACCATTGAAATAGAGAAAGAAACACGTTCGGCAGCTTTGGAAAGCCTTACACTTCACTGAAATGTAGTACTACACTCTATAACACAGTTGAGAGACAATGTTCCCGAGCTGCCTCAGTTCATAACATTGTGTAGGAAGTTGTTTGATAAAGTGGGCAAAGCTTATACTTGGGCCAGAAGGCAGAATATAGGAAACTACATGAAAACATGAATAATTCAGTGAAAATGACTGTAAACAGATGTGAACTTGTTTAGAACAGCTGAAAGAGATTCTCCAAGTCAGTTCTTAGTGTAGAAAAGGTAGCTAAGATCTGGGAAATCCTTAATTCGAGTTAAGATTACATGAAACACTGTATGAATCCTATATTCTTTACTTGAAGGAGACTAGAGTGGTAAATGTGTGTTATACAAGGCAGAATACCATTGAAATAGAGAAAGAAACAAGTTCGGCAGCTTTGGAAAGCCTTACACTTCACTGAAATGTAGTACTACACTCTATAACACAGTTGAGAGACAATGTTCAATAGCTGCCTCAGTTCATAACAGTGTGTAGGAAGGTGTTTGATAAAGAGGGCAAAGCTTATACTTGGGCCAGAACGCAGAATATAGGAAACTACATGAAAACATGAATAATTCAGTGAAAATGACTGTAAACAGATGAGAACTGGTTTAGAACAGCTGAAAGAGAATCTCCAAGTCAGTTCTTAGTGTAGAAACGGTAGGTAAGATAAGGGAAATACTTAATTCCAGTTAAGATCACATGAAACAATGTATGAATCCTATATTCTTTACTTAA
Organism: Pipistrellus hanaki; assembly: GCF_964339955.1. Lineage (NCBI taxonomy): Eukaryota > Metazoa > Chordata > Mammalia > Chiroptera > Vespertilionidae > Pipistrellus > Pipistrellus hanaki. The sequence goes on along the minus strand of NW_028182298.1, from coordinate 1,596,778 downwards.
AGGAGACTACAGTGGTAAATGTGTGTTATACAAGGCAGAATACCATTGAAATAGAGAAAGAAACACGTTCGGCAGCTTTGGAAAGCCTTACACTTCACTGAAATGTAGTACTACACTCTATAACAGATTTGAGAGACAATGTTCAATAGCTGCCTCAGTACTTAACAGTGTGTAGGAAGTTGTTTGATAAAGTGGGCAAAGCTTATACTTGGACCAGAAGGCAGAATATAGGAAACTACATGAAAACATGATTAATTCAGTGAAAATGACTGTAAACAGATGAGAACTTGTCTAGAACAGCTGAAAGAGAATCTCCAATTCAGTTCTTAGTGTAGAAAAGGTAGCTAAGATAAGGAAAATCCTTAATTACAGTTAAGATCACATGAAACACTGTATGAATCCTATATTCTTTACTTAAAGAAGACTAGAGTGGTAAATGTGTGTTATACAAGGCAGAATACCATTGAAATAGAGAAAGAAACACGTTCGGCAGCTTTGAAAAGCCTTACACTTCACTGAAATGTAGTACTACACTCTATAACACAGTTGAGAGACAATGTTCCCGAGCTGCCTCAGTTCATAACAGTGTGTAGGAAGTTGTTTGATAAAGTGGGCAAAGCTTATACTTGGGCCAGAAGGCAGAATATAGGAAACTACATGAAAACATGAATAATTCAGTGAAAATGACTGTAAACAGATGAGTACTTGTTTAGAACAGCTGAAAGAGAATCTCCAAGTCAGTTCTTACTGTAGAAAAGGTAGCTAAGAGAAGGAAAATCCTTAATTCCAGTTAAGATCACATGAAACACTGTATGAATCCTATATTGTTTACTTAAAGGAGACTAGAGTGGTAAATGTGTGTTATACAAGGCAGAATACCATTGAAATAGAGAAAGAAACACGTTCGGCAGCTTTGGAAAGCCTTACACTTCACTGAAATGTAGTACTACACTCTATAACACAGTTGAGAGACAATGTTCAATAGCTGCCTCAGTACTTAACAGTGTGTAGGAAGTTGTTTGATAAAGTTGGCAAAGCTTATACTTGGACCGGAAGGCAGAATATAGGAAACTACATGAAAACATGATTAATTCAGTGAAAATGACTGTAAACAGATTAGAACTTGTTTAGAACAGCTGAAAGAGATTCTCCAAGTCAGTTCTTAATGTAGAAAAGGTAGCTAAGATTCGGGAAATCCTTAATTCGAGTTAAGATTATATGAAACACTGTATGAATCCTATATTGTTTACTTAAAGGAGACTAGAGTGGTAAATGTGTGTTATACAAGGCAGAATACCATTGAAATAGAGAAAGAAACACGTTCGGCAGCTTTGGAAAGCCTTACACTTCACTGAAATGTAGTACTACACTCTATAACAGATTTGAGAGACAATGTTCAATAGCTGCCTCAGTACTTAACAGTGTGTAGGAAGTTGTTTGATAAAGTGGGCAAAGCTTATACTTGGACCAGAAGGCAGAATATAGGAAACTACATGAAAACATGATTAATTCAGTGAAAATGACTGTAAACAGATGAGAACTTGTCTACAACAGCTGAAAGAGAATCTCCAATTCAGTTCTTAGTGTAGAAAAGGTAGCTAAGAGAAGGAAAATCCTTAATTCCAGTTAAGATCACATGAAACACTGTATGAATCCTATATTGTTTACTTAAAGGAGACTAGAGTGGTAAATGTGTGTTATACAAGGCAGAATACCATTGAAATAGAGAAAGAAAAACGTTCGGCAGCTTTGGAAAGCCTTACACTTCACTGAAATGTAGTACTACACTCTATAACACAGTTGAGAGACAATGTTCCCAAGCTGCCTCAGTTCATAACAGTGTGTAGGAAGGTGTTTGATAAAGAGGGCAAAGCTTATACTTGGGCCAGAAGGCAGAATATAGGAAACTACATGAAAACATGAATAATTCAGTGAAAATGACTGTAAACAGATGAGAACTGGTTTAGAACAGCTGAAAGAGAATCTCCAAGTCAGTTCTTAGTGTAGAAAAGGTAGGTAAGATAAGGGAAATACTTAATTCCAGTTAAGATCACATGAAACACTGTATGAATCCTACATTCTTTACTTAAAGGAGACTAGAGTGGTAAATGTCTGTTATACAAGGCAGAATACCATTGAAATAGAGAAAGAAACACGTTCGGCAGCTTTGGAAAGCCTTACACTTCACTGAAATGTAGTACTACACTCTATAACACAGTTGAGAGACAATGTTCAATAGCTGCCTCAGTACTTAACAGTGTGTAGGAAGTTGTTTGATAAAGAGGGCAAAGCTTATACTTGGACCAGAAGGCAGAATATAGGAAACTACATGAAAACATGATTAATTCAGTGAAAATGACTGTAAACAGATGTGAACTTGTTTAGAACAGCTGAAAGAGATTCTCCAAGTCAGTTCTTAGTGTAGAAAAGGTAGCTAAGATCCGGGAAATCCTTAATTCGAGTTAAGATTACATGAAACACTGTATGAATCCTATATTCTTTACTTAAAGGAGACTAGAGTGGTAAATGTGTGTTATACAAGGCAGAATACCATTGAAATAGAGAAAGAAACACGTTGAGCAGCTTTGGAAAGCCTTACACTTCACTGAAATGTAGTACTACACTTTATATATCACAGTTGAGAGACAATGTTCCCGAGCTGCCTCAGTTCATAACATTGTGTAGGAAGTTGTTTGATAAAGTGGGCAAAGCTTATACTTGGGCCAGAAGGCAGAATATAGGAAACTACATGAAAACATGAATAATTCAGTGAAAATGACTGTAAACAGATGTGAACTTGTTTAGAACAGCTGAAAGAGATTCTCCAAGTCAGTTCTTAGTGTAGAAAAGGTAGCTAAGATCTGGGAAATCCTTAATTCGAGTTAAGATTACATGAAACACTGTATGAATCCTATATTCTTTACTTGAAGGAGACTAGAGTGGTAAATGTGTGTTATACAAGGCAGAATACCATTGAAATAGAGAAAGAAACAAGTTCGGCAGCTTTGGAAAGCCTTACACTTCACTGAAATGTAGTACTACACTCTATAACACAGTTGAGAGACAATGTTCAATAGCTGCCTCAGTTCATAACAGTGTGTAGGAAGGTGTTTGATAAAGAGGGCAAAGCCTATACTTGGGCCAGAACGCAGAATATAGGAAACTACATGAAAACATGAATAATTCAGTGAAAATGACTGTAAACAGATGAGAACTGGTTTAGAACAGCTGAAAGAGAATCTCCAAGTCAGTTCTTAGTGTAGAAACGGTAGGTAAGATAAGGGAAATACTTAATTCCAGTTAAGATCACATGAAACAATGTATGAATCCTATATTCTTTACTTAAAGGAGACTAGAGTGGTAAATGTGTGTTATACAAGGCAGAATACCATTGAAATAGAGAAAGAAACACGTTCGGCAGCTTTGGAAAGCCTTACACTTCACTGAAATGTAGTACTACACTCTATAACAGATTTGAGAGACAATGTTCAATAGCTGCCTCAGTACTTAACAGTGTGTAGGAAGTTGTTTGATAAAGTGGGCAAAGCTTATACTTGGACCAGAAGGCAGAATATAGGAAACTACATGAAAACATGATTAATTCAGTGAAAATGACTGTAAACAGATGAGAACTTGTCTAGAACAGCTGAAAGAGAATCTCCAATTCAGTTCTTAGTGTAGAAAAGGTAGCTAAGATAAGGAAAATCCTTAATTACAGTTAAGATCACATGAAACACTGTATGAATCCTATATTCTTTACTTAAAGAAGACTAGAGTGGTAAATGTGTGTTATACAAGGCAGAATACCATTGAAATAGAGAAAGAAACACGTTCGGCAGCTTTGAAAAGCCTTACACTTCACTGAAATGTAGTACTACACTCTATAACACAGTTGAGAGACAATGTTCCCGAGCTGCCTCAGTTCATAACAGTGTGTAGGAAGTTGTTTGATAAAGTGGGCAAAGCTTATACTTGGGCCAGAAGGCAGAATATAGGAAACTACATGAAAACATGAATAATTCAGTGAAAATGACTGTAAACAGATGAGTACTTGTTTAGAACAGCTGAAAGAGAATCTCCAAGTCAGTTCTTACTGTAGAAAAGGTAGCTAAGAGAAGGAAAATCCTTAATTCCAGTTAAGATCACATGAAACACTGTATGAATCCTATATTGTTTACTTAAAGGAGACTAGAGTGGTAAATGTGTGTTATACAAGGCAGAATACCATTGAAATAGAGAAAGAAACACGTTCGGCAGCTTTGGAAAGCCTTACACTTCACTGAAATGTAGTACTACACTCTATAACACAGTTGAGAGACAATGTTCAATAGCTGCCTCAGTACTTAACAGTGTGTAGGAAGTTGTTTGATAAAGTTGGCAAAGCTTATACTTGGACCGGAAGGCAGAATATAGGAAACTACATGAAAACATGATTAATTCAGTGAAAATGACTGTAAACAGATTAGAACTTGTTTAGAACAGCTGAAAGAGATTCTCCAAGTCAGTTCTTAATGTAGAAAAGGTAGCTAAGATTCGGGAAATCCTTAATTCGAGTTAAGATTATATGAAACACTGTATGAATCCTATATTGTTTACTTAAAGGAGACTAGAGTGGTAAATGTGTGTTATACAAGGCAGAATACCATTGAAATAGAGAAAGAAACACGTTCGGCAGCTTTGGAAAGCCTTACACTTCACTGAAATGTAGTACTACACTCTATAACAGATTTGAGAGACAATGTTCAATAGCTGCCTCAGTACTTAACAGTGTGTAGGAAGTTGTTTGATAAAGTGGGCAAAGCTTATACTTGGACCAGAAGGCAGAATATAGGAAACTACATGAAAACATGATTAATTCAGTGAAAATGACTGTAAACAGATGAGAACTTGTCTACAACAGCTGAAAGAGAATCTCCAATTCAGTTCTTAGTGTAGAAAAGGTAGCTAAGAGAAGGAAAATCCTTAATTCCAGTTAAGATCACATGAAACACTGTATGAATCCTATATTGTTTACTTAAAGGAGACTAGAGTGGTAAATGTGTGTTATACAAGGCAGAATACCATTGAAATAGAGAAAGAAAAACGTTCGGCAGCTTTGGAAAGCCTTACACTTCACTGAAATGTAGTACTACACTCTATAACACAGTTGAGAGACAATGTTCCCAAGCTGCCTCAGTTCATAACAGTGTGTAGGAAGTTGTTTGATAAAGTGGGCAAAGCTTATACTTGGGCCAGAAGGCAGAATATAGGAAACTACATGAAAACATGAATAATTCAGTGAAAATGACTGTAAACAGATGAGAACTTGTTTAGAACAGCTGAAAGAGAATCTCCAAGTCAGTTCTTAGTGTAGAAAAGGTAGGTAAGATAAGGGAAATACTTAATTCCAGTGAAGATCACATGAAACACTGTATGAATCCTATATTCTTTACTTAAAGGAGACTAGAGTGGTAAATGTGTGTTATACAAGGCAGAATACCATTGAAATAGAGAAAGAAACACGTTCGGCAGCTTTGGAAAGCCTTACACTTCACTGAAATGTAGTGCTACACTCTATAACACAGTTGAGAGACAATGTTCAATACCTGCCTCAGTACTTAACAGTGTGTAGGAAGTTGTTTGATAAAGTGGGCAAAGCTGATATTTGGACCAGAAGGCAGAATATAGGAAACTACATGAAAACATGATTAATTCAGTGAAAATGACTGTAAACAGATGTGAACTTGTTTAGAACAGCTGAAAGAGATTCTCCAAGTCAGTTCTTAGTGTAGAAAAGGTAGCTAAGATCTGGGAAATCCTTAATTCGAGTAAAGATTACATGAAACACTGTATGAATCCTATATTCTTTACTTAAAGGAGACTAGAGTGGTAAATGTGTGTTATACAAGGCAGAATACCATTGAAATAGAGAAAGAAACACGTTCGGCAGCTTTGGAAAGCCTTACACTTCACTGAAATGTAGTACTACACTCTATAACAGAGTTGAGAGTCAATGTTCAATAGCTGCCTCAGTACTTAACAGTGTGTAGGAAGTTGTTTGATAAAGTGGGCAAAACTTATACTTGGACCAGAAGGCAGAATATAGGAAACTACATGAAAACATGATTAATTCAGTGAAAATGACTGTAAACAGATGAGAACTTGTCTAGAACAGCTGAAAGAGAATCTCCAAGTCAGTTCTTATTGTAGAAAAGGTGCTAAGATAAGGGAAATCCTTAATTCCAGTTAAGATCACATGAAACACTGTATGAATCCTATATTCTTTACTTTAAGGAGACTAGAGTGGTAAATGTGTGTTATACAAGGCAGAATACCATTGAAATAGAGAAAGAAAAACGTTCGGCAGCTTTGGAAAGCCTTACACTTCACTGAAATGTAGTACTACACTCTATAACACAGTTGAGAGACAATGTTCCCAAGCTGCCTCAGTTCATAACAGTGTGTAGGAAGGTGTTTGATAAAGAGGGCAAAGCTTATACTTGGGCCAGAAGGCAGAATATAGGAAACTACATGAAAACATGAATAATTCAGTGAAAATGACTGTAAACCGGTGAGAACTGGTTTAGAACAGCTGAAAGAGAATCTCCAAGTCAGTTCTTAGTGTAGAAAAGGTAGGTAAGATAAGGGAAATACTTAATTCCAGTTAAGATCACATGAAACACTGTATGAATCCTACATTCTTTACTTAAAGGAGACTATAGTGGTAAATGTCTGTTATACAAGGCAGAATACCATTGAAATAGAGAAAGAAACACGTTCGGCAGCTTTGGAAAGCCTTACACTTCACTGAAATGTAGTACTACACTCTATAACACAGTTGAGAGACAATGTTCAATAGCTGCCTCAGTACTTAACAGTGTGTAGGAAGTTGTTTGATAAAGAGGGCAAAGCTTATACTTGGACCAGAAGGCAGAATATAGGAAACTACATGAAAACATGATTAATTCAGTGAAAATGACTGTAAACAGATGTGAACTTGTTTAGAACAGCTGAAAGAGATTCTCCAAGTCAGTTCTTAGTGTAGAAAAGGTAGCTAAGATCCGGGAAATCCTTAATTCGAGTTAAGATTACATGAAACACTGTATGAATCCTATATTCTTTACTTAAAGGAGACTAGAGTGGTAAATGTGTGTTATACAAGGCAGAATACCATTGAAATAGAGAAAGAAACACGTTGAGCAGCTTTGGAAAGCCTTACACTTCACTGAAATGTAGTACTACACTTTATATATCACAGTTGAGAGACAATGTTCCCTAGCTCGCTCAGTTCATAACAGTGTGTAGGAAGTTGTTTGATAAAGTGGGCAAAGTTTATACTTGGGCCAGAAGGCAGAATATAGGAAACTACATGAAAACATGAATTATTCAGTGAAAATGACTGTAAACAGATGAGAACTTGTTTAGAACTGCTGAAAGAGAATCTCCAAGTCAGTTCTTAGTGTAGAAAAGGTAGCTAAGAGAAGGAAAATCCTTAATTCCAGTTAAGATCACAAGAAACACTGTATGAATCCTATATTGTTTACTTAAAGGAGACTAGAGTGGTAAATGTGTGTTATACAAGGCAGAATACCATTGAAATAGAGAAAGAAACACGTTCGGCAGCTTTGGAAAGCCTTACACTTCACTGAAATGTAGTACTACACTCTATAACACAGTTGAGAGACAATGTTCCCGAGCTGCCTCAGTTCATAACAGTGTGTAGGAAGTTGTTTGATAAAGTGGGCAAAGCTTATACTTGGGCCAGAAGGCAGAATATAGGAAACTACATGAAAACATGAATAATTCAGTGAAAATGACTGTAAACAGATGAGAACTTGTTTAGAACAGCTGAAAGAGAATCTCCAAGTCAGTTCTTAGTGTAGAAAAGGTAGCTAAAAGAAGGAAAATCCTTAATTCCAGTTAAGATCACAAGAAACACTGTATGAATCCTATATTCTTTACTTAAAGGAGACTAGAGTGGTAAATGTGTGTTATACAAGGCAGAATACCATTGAAATAGAGAAAGAAACACGTTCGGCAGCTTTGGAAAGCCTTACACTTCACTGAAATGTAGTACTACACTCTATAACTGAGTTGAGAGACAATGTTCAATAGCTGCCTCAGTACTTAACAGTGTGTAGGAAGTTGTTTGATAAAGTGGGCAAAGCTTATACTTGGACCAGAAGTCAGAATATAGGAAACTACATGAAAACATTATTAATTCAGTGAAAATGACTGTAAACAGATGAGAACTTGTCTAGAACAGCTGAAAGAGAATCTCCAAGTCAGTTCTTATTGTAGAAAAGGTAGCTAAGATAAGGGAAATCCTTAATTCCAGTTAAGATCACATGAAACACTGTATGAATCCTATATTCTTTACTTAAAGGAGACTAGAGTGGTAAATGTGTGTTATACAAGGCAGAATACCATTGAAATAGAGAAAGAAACACGTTCAGCAGCTTTGGAAAGCCTTACACTTCACTGAAATGTAGTACTACACTTTATATATCACAGTTGAGAGACAATGTTCCCTAGCTCGCTCAGTTCATAACAGTGTGTAGGAAGTTGTTTGATAAAGTGGGCAAAGCTTATACTTGGGCCAGAAGGCAGAATATAGGAAACTACATGAAAACATGAATAATTCAGTGAAAATGACTGTAAACAGATGGGAACTTGTTTAGAACAGCTGAAAGAGAATCTCCAAGTCAGTTCTTAGTGTAGAAAAGGTAGCTAAGAGAAGGAAAATCCTTAATTCCAGTTAAGATCACATGAAACACTGTATGAATCCTATATTGTTTACTTAAAGGAGACTAGAGTGGTAAATGTGTGTTATACAAGGCAGAATACCATTGAAATAGAGAAAGAAACACGTTCGGCAGCTTTGGAAAGCCTTACACTTCACTGAAATGTAGTACTACACTCTATAACACAGTTGAGAGACAATGTTCCCGAGCTGCCTCAGTTCATAACAGTGTGTAGGAAGTTGTTTGATAAAGTGGGCAAAGCTTATACTTGGGCCAGAAGGCAGAATATAGGAAACTACATGAAAACATGAATAATTCAGTGAAAATGACTGTAAACAGATGAGAACTTGTTTAGAACAGCTGAAAGAGAATCTCCAAGTCTGTTCTTAGTGTAGAAAAGGTAGGTAAGATAAGGGAAATACTTAATTCCAGTGAAGATCACATGAAACACTGTATGAATCCTATATTCTTTACTTAAAGGAGACTAGAGTGGTAAATGTGTGTTATAAAAGGCAAAATACCATTGAAATAGAGAAAGAAACACGTTCGGCAGCTTTGGAAAGCCTTACACTTCACTGAAATGTAGTACTACACTCTATAACACAGTTGAGAGACAATGTTCAATACCTGCCTCAGTACTTAACAGTGTGTAGGAAGTTGTTTGATAAAGTGGGCAAAGCTGATATTTGGACCAGAAGGCAAAATATAGGAAACTACATGAAAACATGATTAATTCAGTGAAAATGACTGTAAACAGATGTGAACTTGTTTAGAACAGCTGAAAGAGATTCTCCAAGTCAGTTCTTAGTGTAGAAAAGGTAGCTAAGATCTGGGAAATCCTTAATTTGAGTTAAGATTACATGAAACACTGTATGAATCCTATATTCTTTACTTAAAGGAGACTAGAGTGGTAAATGTGTGTTATACAAGGCAGAATACCATTGAAATAGAGAAAGAAACACGTTCGGCATCTTTGGAAAGCCTTACACTTCACTGAAATGTAGTACTACACTCTATAACACAGTTGAGAGACAATGTTCCCGAGCTGCCTCAGTTCATAACAGTGTGTAGGAAGGTGTTTGATAAAGAGGGCAAAGCGTATACTTGGGCCAGAAGGCAGAATATAGGAAACTACATGAAAACATGAATAATTCAGTGAAAATGACTGTAAACAGATGAGAACTGGTTTAGAACAGCTGAAAGAGAATCTCCAAGTCAGTTCTTATTGTAGAAAAGGTAGCTAAGATAAGGGAAATCCTTAATTCCAGTTAAGATCACATGAAACCTGTATGAATCCTATATTCTTTACTTAAAGGAGACTAGAGTGGTAAATGTGTGTTATACAAGGCAGAATACCATTGAAATAGAGAAAGAAACACGTTCGGCAGCTTTGGAAAGCCTTACACTTCACTGAAATGTAGTACTACACTCTATAACATAGTTGAGAGACAATGTTCCCGAGCTCCCTCAGTAATTAACAGTGTGTAGGAGGTTGTTTGATAAAGTTGGCAAAGCTTATACTTGGACCAGAAGGCAGAATATAGGAAACTACATGAAAACATGAATAATTCAGTGAAAATGACTGTAAACAGATGAGAACTTGTTTAGAACAGCTGAAAGAGAATCTCCAAGTCAGTTCTTAGTGTAGAAAAGGTAGCTAAGATAAGGAAAATCCTTAATTCCAGTTAAGATCACATGAAACACTGTATGAATCCTATATTCTTTACTTAAAGGAGACTACAGTGGTAAATGTGTGTTATACAAGGCAGAATACCATTAAAATAGAGAAAGAAACATGTTCGGCAGCTTTGGAAAGCCTTACACTTCACTGAAATGTAGTACTACACTCTATAACACAGTTGAGAGACAATGTTCAATAGCTGCCTCAGTATTTAACAGTGTGTAGGAAGTTGTTTGATAAAGTGGGCAAAGCTGATACTTGCACCAGAAGGCAGAATATAGGAAACTACATGAAAACATGAATAATTCAGTGAAAATGACTGTAAACAGATGAGAACTTGTCTAGAACAGCTGAAAGAGAATCTCCAAGTCAGTTCTTATTGTAGAAAAGGTAGCTAAGATAAGGGAAATCCTTAATTCCAGTTAAGATCACATGAAACCTGTATGAATCCTATATTCTTTACTTAAAGGAGACTAGAGTGGTAAATGTGTGTTATACAAGGCAGAATACCATTGAAATAGAGAAAGAAACACGTTCGGTAGCTTTGGAAAGCCTTACACTTCACTGAAATGTAGTACTACACTTTATATAACACAGTTGAGAGACAATGTTCCCTAGCTCGCTCAGTTCATAACAGTGTGTAGGAAGTTGTTTGATAAAGTGGGCAAAGCTTATACTTGGGCCAGAAGGCAGAATATAGGAAACTACATGAAAACATGAATAATTCAGTGAAAATGACTGTAAACAGATGAGTACTTGTTTAGAACAGCTGAAAGAGAATCTCCAAGTCAGTTCTTACTGTAGAAAAGGTAGCTAAGAGAAGGAAAATCCTTAATTCCAGTTAAGATCACATGAAACACTGTATGAATCCTATATTGTTTACTTAAAGGAGACTAGAGTGGTAAATGTGTGTTATACAAGGCAGAATACCATTGAAATAGAGAAAGAAAAACGTTCGGCAGCTTTGGAAAGCCTTACACTTCACTGAAATGTAGTACTACACTCTATAACACAGTTGAGAGACAATGTTCCCAAGCTGCCTCAGTTCATAACAGTGTGTAGGAAGGTGTTTGATAAAGAGGGCAAAGCTTATACTTGGGCCAGAAGGCAGAATATAGGAAACTACATGAAAACATGAATAATTCAGTGAAAATGACTGTAAACAGATGAGAACTGGTTTAGAACAGCTGAAAGAGAATCTCCAAGTCAGTTCTTAGTGTAGAAAAGGTAGGTAAGATAAGGGAAATACTTAATTCCAGTTAAGATCACATGAAACACTGTATGAATCCTACATTCTTTACTTAAAGGAGACTAGAGTGGTAAATGTCTGTTATACAAGGCAGAATACCATTGAAATAGAGAAAGAAACACGTTCGGCAGCTTTGGAAAGCCTTACACTTCACTGAAATGTAGTACTACACTCTATAACACAGTTGAGAGACAATGTTCAATAGCTGCCTCAGTACTTAACAGTGTGTAGGAAGTTGTTTGATAAAGAGGGCAAAGCTTATACTTGGACCAGAAGGCAGAATATAGGAAACTACATGAAAACATGATTAATTCAGTGAAAATGACTGTAAACAGATGTGAACTTGTTTAGAACAGCTGAAAGAGATTCTCCAAGTCAGTTCTTAGTGTAGAAAAGGTAGCTAAGATCCGGGAAATCCTTAATTCGAGTTAAGATTACATGAAACACTGTATGAATCCTATATTCTTTACTTAAAGGAGACTAGAGTGGTAAATGTGTGTTATACAAGGCAGAATACCATTGAAATAGAGAAAGAAACACGTTGAGCAGCTTTGGAAAGCCTTACACTTCACTGAAATGTAGTACTACACTTTATATATCACAGTTGAGAGACAATGTTCCCTAGCTCGCTCAGTTCATAACAGTGTGTAGGAAGTTGTTTCATAAAGTGGGCAAAGCTTATACTTGGGCCAGAAGGCAGAATATAGGAAACTACATGAAAACATGAATTATTCAGTGAAAATGACTGTAAACAGATGAGAACTTGTTTAGAACAGCTGAAAGAGAATCTCCAAGTCAGTTCTTAGTGTAGAAAAGGTAGCTAAGAGAAGGAAAATCCTTAATTCCAGTTAAGATCACAAGAAACACTGTATGAATCCTATATTGTTTACTTAAAGGAGACTAGAGTGGTAAATGTGTGTTATACAAGGCAGAATACCATTGAAATAGAGAAAGAAACACGTTCGGCAGCTTTGGAAAGCCTTACACTTCACTGAAATGTAGTACTACACTCTATAACACAGTTGAGAGACAATGTTCCCGAGCTGCCTCAGTTCATAACAGTGTGTAGGAAGTTGTTTGATAAAGTGGGCAAAGCTTATACTTGGGCCAGAAGGCAGAATATAGGAAACTACATGAAAACATGAATAATTCAGTGAAAATGACTGTAAACAGATGAGAACTTGTTTAGAACAGCTGAAAGAGAATCTCCAAGTCAGTTCTTAGTGTAGAAAAGGTAGGTAAGATAAGGGAAATACTTAATTCCAGTGAAGATCACATGAAACACTGTATGAATCCTATATTCTTTACTTAAAGGAGACTAGAGTGGTAAATGTGTGTTATACAAGGCAGAATACCATTGAAATAGAGAAAGAAACACGTTCGGCAGCTTTGGAAAGCCTTACACTTCACTGAAATGTAGTGCTACACTCTATAACACAGTTGAGAGACAATGTTCAATACCTGCCTCAGTACTTAACAGTGTGTAGGAAGTTGTTTGATAAAGTGGGCAAAGCTGATATTTGGACCAGAAGGCAGAATATAGGAAACTACATGAAAACATGATTAATTCAGTGAAAATGACTGTAAACAGATGTGAACTTGTTTAGAACAGCTGAAAGAGATTCTCCAAGTCAGTTCTTAGTGTAGAAAAGGTAGCTAAGATCTGGGAAATCCTTAATTCGAGTAAAGATTACATGAAACACTGTATGAATCCTATATTCTTTACTTAAAGGAGACTAGAGTGGTAAATGTGTGTTATACAAGGCAGAATACCATTGAAATAGAGAAAGAAACACGTTCGGCAGCTTTGGAAAGCCTTACACTTCACTGAAATGTAGTACTACACTCTATAACAGAGTTGAGAGTCAATGTTCAATAGCTGCCTCAGTACTTAACAGTGTGTAGGAAGTTGTTTGATAAAGTGGGCAAAACTTATACTTGGACCAGAAGGCAGAATATAGGAAACTACATGAAAACATGATTAATTCAGTGAAAATGACTGTAAACAGATGAGAACTTGTCTAGAACAGCTGAAAGAGAATCTCCAAGTCAGTTCTTATTGTAGAAAAGGTGCTAAGATAAGGGAAATCCTTAATTCCAGTTAAGATCACATGAAACACTGTATGAATCCTATATTCTTTACTTAAAGGAGACTAGAGTGGTAAATGTGTGTTATACAAGGCAGAATACCATTGAAATAGAGAAAGAAAAACGTTCGGCAGCTTTGGAAAGCCTTACACTTCACTGAAATGTAGTACTACACTCTATAACACAGTTGAGAGACAATGTTCCCAAGCTGCCTCAGTTCATAACAGTGTGTAGGAAGGTGTTTGATAAAGAGGGCAAAGCTTATACTTGGGCCAGAAGGCAGAATATAGGAAACTACATGAAAACATGAATAATTCAGTGAAAATGACTGTAAACCGGTGAGAACTGGTTTAGAACAGCTGAAAGAGAATCTCCAAGTCAGTTCTTAGTGTAGAAAAGGTAGGTAAGATAAGGGAAATACTTAATTCCAGTTAAGATCACATGAAACACTGTATGAATCCTACATTCTTTACTTAAAGGAGACTATAGTGGTAAATGTCTGTTATACAAGGCAGAATACCATTGAAATAGAGAAAGAAACACGTTCGGCAGCTTTGGAAAGCCTTACACTTCACTGAAATGTAGTACTACACTCTATAACACAGTTGAGAGACAATGTTCAATAGCTGCCTCAGTACTTAACAGTGTGTAGGAAGTTGTTTGATAAAGAGGGCAAAGCTTATACTTGGACCAGAAGGCAGAATATAGGAAACTACATGAAAACATGATTAATTCAGTGAAAATGACTGTAAACAGATGTGAACTTGTTTAGAACAGCTGAAAGAGATTCTCCAAGTCAGTTCTTAGTGTAGAAAAGGTAGCTAAGATCCGGGAAATCCTTAATTCGAGTTAAGATTACATGAAACACTGTATGAATCCTATATTCTTTACTTAAAGGAGACTAGAGTGGTAAATGTGTGTTATACAAGGCAGAATACCATTGAAATAGAGAAAGAAACACGTTGAGCAGCTTTGGAAAGCCTTACACTTCACTGAAATGTAGTACTACACTTTATATATCACAGTTGAGAGACAATGTTCCCTAGCTCGCTCAGTTCATAACAGTGTGTAGGAAGTTGTTTGATAAAGTGGGCAAAGTTTATACTTGGGCCAGAAGGCAGAATATAGGAAACTACATGAAAACATGAATTATTCAGTGAAAATGACTGTAAACAGATGAGAACTTGTTTAGAACTGCTGAAAGAGAATCTCCAAGTCAGTTCTTAGTGTAGAAAAGGTAGCTAAGAGAAGGAAAATCCTTAATTCCAGTTAAGATCACAAGAAACACTGTATGAATCCTATATTGTTTACTTAAAGGAGACTAGAGTGGTAAATGTGTGTTATACAAGGCAGAATACCATTGAAATAGAGAAAGAAACACGTTCGGCAGCTTTGGAAAGCCTTACACTTCACTGAAATGTAGTACTACACTCTATAACACAGTTGAGAGACAATGTTCCCGAGCTGCCTCAGTTCATAACAGTGTGTAGGAAGTTGTTTGATAAAGTGGGCAAAGCTTATACTTGGGCCAGAAGGCAGAATATAGGAAACTACATGAAAACATGAATAATTCAGTGAAAATGACTGTAAACAGATGAGAACTTGTTTAGAACAGCTGAAAGAGAATCTCCAAGTCAGTTCTTAGTGTAGAAAAGGTAGCTAAAAGAAGGAAAATCCTTAATTCCAGTTAAGATCACAAGAAACACTGTATGAATCCTATATTCTTTACTTAAAGGAGACTAGAGTGGTAAATGTGTGTTATACAAGGCAGAATACCATTGAAATAGAGAAAGAAACACGTTCGGCAGCTTTGGAAAGCCTTACACTTCACTGAAATGTAGTACTACACTCTATAACTGAGTTGAGAGACAATGTTCAATAGCTGCCTCAGTACTTAACAGTGTGTAGGAAGTTGTTTGATAAAGTGGGCAAAGCTTATACTTGGACCAGAAGTCAGAATATAGGAAACTACATGAAAACATTATTAATTCAGTGAAAATGACTGTAAACAGATGAGAACTTGTCTAGAACAGCTGAAAGAGAATCTCCAAGTCAGTTCTTATTGTAGAAAAGGTAG
Organism: Pipistrellus hanaki; assembly: GCF_964339955.1. Taxonomy (NCBI): domain Eukaryota; kingdom Metazoa; phylum Chordata; class Mammalia; order Chiroptera; family Vespertilionidae; genus Pipistrellus; species Pipistrellus hanaki. The sequence continues at coordinate 1,580,960 of NW_028182298.1, read as the reverse complement.
CTAAGATAAGGGAAATCCTTAATTCCAGTTAAGATCACATGAAACACTGTATGAATCCTATATTCTTTACTTAAAGGAGACTAGAGTGGTAAATGTGTGTTATACAAGGCAGAATACCATTGAAATAGAGAAAGAAACACGTTCAGCAGCTTTGGAAAGCCTTACACTTCACTGAAATGTAGTACTACACTTTATATATCACAGTTGAGAGACAATGTTCCCTAGCTCGCTCAGTTCATAACAGTGTGTAGGAAGTTGTTTGATAAAGTGGGCAAAGCTTATACTTGGGCCAGAAGGCAGAATATAGGAAACTACATGAAAACATGAATAATTCAGTGAAAATGACTGTAAACAGATGGGAACTTGTTTAGAACAGCTGAAAGAGAATCTCCAAGTCAGTTCTTAGTGTAGAAAAGGTAGCTAAGAGAAGGAAAATCCTTAATTCCAGTTAAGATCACATGAAACACTGTATGAATCCTATATTGTTTACTTAAAGGAGACTAGAGTGGTAAATGTGTGTTATACAAGGCAGAATACCATTGAAATAGAGAAAGAAACACGTTCGGCAGCTTTGGAAAGCCTTACACTTCACTGAAATGTAGTACTACACTCTATAACACAGTTGAGAGACAATGTTCCCGAGCTGCCTCAGTTCATAACAGTGTGTAGGAAGTTGTTTGATAAAGTGGGCAAAGCTTATACTTGGGCCAGAAGGCAGAATATAGGAAACTACATGAAAACATGAATAATTCAGTGAAAATGACTGTAAACAGATGAGAACTTGTTTAGAACAGCTGAAAGAGAATCTCCAAGTCAGTTCTTAGTGTAGAAAAGGTAGGTAAGATAAGGGAAATACTTAATTCCAGTGAAGATCACATGAAACACTGTATGAATCCTATATTCTTTACTTAAAGGAGACTAGAGTGGTAAATGTGTGTTATAAAAGGCAAAATACCATTGAAATAGAGAAAGAAACACGTTCGGCAGCTTTGGAAAGCCTTACACTTCACTGAAATGTAGTACTACACTCTATAACACAGTTGAGAGACAATGTTCAATACCTGCCTCAGTACTTAACAGTGTGTAGGAAGTTGTTTGATAAAGTGGGCAAAGCTGATATTTGGACCAGAAGGCAAAATATAGGAAACTACATGAAAACATGATTAATTCAGTGAAAATGACTGTAAACAGATGTGAACTTGTTTAGAACAGCTGAAAGAGATTCTCCAAGTCAGTTCTTAGTGTAGAAAAGGTAGCTAAGATCTGGGAAATCCTTAATTCGAGTTAAGATTACATGAAACACTGTATGAATCCTATATTCTTTACTTAAAGGAGACTAGAGTGGTAAATGTGTGTTATACAAGGCAGAATACCATTGAAATAGAGAAAGAAACACGTTCGGCATCTTTGGAAAGCCTTACACTTCACTGAAATGTAGTACTACACTCTATAACACAGTTGAGAGACAATGTTCCCGAGCTGCCTCAGTTCATAACAGTGTGTAGGAAGGTGTTTGATAAAGAGGGCAAAGCGTATACTTGGGCCAGAAGGCAGAATATAGGAAACTACATGAAAACATGAATAATTCAGTGAAAATGACTGTAAACAGATGAGAACTGGTTTAGAACAGCTGAAAGAGAATCTCCAAGTCAGTTCTTATTGTAGAAAAGGTAGCTAAGATAAGGGAAATCCTTAATTCCAGTTAAGATCACATGAAACCTGTATGAATCCTATATTCTTTACTTAAAGGAGACTAGAGTGGTAAATGTGTGTTATACAAGGCAGAATACCATTGAAATAGAGAAAGAAACACGTTCGGCAGCTTTGGAAAGCCTTACACTTCACTGAAATGTAGTACTACACTCTATAACATAGTTGAGAGACAATGTTCCCGAGCTCCCTCAGTAATTAACAGTGTGTAGGAGGTTGTTTGATAAAGTTGGCAAAGCTTATACTTGGACCAGAAGGCAGAATATAGGAAACTACATGAAAACATGAATAATTCAGTGAAAATGACTGTAAACAGATGAGAACTTGTTTAGAACAGCTGAAAGAGAATCTCCAAGTCAGTTCTTAGTGTAGAAAAGGTAGCTAAGATAAGGAAAATCCTTAATTCCAGTTAAGATCACATGAAACACTGTATGAATCCTATATTCTTTACTTAAAGGAGACTACAGTGGTAAATGTGTGTTATACAAGGCAGAATACCATTAAAATAGAGAAAGAAACATGTTCGGCAGCTTTGGAAAGCCTTACACTTCACTGAAATGTAGTACTACACTCTATAACACAGTTGAGAGACAATGTTCAATAGCTGCCTCAGTATTTAACAGTGTGTAGGAAGTTGTTTGATAAAGTGGGCAAAGCTGATACTTGCACCAGAAGGCAGAATATAGGAAACTACATGAAAACATGAATAATTCAGTGAAAATGACTGTAAACAGATGAGAACTTGTCTAGAACAGCTGAAAGAGAATCTCCAAGTCAGTTCTTATTGTAGAAAAGGTAGCTAAGATAAGGGAAATCCTTAATTCCAGTTAAGATCACATGAAACCTGTATGAATCCTATATTCTTTACTTAAAGGAGACTAGAGTGGTAAATGTGTGTTATACAAGGCAGAATACCATTGAAATAGAGAAAGAAACACGTTCGGCAGCTTTGGAAAGCCTTACACTTCACTGAAATGTAGTGCTACACTCTATAACACAGTTGAGAGACAATGTTCAATACCTGCCTCAGTACTTAACAGTGTGTAGGAAGTTGTTTGATAAAGTGGGCAAAGCTGATATTTGGACCAGAAGGCAGAATATAGGAAACTACATGAAAACATGATTAATTCAGTGAAAATGACTGTAAACAGATGTGAACTTGTTTAGAACAGCTGAAAGAGATTCTCCAAGTCAGTTCTTAGTGTAGAAAAGGTAGCTAAGATCTGGGAAATCCTTAATTCGAGTAAAGATTACATGAAACACTGTATGAATCCTATATTCTTTACTTAAAGGAGACTAGAGTGGTAAATGTGTGTTATACAAGGCAGAATACCATTGAAATAGAGAAAGAAACACGTTCGGCAGCTTTGGAAAGCCTTACACTTCACTGAAATGTAGTACTACACTCTATAACAGAGTTGAGAGTCAATGTTCAATAGCTGCCTCAGTACTTAACAGTGTGTAGGAAGTTGTTTGATAAAGTGGGCAAAACTTATACTTGGACCAGAAGGCAGAATATAGGAAACTACATGAAAACATGATTAATTCAGTGAAAATGACTGTAAACAGATGAGAACTTGTCTAGAACAGCTGAAAGAGAATCTCCAAGTCAGTTCTTATTGTAGAAAAGGTGCTAAGATAAGGGAAATCCTTAATTCCAGTTAAGATCACATGAAACACTGTATGAATCCTATATTCTTTACTTAAAGGAGACTAGAGTGGTAAATGTGTGTTATACAAGGCAGAATACCATTGAAATAGAGAAAGAAAAACGTTCGGCAGCTTTGGAAAGCCTTACACTTCACTGAAATGTAGTACTACACTCTATAACACAGTTGAGAGACAATGTTCCCAAGCTGCCTCAGTTCATAACAGTGTGTAGGAAGGTGTTTGATAAAGAGGGCAAAGCTTATACTTGGGCCAGAAGGCAGAATATAGGAAACTACATGAAAACATGAATAATTCAGTGAAAATGACTGTAAACCGGTGAGAACTGGTTTAGAACAGCTGAAAGAGAATCTCCAAGTCAGTTCTTAGTGTAGAAAAGGTAGGTAAGATAAGGGAAATACTTAATTCCAGTTAAGATCACATGAAACACTGTATGAATCCTACATTCTTTACTTAAAGGAGACTATAGTGGTAAATGTCTGTTATACAAGGCAGAATACCATTGAAATAGAGAAAGAAACACGTTCGGCAGCTTTGGAAAGCCTTACACTTCACTGAAATGTAGTACTACACTCTATAACACAGTTGAGAGACAATGTTCAATAGCTGCCTCAGTACTTAACAGTGTGTAGGAAGTTGTTTGATAAAGAGGGCAAAGCTTATACTTGGACCAGAAGGCAGAATATAGGAAACTACATGAAAACATGATTAATTCAGTGAAAATGACTGTAAACAGATGTGAACTTGTTTAGAACAGCTGAAAGAGATTCTCCAAGTCAGTTCTTAGTGTAGAAAAGGTAGCTAAGATCCGGGAAATCCTTAATTCGAGTTAAGATTACATGAAACACTGTATGAATCCTATATTCTTTACTTAAAGGAGACTAGAGTGGTAAATGTGTGTTATACAAGGCAGAATACCATTGAAATAGAGAAAGAAACACGTTGAGCAGCTTTGGAAAGCCTTACACTTCACTGAAATGTAGTACTACACTTTATATATCACAGTTGAGAGACAATGTTCCCTAGCTCGCTCAGTTCATAACAGTGTGTAGGAAGTTGTTTGATAAAGTGGGCAAAGTTTATACTTGGGCCAGAAGGCAGAATATAGGAAACTACATGAAAACATGAATTATTCAGTGAAAATGACTGTAAACAGATGAGAACTTGTTTAGAACTGCTGAAAGAGAATCTCCAAGTCAGTTCTTAGTGTAGAAAAGGTAGCTAAGAGAAGGAAAATCCTTAATTCCAGTTAAGATCACAAGAAACACTGTATGAATCCTATATTGTTTACTTAAAGGAGACTAGAGTGGTAAATGTGTGTTATACAAGGCAGAATACCATTGAAATAGAGAAAGAAACACGTTCGGCAGCTTTGGAAAGCCTTACACTTCACTGAAATGTAGTACTACACTCTATAACACAGTTGAGAGACAATGTTCCCGAGCTGCCTCAGTTCATAACAGTGTGTAGGAAGTTGTTTGATAAAGTGGGCAAAGCTTATACTTGGGCCAGAAGGCAGAATATAGGAAACTACATGAAAACATGAATAATTCAGTGAAAATGACTGTAAACAGATGAGAACTTGTTTAGAACAGCTGAAAGAGAATCTCCAAGTCAGTTCTTAGTGTAGAAAAGGTAGCTAAAAGAAGGAAAATCCTTAATTCCAGTTAAGATCACAAGAAACACTGTATGAATCCTATATTCTTTACTTAAAGGAGACTAGAGTGGTAAATGTGTGTTATACAAGGCAGAATACCATTGAAATAGAGAAAGAAACACGTTCGGCAGCTTTGGAAAGCCTTACACTTCACTGAAATGTAGTACTACACTCTATAACTGAGTTGAGAGACAATGTTCAATAGCTGCCTCAGTACTTAACAGTGTGTAGGAAGTTGTTTGATAAAGTGGGCAAAGCTTATACTTGGACCAGAAGTCAGAATATAGGAAACTACATGAAAACATTATTAATTCAGTGAAAATGACTGTAAACAGATGAGAACTTGTCTAGAACAGCTGAAAGAGAATCTCCAAGTCAGTTCTTATTGTAGAAAAGGTAGCTAAGATAAGGGAAATCCTTAATTCCAGTTAAGATCACATGAAACACTGTATGAATCCTATATTCTTTACTTAAAGGAGACTAGAGTGGTAAATGTGTGTTATACAAGGCAGAATACCATTGAAATAGAGAAAGAAACACGTTCAGCAGCTTTGGAAAGCCTTACACTTCACTGAAATGTAGTACTACACTTTATATATCACAGTTGAGAGACAATGTTCCCTAGCTCGCTCAGTTCATAACAGTGTGTAGGAAGTTGTTTGATAAAGTGGGCAAAGCTTATACTTGGGCCAGAAGGCAGAATATAGGAAACTACATGAAAACATGAATAATTCAGTGAAAATGACTGTAAACAGATGGGAACTTGTTTAGAACAGCTGAAAGAGAATCTCCAAGTCAGTTCTTAGTGTAGAAAAGGTAGCTAAGAGAAGGAAAATCCTTAATTCCAGTTAAGATCACATGAAACACTGTATGAATCCTATATTGTTTACTTAAAGGAGACTAGAGTGGTAAATGTGTGTTATACAAGGCAGAATACCATTGAAATAGAGAAAGAAACACGTTCGGCAGCTTTGGAAAGCCTTACACTTCACTGAAATGTAGTACTACACTCTATAACACAGTTGAGAGACAATGTTCCCGAGCTGCCTCAGTTCATAACAGTGTGTAGGAAGTTGTTTGATAAAGTGGGCAAAGCTTATACTTGGGCCAGAAGGCAGAATATAGGAAACTACATGAAAACATGAATAATTCAGTGAAAATGACTGTAAACAGATGAGAACTTGTTTAGAACAGCTGAAAGAGAATCTCCAAGTCAGTTCTTAGTGTAGAAAAGGTAGGTAAGATAAGGGAAATACTTAATTCCAGTGAAGATCACATGAAACACTGTATGAATCCTATATTCTTTACTTAAAGGAGACTAGAGTGGTAAATGTGTGTTATAAAAGGCAAAATACCATTGAAATAGAGAAAGAAACACGTTCGGCAGCTTTGGAAAGCCTTACACTTCACTGAAATGTAGTACTACACTCTATAACACAGTTGAGAGACAATGTTCAATACCTGCCTCAGTACTTAACAGTGTGTAGGAAGTTGTTTGATAAAGTGGGCAAAGCTGATATTTGGACCAGAAGGCAGAATATAGGAAACTACATGAAAACATGATTAATTCAGTGAAAATGACTGTAAACAGATGTGAACTTGTTTAGAACAGCTGAAAGAGATTCTCCAAGTCAGTTCTTAGTGTAGAAAAGGTAGCTAAGATCTGGGAAATCCTTAATTCGAGTTAAGATTACATGAAACACTGTATGAATCCTATATTCTTTACTTAAAGGAGACTAGAGTGGTAAATGTGTGTTATACAAGGCAGAATACCATTGAAATAGAGAAAGAAACACGTTCGGCATCTTTGGAAAGCCTTACACTTCACTGAAATGTAGTACTACACTCTATAACACAGTTGAGAGACAATGTTCCCGAGCTGCCTCAGTTCATAACAGTGTGTAGGAAGGTGTTTGATAAAGAGGGCAAAGCGTATACTTGGGCCAGAAGGCAGAATATAGGAAACTACATGAAAACATGAATAATTCAGTGAAAATGACTGTAAACAGATGAGAACTGGTTTAGAACAGCTGAAAGAGAATCTCCAAGTCAGTTCTTATTGTAGAAAAGGTAGCTAAGATAAGGGAAATCCTTAATTCCAGTTAAGATCACATGAAACCTGTATGAATCCTATATTCTTTACTTAAAGGAGACTAGAGTGGTAAATGTGTGTTATACAAGGCAGAATACCATTGAAATAGAGAAAGAAACACGTTCGGCAGCTTTGGAAAGCCTTACACTTCACTGAAATGTAGTACTACACTCTATAACATAGTTGAGAGACAATGTTCCCGAGCTCCCTCAGTAATTAACAGTGTGTAGGAGGTTGTTTGATAAAGTTGGCAAAGCTTATACTTGGACCAGAAGGCAGAATATAGGAAACTACATGAAAACATGAATAATTCAGTGAAAATGACTGTAAACAGATGAGAACTTGTCTAGAACAGCTGAAAGAGAATCTCCAAGTCAGTTCTTATTGTAGAAAAGGTAGCTAAGATAAGGGAAATCCTTAATTCCAGTTAAGATCACATGAAACCTGTATGAATCCTATATTCTTTACTTAAAGGAGACTAGAGTGGTAAATGTGTGTTATACAAGGCAGAATACCATTGAAATAGAGAAAGAAACACGTTCGGTAGCTTTGGAAAGCCTTACACTTCACTGAAATGTAGTACTACACTTTATATAACACAGTTGAGAGACAATGTTCCCTAGCTCGCTCAGTTCATAACAGTGTGTAGGAAGTTGTTTGATAAAGTGGGCAAAGCTTATACTTGGGCCAGAAGGCAGAATATAGGAAACTACATGAAAACATGAATAATTCAGTGAAAATGACTGTAAACAGATGAGTACTTGTTTAGAACAGCTGAAAGAGAATCTCCAAGTCAGTTCTTACTGTAGAAAAGGTAGCTAAGAGAAGGAAAATCCTTAATTCCAGTTAAGATCACATGAAACACTGTATGAATCCTATATTGTTTACTTAAAGGAGACTAGAGTGGTAAATGTGTGTTATACAAGGCAGAATACCATTGAAATAGAGAAAGAAAAACGTTCGGCAGCTTTGGAAAGCCTTACACTTCACTGAAATGTAGTACTACACTCTATAACACAGTTGAGAGACAATGTTCCCGAGCTGCCTCAGTTCATAACAGTGTGTAGGAAGTTGTTTGATAAAGTGTGCAAAGCTTATACTTGGGCCAGAAGGCAGAATATAGGAAACTACATGAAAACATGATTAATTCAGTGAAAATGACTGTAAACAGATTAGAACTTGTTTAGAACAGCTGAAAGAGATTCTCCAAGTCAGTTCTTAATGTAGAAAAGGTAGCTAAGATTCGGGAAATCCTTAATTCGAGTTAAGATTACATGAAACACTGTATGAATCCTATATTCTTTACTTAAAGGAAACTAGAGTGGTAAATGTGTGTTATACAAGGCAGAATACCATTGAAATAGAGAAAAAAACACATTCGGCAGCTTTGGAAAGCCTTACACTTCACTGACATGTATTACTACACTCTATCACACAGTTGAGAGACAATGTTCCCTAGCTCCCTCAATTCATAACAGTGTGTAGGAAGTTGTTTGATAAAGTGGGCAAAGCTTATACTTGGGCCAGAAGGCCGAATATAGGAAACTACATGAAAACATGAATAATTCAGTGAAAATGACTGTAAACAGATGAGTACTTGTTTAGAACAGCTGAAAGAGAATCTCCAAGTCAGTTCTTACTGTAGAAAAGGTAGCTAAGAGAAGGAAAATCCTTAATTCCAGTTAAGATCACATGAAACACTGTATGAATCCTATATTGTTTACTTAAAGGAGACTAGAGTGGTAAATGTGTGTTATACAAGGCAGAATACCATTGAAATAGAGAAAGAAACACGTTCGGCAGCTTTGGAAAGCCTTACACTTCACTGAAATGTAGTACTACACTCTATAACACAGTTGAGAGACAATGTTCCCGAGCTGCCTCAGTTCATAACAGTGTGTAGGAAGTTGTTTGATAAAGTGGGCAAAGCTTATACTTGGGCCAGAAGGCAGAATATAGGAAACTACATGAAAACATGAATAATTCAGTGAAAATGACTGTAAACAGATGTGAACTTGTTTAGAACAGCTGAAAGAGATTCTCCAAGTCAGTTCTTAGTGTAGAAAAGGTAGCTCAGATCTGGGAAATCCTTAATTCGAGTTAAGATTACATGAAACACTGTATGAATCCTATATTCTTTACTTAAAGGAAACTAGAGTGGTAAATGTGTGTTATACAAGGCGGAATACCATTGAAAGAGAGAAAAAAACACATTCGGAAGCTTTGGAAAGCCTTACACTTCAGTGACATGTAGTACTACACTCTATCACACAGTTGAGAGACAATGTTCCCTAGCTCCCTCAATTCATAACAGTGTGTAGGAAGTTGTTTGATAAAGTGGGCAAAGCTTATACTTGGACCAGAAGGCAGAATATAGGAAACTACATGAAAACATGATTAATTCAGTGAAAATGACTGTAAACAGATGTGAACTTGTTTAGAACAGCTGAAAGAGATTTTCCAAGTCAGTTCTTAGTGTAGAAAAAGTAGCTAAGTTCCAGGAAATCCTTAATTCGAGTTAAGATTACATGAAACACTGTATGAATCCTATATTCTTTACTTAAAGGAGACTAGAGTGGTAAATGTGTGTTATACAAGGCAGAATACCATTGAAATAGAGAAAGAAACACGTTCGGCAGCTTTGAAAAGCCTTACACTTCACTGAAATGTAGTACTACACTCTATAACACAGTTGAGAGACAATGTTCCCGAGCTGCCTCAGTTCATAACAGTGTGTAGGAAGGTGTTTGATAAAGAGGGCAAAGCTTATACTTGGGCCAGAAGGCAGAATATAGGAAACTACATGAAAACATGAATAATTCAGTGAAAATGACTGTAAACAGATGAGAACTGGTTTAGAACAGCTGAAAGAGAATCTCCAAGTCAGTTCTTAGTGTAGAAAAGGTAGGTAAGATAAGGGAAATACTTAATTCCAGTTAAGATCACATGAAACACTGTATGAATCCTATATTCTTTACTTAAAGGAGACTACAGTGGTAAATGTGTGTTATACAAGGCAGAATACCATTAAAATAGAGAAAGAAACACGTTCGGCAGCTTTGGAAAGCCTTACACTTCACTGAAATGTAGTACTACACTCTATAACACAGTTGAGAGACAATGTTCAATAGCTGCCTCAGTACTTAACAGTGTGTAGGAAGTTGTTTGATAAAGTTGGCAAAGCTTATACTTGAACCAGAAGGCAGAATATAGGAAACTACATGAAAACATGATTAATTCAGTGAAAATGACTGTAAACAGATTAGAACTTGTTTAGAACAGCTGAAAGAGATTCTCCAAGTCAGTTCTTAATGTAGAAAAGGTAGCTAAGATTCGGGAAATCCTTAATTCGAGTTAAGATTATATGAAACACTGTATGAATCCTATATTGTTTACTTAAAGGAGACTAGAGTGGTAAATGTGTGTTATACAAGGCAGAATACCATTGAAATAGAGAAAGAAACACGTTCGGCAGCTTTGGAAAGCCTTACACTTCACTGAAATGTAGTACTACACTCTATAACACAGTTGAGAGACAATGTTCCCGAGCTGCCTCAGTTCATAACATTGTGTAGGAAGTTGTTTGATAAAGTGGGCAAAGCTTATACTTGGGCCAGAAGGCAGAATATAGGAAACTACATGAAAACATGAATAATTCAGTGAAAATGACTGTAAACAGATGTGAACTTGTTTAGAATAGCTGAAAGAGATTCTCCAAGTCAGTTCTTAGTGTAGAAAAGGTAGCTAAGATCTGGGAAATCCTTAATTCGAGTTAAGATTACATGAAACACTTTATGAATCCTATATTCTTTACTTGAAGGAGACTAGAGTGGTAAATGTGTGTTATACAAGGCAGAATACCATTGAAATAGAGAAAGAAACAAGTTCGGCAGCTTTGGAAAGCCTTACACTTCACTGAAATGTAGTACTACACTCTATAACACAGTTGAGAGACAATGTTCAATAGCTGCCTCAGTTCATAACAGTGTGTAGGAAGGTGTTTGATAAAGAGGGCAAAGCTTATACTTGGGCCAGAAGGCAGAATATAGGAAACTACATGAAAACATGAATAATTCAGTGAAAATGACTGTAAACAGATGAGAACTGGTTTAGAACAGCTGAAAGAGAATCTCCAAGTCAGTTCTTAGTGTAGAAAAGGTAGGTAAGATAAGGGAAATACTTAATTCCAGTTAAGATCACATGAAACAATGTATGAATCCTATATTCTTTACTTAAAGGAGACTAGAGTGGTAAATGTGTGTTATACAAGGCAGAATACCATTGAAATAGAGAAAGAAACAAGTTCGGCAGCTTTGGAAAGCCTTACACTTCACTGAAATGTAGTACTACACTCTATAACAGATTTGAGAGACAATGTTCAATAGCTGCCTCAGTACTTAACAGTGTGTAGGAAGTTGTTTGATAAAGTGGGCAAAGCTTATACTTGGACCAGAAGGCAGAATATAGGAAACTACATGAAAACATGATTAATTCAGTGAAAATGACTGTAAACAGATGAGAACTTCTTTAGAACAGCTGAAAGAGAATCTCCAAGTCAGTTCTTAGTGTAGAAAAGGTAGCTCAGATCTGGGAAATCCTTAATTCGAGTTAAGATTACATGAAACACTGTATGAATCCTATATTCTTTACTTAAAGGAAACTAGAGTGGTAAATGTGTGTTATACAAGGCGGAATACCATTGAAAGAGAGAAAAAAACACATTCGGAAGCTTTGGAAAGCCTTACACTTCAGTGACATGTAGTACTACACTCTATCACACAGTTGAGAGACAATGTTCCCTAGCTCCCTCAATTCATAACAGTGTGTAGGAAGTTGTTTGATAAAGTGGGCAAAGCTTATACTTGGACCAGAAGGCAGAATATAGGAAACTACATGAAAACATGATTAATTCAGTGAAAATGACTGTAAACAGATGTGAACTTGTTTAGAACAGCTGAAAGAGATTTTCCAAGTCAGTTCTTAGTGTAGAAAAAGTAGCTAAGTTCCAGGAAATCCTTAATTCGAGTTAAGATTACATGAAACACTGTATGAATCCTATATTCTTTACTTAAAGGAGACTAGAGTGGTAAATGTGTGTTATACAAGGCAGAATACCATTGAAATAGAGAAAGAAACACGTTCGGCAGCTTTGAAAAGCCTTACACTTCACTGAAATGTAGTACTACACTCTATAACACAGTTGAGAGACAATGTTCCCGAGCTGCCTCAGTTCATAACAGTGTGTAGGAAGGTGTTTGATAAAGAGGGCAAAGCTTATACTTGGGCCAGAAGGCAGAATATAGGAAACTACATGAAAACATGAATAATTCAGTGAAAATGACTGTAAACAGATGAGAACTGGTTTAGAACAGCTGAAAGAGAATCTCCAAGTCAGTTCTTAGTGTAGAAAAGGTAGGTAAGATAAGGGAAATACTTAATTCCAGTTAAGATCACATGAAACACTGTATGAATCCTATATTCTTTACTTAAAGGAGACTACAGTGGTAAATGTGTGTTATACAAGGCAGAATACCATTAAAATAGAGAAAGAAACACGTTCGGCAGCTTTGGAAAGCCTTACACTTCACTGAAATGTAGTACTACACTCTATAACACAGTTGAGAGACAATGTTCAATAGCTGCCTCAGTACTTAACAGTGTGTAGGAAGTTGTTTGATAAAGTTGGCAAAGCTTATACTTGAACCAGAAGGCAGAATATAGGAAACTACATGAAAACATGATTAATTCAGTGAAAATGACTGTAAACAGATTAGAACTTGTTTAGAACAGCTGAAAGAGATTCTCCAAGTCAGTTCTTAATGTAGAAAAGGTAGCTAAGATTCGGGAAATCCTTAATTCGAGTTAAGATTATATGAAACACTGTATGAATCCTATATTGTTTACTTAAAGGAGACTAGAGTGGTAAATGTGTGTTATACAAGGCAGAATACCATTGAAATAGAGAAAGAAACACGTTCGGCAGCTTTGGAAAGCCTTACACTTCACTGAAATGTAGTACTACACTCTATAACACAGTTGAGAGACAATGTTCCCGAGCTGCCTCAGTTCATAACATTGTGTAGGAAGTTGTTTGATAAAGTGGGCAAAGCTTATACTTGGGCCAGAAGGCAGAATATAGGAAACTACATGAAAACATGAATAATTCAGTGAAAATGACTGTAAACAGATGTGAACTTGTTTAGAATAGCTGAAAGAGATTCTCCAAGTCAGTTCTTAGTGTAGAAAAGGTAGCTAAGATCTGGGAAATCCTTAATTCGAGTTAAGATTACATGAAACACTGTATGAATCCTATATTCTTTACTTGAAGGAGACTAGAGTGGTAAATGTGTGTTATACAAGGCAGAATACCATTGAAATAGAGAAAGAAACAAGTTCGGCAGCTTTGGAAAGCCTTACACTTCACTGAAATGTAGTACTACACTCTATAACACAGTTGAGAGACAATGTTCAATAGCTGCCTCAGTTCATAACAGTGTGTAGGAAGGTGTTTGATAAAGAGGGCAAAGCTTATACTTGGGCCAGAAGGCAGAATATAGGAAACTACATGAAAACATGAATAATTCAGTGAAAATGACTGTAAACAGATGAGAACTGGTTTAGAACAGCTGAAAGAGAATCTCCAAGTCAGTTCTTAGTGTAGAAAAGGTAGGTAAGATAAGGGAAATACTTAATTCCAGTTAAGATCACATGAAACAATGTATGAATCCTATATTCTTTACTTAAAGGAGACTAGAGTGGTAAATGTGTGTTATACAAGGCAGAATACCATTGAAATAGAGAAAGAAACACGTTCGGCAGCTTTGGAAAGCCTTACACTTCACTGAAATGTAGTACTACACTCTATAACAGATTTGAGAGACAATGTTCAATAGCTGCCTCAGTACTTAACAGTGTGTAGGAAGTTGTTTGATAAAGTGGGCAAAGCTTATACTTGGACCAGAAGGCAGAATATAGGAAACTACATGAAAACATGATTAATTCAGTGAAAATGACTGTAAACAGATGAGAACTTGTCTAGAACAGCTGAAAGAGAATCTCCAATTCAGTTCTTAGTGTAGAAAAGGTAGCTAAGAGAAGGAAAATCCTTAATTCCAGTTAAGATCACATGAAACACTGTATGAATCCTATATTGTTTACTTAAAGGAGACTAGAGTGGTAAATGTGTGTTATACAAGGCAGAATACCATTGAAATAGAGAAAGAAAAACGTTCGGCAGCTTTGGAAAGCCTTACACTTCACTGAAATGTAGTACTACACTCTATAACACAGTTGAGAGACAATGTTCCCAAGCTGCCTCAGTTCATAACAGTGTGTAGGAAGGTGTTTGATAAAGAGGGCAAAGCTTATACTTGGGCCAGAAGGCAGAATATAGGAAACTACATGAAAACATGAATAATTCAGTGAAAATGACTGTAAACAGATGAGAACTGGTTTAGAACAGCTGAAAGAGAATCTCCAAGTCAGTTCTTAGTGTAGAAAAGGTAGGTAAGATAAGGGAAATACTTAATTCCAGTTAAGATCACATGAAACAATGTATGAATCCTATATTCTTTACTTAAAGGAGACTAGAGTGGTAAATGTGTGTTATACAAGGCAGAATACCATTGAAATAGAGAAAGAAACACGTTCGGCAGCTTTGGAAAGCCTTACACTTCACTGAAATGTAGTACTACACTCTATAACAGATTTGAGAGACAATGTTCAATAGCTGCCTCAGTACTTAACAGTGTGTAGGAAGTTGTTTGATAAAGTGGGCAAAGCTTATACTTGGACCAGAAGGCAGAATATAGGAAACTACATGAAAACATGATTAATTCAGTGAAAATGACTGTAAACAGATGAGAACTTGTCTAGAACAGCTGAAAGAGAATCTCCAATTCAGTTCTTAGTGTAGAAAAGGTAGCTAAGAGAAGGAAAATCCTTAATTCCAGTTAAGATCACATGAAACACTGTATGAATCCTATATTGTTTACTTAAAGGAGACTAGAGTGGTAAATGTGTGTTATACAAGGCAGAATACCATTGAAATAGAGAAAGAAAAACGTTCGGCAGCTTTGGAAAGCCTTACACTTCACTGAAATGTAGTACTACACTCTATAACACAGTTGAGAGACAATGTTCCCAAGCTGCCTCAGTTCATAACAGTGTGTAGGAAGGTGTTTGATAAAGAGGGCAAAGCTTATACTTGGGCCAGAAGGCAGAATATAGGAAACTACATGAAAACATGAATATTTCAGTGAAAATGACTGTAAACAGATGAGAACTGGTTTAGAACAGCTGAAAGAGAATCTCCAAGTCAGTTCTTAGTGTAGAAAAGGTAGGTAAGATAAGGGAAATACTTAATTCCAGTTAAGATCACATGAAACAATGTATGAATCCTATATTCTTTACTTAAAGGAGACTAGAGTGGTAAATGTGTGTTATACAAGGCAGAATACCATTGAAATAGAGAAAGAAACACGTTCGGCAGCTTTGGAAAGCCTTACACTTCACTGAAATGTAGTACTACACTCTATAACAGATTTGAGAGACAATGTTCAATAGCTGCCTCAGTACTTAACAGTGTGTAGGAAGTTGTTTGATAAAGTGGGCAAAGCTTATACTTGGACCAGAAGGCAGAATATAGGAAACTACATGAAAACATGATTAATTCAGTGAAAATGACTGTAAACAGATGAGAACTTGTCTAGAACAGCTGAAAGAGAATCTCCAATTCAGTTCTTAGTGTAGAAAAGGTAGCTAAGAGAAGGAAAATCCTTAATTCCAGTTAAGATCACATGAAACACTGTATGAATCCTATATTGTTTACTTAAAGGAGACTAGAGTGGTAAATGTGTGTTATACAAGGCAGAATACCATTGAAATAGAGAAAGAAAAACGTTCGGCAGCTTTGGAAAGCCTTACACTTCACTGAAATGTAGTACTACACTCTATAACACAGTTGAGAGACAATGTTCCCAAGCTGCCTCAGTTCATAACAGTGTGTAGGAAGGTGTTTGATAAAGAGGGCAAAGCTTATACTTGGGCCAGAAGGCAGAATATAGGAAACTACATGAAAACATGAATAATTCAGTGAAAATGACTGTAAACAGATGAGAACTGGTTTAGAACAGCTGAAAGAGAATCTCCAAGTCAGTTCTTAGTGTAGAAAAGGTAGGTAAGATAAGGGAAATACTTAATTCCAGTTAAGATCACATGAAACACTGTATGAATCCTACATTCTTTACTTAAAGGAGACTAGAGTGGTAAATGTCTGTTATACAAGGCAGAATACCATTGAAATAGAGAAAGAAACACGTTCGGCAGCTTTGGAAAGCCTTACACTTCACTGAAATGTAGTACTACACTCTATAACACAGTTGAGAGACAATGTTCAATAGCTGCCTCAGTACTTAACAGTGTGTAGGAAGTTGTTTGATAAAGAGGGCAAAGCTTATACTTGGACCAGAAGGCAGAATATAGGAAACTACATGAAAACATGAATAATTCAGTGAAAATGACTGTAAACAGATGAGTACTTGTTTAGAACAGCTGAAAGAGAATCTCCAAGTCAGTTCTTACTGTAGAAAAGGTAGCTAAGAGAAGGAAAATCCTTAATTCCAGTTAAGATCACATGAAACACTGTATGAATCCTATATTGTTTACTTAAAGGAGACTAGAGTGGTAAATGTGTGTTATACAAGGCAGAATACCATTGAAATAGAGAAAGAAACACGTTCGGCAGCTTTGGAAAGCCTTACACTTCACTGAAATGTAGTACTACACTCTATAACACAGTTGAGAGACAATGTTCCCTAGCTCGCTCAGTTCATAACAGTGTGTAGGAAGTTGTTTGATAAAGTGGGCAAAGCTTATACTTGGGCCAGAAGGCAGAATATAGGAAACTACATGAAAACATGAATAATTCAGTGAAAATGACTGTAAATAGATGTGAACTTGTTTAGAACAGCTGAAAGAGATTCTCCAAGTCAGTTCTTAGTGTAGAAAAGGTAGCTCAGATCTGGGAAATCCTTAATTCGAGTTAAGATTACATGAAACACTGTATGAATCCTATATTCTTTACTTAAAGGAAACTAGAGTGGTAAATGTGTGTTATACAAGGCGGAATACCATTGAAAGAGAGAAAAAAACACATTCGGAAGCTTTGGAAAGCCTTACACTTCAGTGACATGTAGTACTACACTCTATCACACAGTTGAGAGACAATGTTCCCTAGCTCCCTCAATTCATAGCAGTGTGTAGGAAGTTGTTTGATAAAGTGGGCAAAGCTTATACTTGGACCAGAAGGCAGAATATAGGAAACTACATGAAAACATGATTAATTCAGTGAAAATGACTGTAAACAGATGTGAACTTGTTTAGAACAGCTGAAAGAGATTTTCCAAGTCAGTTCTTAGTGTAGAAAAAGTAGCTAAGTTCCAGGAAATCCTTAATTCGAGTTAAGATTACATGAAACACTGTATGAATCCTATATTCTTTACTTAAAGGAGACTAGAGTGGTAAATGTGTGTTATACAAGGCAGAATACCATTGAAATAGAGAAAGAAACACGTTCGGCAGCTTTGAAAAGCCTTACACTTCACTGAAATGTAGTACTACACTCTATAACACAGTTGAGAGACAATGTTCCCGAGCTGCCTCAGTTCATAACAGTGTGTAGGAAGGTGTTTGATAAAGAGGGCAAAGCTTATACTTGGGCCAGAAGGCAGAATATAGGAAACTACATGAAAACATGAATAATTCAGTGAAAATGACTGTAAACAGATGAGAACTGGTTTAGAACAGCTGAAAGAGAATCTCCAAGTCAGTTCTTAGTGTAGAAAAGGTAGGTAAGATAAGGGAAATACTTAATTCCAGTTAAGATCACATGAAACACTGTATGAATCCTATATTCTTTACTTAAAGGAGACTACAGTGGTAAATGTGTGTTATACAAGGCAGAATACCATTAAAATAGAGAAAGAAACACGTTCGGCAGCTTTGGAAAGCCTTACACTTCACTGAAATGTAGTACTACACTCTATAACACAGTTGAGAGACAATGTTCAATAGCTGCCTCAGTACTTAACAGTGTGTAGGAAGTTGTTTGATAAAGTTGGCAAAGCTTATACTTGAACCAGAAGGCAGAATATAGGAAACTACATGAAAACATGATTAATTCAGTGAAAATGACTGTAAACAGATTAGAACTTGTTTAGAACAGCTGAAAGAGATTCTCCAAGTCAGTTCTTAATGTAGAAAAGGTAGCTAAGATTCGGGAAATCCTTAATTCGAGTTAAGATTATATGAAACACTGTATGAATCCTATATTGTTTACTTAAAGGAGACTAGAGTGGTAAATGTGTGTTATACAAGGCAGAATACCATTGAAATAGAGAAAGAAACACGTTCGGCAGCTTTGGAAAGCCTTACACTTCACTGAAATGTAGTACTACACTCTATAACACAGTTGAGAGACAATGTTCAATAGCTGCCTCAGTACTTAACAGTGTGTAGGAAGTTGTTTGATAAAGTTGGCAAAGCTTATACTTGAACCAGAAGGCAGAATATAGGAAACTACATGAAAACATGATTAATTCAGTGAAAATGACTGTAAACAGATTAGAACTTGTTTAGAACAGCTGAAAGAGATTCTCCAAGTCAGTTCTTAATGTAGAAAAGGTAGCTAAGATTCGGGAAATCCTTAATTCGAGTTAAGATTATATGAAACACTGTATGAATCCTATATTGTTTACTTAAAGGAGACTAGAGTGGTAAATGTGTGTTATACAAGGCAGAATACCATTGAAATAGAGAAAGAAACACGTTCGGCAGCTTTGGAAAGCCTTACACTTCACTGAAATGTAGTACTACACTCTATAACACAGTTGAGAGACAATGTTCCCGAGCTGCCTCAGTTCATAACATTGTGTAGGAAGTTGTTTGATAAAGTGGGCAAAGCTTATACTTGGGCCAGAAGGCAGAATATAGGAAACTACATGAAAACATGAATAATTCAGTGAAAATGACTGTAAACAGATGTGAACTTGTTTAGAATAGCTGAAAGAGATTCTCCAAGTCAGTTCTTAGTGTAGAAAAGGTAGCTAAGATCTGGGAAATCCTTAATTCGAGTTAAGATTACATGAAACACTGTATGAATCCTATATTCTTTACTTGAAGGAGACTAGAGTGGTAAATGTGTGTTATACAAGGCAGAATACCATTGAAATAGAGAAAGAAACAAGTTCGGCAGCTTTGGAAAGCCTTACACTTCACTGAAATGTAGTACTACACTCTATAACACAGTTGAGAGACAATGTTCAATAGCTGCCTCAGTTCATAACAGTGTGTAGGAAGGTGTTTGATAAAGAGGGCAAAGCTTATACTTGGGCCAGAACGCAGAATATAGGAAACTACATGAAAACATGAATAATTCAGTGAAAATGACTGTAAACAGATGAGAACTGGTTTAGAACAGCTGAAAGAGAATCTCCAAGTCAGTTCTTAGTGTAGAAAAGGTAGGTAAGATAAGGGAAATACTTAATTCCAGTTAAGATCACATGAAACAATGTATGAATCCTATATTCTTTACTTAAAGGAGACTAGAGTGGTAAATGTGTGTTATACAAGGCAGAATACCATTGAAATAGAGAAAGAAACACGTTCGGCAGCTTTGGAAAGCCTTACACTTCACTGAAATGTAGTACTACACTCTATAACAGATTTGAGAGACAATGTTCAATAGCTGCCTCAGTACTTAACAGTGTGTAGGAAGTTGTTTGATAAAGTGGGCAAAGCTTATACTTGGACCAGAAGGCAGAATATAGGAAACTACATGAAAACATGATTAATTCAGTGAAAATGACTGTAAACAGATGAGAACTTGTCTAGAACAGCTGAAAGAGAATCTCCAATTCAGTTCTTAGTGTAGAAAAGGTAGCTAAGAGAAGGAAAATCCTTAATTCCAGTTAAGATCACATGAAACACTGTATGAATCCTATATTGTTTACTTAAAGGAGACTAGAGTGGTAAATGTGTGTTATACAAGGCAGAATACCATTGAAATAGAGAAAGAAAAACGTTCGGCAGCTTTGGAAAGCCTTACACTTCACTGAAATGTAGTACTACACTCTATAACACAGTTGAGAGACAATGTTCCCAAGCTGCCTCAGTTCATAACAGTGTGTAGGAAGGTGTTTGATAAAGAGGGCAAAGCTTATACTTGGGCCAGAAGGCAGAATATAGGAAACTACATGAAAACATGAATAATTCAGTGAAAATGACTGTAAACAGATGAGAACTGGTTTAGAACAGCTGAAAGAGAATCTCCAAGTCAGTTCTTAGTGTAGAAAAGGTAGGTAAGATAAGGGAAATACTTAATTCCAGTTAAGATCACATGAAACAATGTATGAATCCTATATTCTTTACTTAAAGGAGACTAGAGTGGTAAATGTGTGTTATACAAGGCAGAATACCATTGAAATAGAGAAAGAAACACGTTCGGCAGCTTTGGAAAGCCTTACACTTCACTGAAATGTAGTACTACACTCTATAACAGATTTGAGAGACAATGTTCAATAGCTGCCTCAGTACTTAACAGTGTGTAGGAAGTTGTTTGATAAAGTGGGCAAAGCTTATACTTGGACCAGAAGGCAGAATATAGGAAACTACATGAAAACATGATTAATTCAGTGAAAATGACTGTAAACAGATGTGAACTTGTTTAGAACAGCTGAAAGAGATTTTCCAAGTCAGTTCTTAGTGTAGAAAAAGTAGCTAAGTTCCAGGAAATCCTTAATTCGAGTTAAGATTACATGAAACACTGTATGAATCCTATATTCTTTACTTAAAGGAGACTAGAGTGGTAAATGTGTGTTATACAAGGCAGAATACCATTGAAATAGAGAAAGAAACACGTTCGGCAGCTTTGAAAAGCCTTACACTTCACTGAAATGTAGTACTACACTCTATAACACAGTTGAGAGACAATGTTCCCGAGCTGCCTCAGTTCATAACAGTGTGTAGGAAGGTGTTTGATAAAGAGGGCAAAGCTTATACTTGGGCCAGAAGGCAGAATATAGGAAACTACATGAAAACATGAATAATTCAGTGAAAATGACTGTAAACAGATGAGAACTGGTTTAGAACAGCTGAAAGAGAATCTCCAAGTCAGTTCTTAGTGTAGAAAAGGTAGGTAAGATAAGGGAAATACTTAATTCCAGTTAAGATCACATGAAACACTGTATGAATCCTATATTCTTTACTTAAAGGAGACTACAGTGGTAAATGTGTGTTATACAAGGCAGAATACCATTAAAATAGAGAAAGAAACACGTTCGGCAGCTTTGGAAAGCCTTACACTTCACTGAAATGTAGTACTACACTCTATAACACAGTTGAGAGACAATGTTCAATAGCTGCCTCAGTACTTAACAGTGTGTAGGAAGTTGTTTGATAAAGTTGGCAAAGCTTATACTTGAACCAGAAGGCAGAATATAGGAAACTACATGAAAACATGATTAATTCAGTGAAAATGACTGTAAACAGATTAGAACTTGTTTAGAACAGCTGAAAGAGATTCTCCAAGTCAGTTCTTAATGTAGAAAAGGTAGCTAAGATTCGGGAAATCCTTAATTCGAGTTAAGATTATATGAAACACTGTATGAATCCTATATTGTTTACTTAAAGGAGACTAGAGTGGTAAATGTGTGTTATACAAGGCAGAATACCATTGAAATAGAGAAAGAAACACGTTCGGCAGCTTTGGAAAGCCTTACACTTCACTGAAATGTAGTACTACACTCTATAACACAGTTGAGAGACAATGTTCCCGAGCTGCCTCAGTTCATAACATTGTGTAGGAAGTTGTTTGATAAAGTGGGCAAAGCTTATACTTGGGCCAGAAGGCAGAATATTGGAAACTACATGAAAACATGAATAATTCAGTGAAAATGACTGTAAACAGATGTGAACTTGTTTAGAATAGCTGAAAGAGATTCTCCAAGTCAGTTCTTAGTGTAGAAAAGGTAGCTAAGATCTGGGAAATCCTTAATTCGAGTTAAGATTACATGAAACACTGTATGAATCCTATATTCTTTACTTGAAGGAGACTAGAGTGGTAAATGTGTGTTATACAAGGCAGAATACCATTGAAATAGAGAAAGAAACAAGTTCGGCAGCTTTGGAAAGCCTTACACTTCACTGAAATGTAGTACTACACTCTATAACACAGTTGAGAGACAATGTTCAATAGCTGCCTCAGTTCATAACAGTGTGTAGGAAGGTGTTTGATAAAGAGGGCAAAGCTTATACTTGGGCCAGAAGGCAGAATATAGGAAACTACATGAAAACATGAATAATTCAGTGAAAATGACTGTAAACAGATGAGAACTGGTTTAGAACAGCTGAAAGAGAATCTCCAAGTCAGTTCTTAGTGTAGAAAAGGTAGGTAAGATAAGGGAAATACTTAATTCCAGTTAAGATCACATGAAACAATGTATGAATCCTATATTCTTTACTTAAAGGAGACTAGAGTGGTAAATGTGTGTTATACAAGGCAGAATACCATTGAAATAGAGAAAGAAACACGTTCGGCAGCTTTGGAAAGCCTTACACTTCACTGAAATGTAGTACTACACTCTATAACAGATTTGAGAGACAATGTTCAATAGCTGCCTCAGTACTTAACAGTGTGTAGGAAGTTGTTTGATAAAGTGGGCAAAGCTTATACTTGGACCAGAAGGCAGAATATAGGAAACTACATGAAAACATGATTAATTCAGTGAAAATGACTGTAAACAGATGAGAACTTGTCTAGAACAGCTGAAAGAGAATCTCCAATTCAGTTCTTAGTGTAGAAAAGGTAGCTAAGAGAAGGAAAATCCTTAATTCCAGTTAAGATCACATGAAACACTGTATGAATCCTATATTGTTTACTTAAAGGAGACTAGAGTGGTAAATGTGTGTTATACAAGGCAGAATACCATTGAAATAGAGAAAGAAAAACGTTCGGCAGCTTTGGAAAGCCTTACACTTCACTGAAATGTAGTACTACACTCTATAACACAGTTGAGAGACAATGTTCCCAAGCTGCCTCAGTTCATAACAGTGTGTAGGAAGGTGTTTGATAAAGAGGGCAAAGCTTATACTTGGGCCAGAAGGCAGAATATAGGAAACTACATGAAAACATGAATAATTCAGTGAAAATGACTGTAAACAGATGAGAACTGGTTTAGAACAGCTGAAAGAGAATCTCCAAGTCAGTTCTTAGTGTAGAAAAGGTAGGTAAGATAAGGGAAATACTTAATTCCAGTTAAGATCACATGAAACAATGTATGAATCCTATATTCTTTACTTAAAGGAGACTAGAGTGGTAAATGTGTGTTATACAAGGCAGAATACCATTGAAATAGAGAAAGAAACACGTTCGGCAGCTTTGGAAAGCCTTACACTTCACTGAAATGTAGTACTACACTCTATAACAGATTTGAGAGACAATGTTCAATAGCTGCCTCAGTACTTAACAGTGTGTAGGAAGTTGTTTGATAAAGTGGGCAAAGCTTATACTTGGACCAGAAGGCAGAATATAGGAAACTACATGAAAACATGATTAATTCAGTGAAAATGACTGTAAACAGATGAGAACTTGTCTAGAACAGCTGAAAGAGAATCTCCAATTCAGTTCTTAGTGTAGAAAAGGTAGCTAAGAGAAGGAAAATCCTTAATTCCAGTTAAGATCACATGAAACACTGTATGAATCCTATATTGTTTACTTAAAGGAGACTAGAGTGGTAAATGTGTGTTATACAAGGCAGAATACCATTGAAATAGAGAAAGAAAAACGTTCGGCAGCTTTGGAAAGCCTTACACTTCACTGAAATGTAGTACTACACTCTATAACACAGTTGAGAGACAATGTTCCCAAGCTGCCTCAGTTCATAACAGTGTGTAGGAAGGTGTTTGATAAAGAGGGCAAAGCTTATACTTGGGCCAGAAGGCAGAATATAGGAAACTACATGAAAACATGAATAATTCAGTGAAAATGACTGTAAACAGATGAGAACTGGTTTAGAACAGCTGAAAGAGAATCTCCAAGTCAGTTCTTAGTGTAGAAAAGGTAGGTAAGATAAGGGAAATACTTAATTCCAGTTAAGATCACATGAAACAATGTATGAATCCTATATTCTTTACTTAAAGGAGACTAGAGTGGTAAATGTGTGTTATACAAGGCAGAATACCATTGAAATAGAGAAAGAAACACGTTCGGCAGCTTTGGAAAGCCTTACACTTCACTGAAATGTAGTACTACACTCTATAACAGATTTGAGAGACAATGTTCAATAGCTGCCTCAGTACTTAACAGTGTGTAGGAAGTTGTTTGATAAAGTGGGCAAAGCTTATACTTGGACCAGAAGGCAGAATATAGGAAACTACATGAAAACATGATTAATTCAGTGAAAATGACTGTAAACAGATGAGAACTTGTCTAGAACAGCTGAAAGAGAATCTCCAATTCAGTTCTTAGTGTAGAAAAGGTAGCTAAGAGAAGGAAAATCCTTAATTCCAGTTAAGATCACATGAAACACTGTATGAATCCTATATTGTTTACTTAAAGGAGACTAGAGTGGTAAATGTGTGTTATACAAGGCAGAATACCATTGAAATAGAGAAAGAAAAACGTTCGGCAGCTTTGGAAAGCCTTACACTTCACTGAAATGTAGTACTACACTCTATAACACAGTTGAGAGACAATGTTCCCAAGCTGCCTCAGTTCATAACAGTGTGTAGGAAGGTGTTTGATAAAGAGGGCAAAGCTTATACTTGGGCCAGAAGGCAGAATATAGGAAACTACATGAAAACATGAATAATTCAGTGAAAATGACTGTAAACAGATGAGAACTGGTTTAGAACAGCTGAAAGAGAATCTCCAAGTCAGTTCTTAGTGTAGAAAAGGTAGGTAAGATAAGGGAAATACTTAATTCCAGTTAAGATCACATGAAACACTGTATGAATCCTACATTCTTTACTTAAAGGAGACTAGAGTGGTAAATGTGTGTTATACAAGGCAGAATACCATTGAAATAGAGAAAGAAACACGTTCGGCAGCTTTGGAAAGCCTTACACTTCACTGAAATGTAGTACTACACTCTATAACACAGTTGAGAGACAATGTTCCCTAGCTCGCTCAGTTCATAACAGTGTGTAGGAAGTTGTTTGATAAAGTGGGCAAAGCTTATACTTGGGCCAGAAGGCAGAATATAGGAAACTACATGAAAACATGAATAATTCAGTGAAAATGACTGTAAATAGATGTGAACTTGTTTAGAACAGCTGAAAGAGATTCTCCAAGTCAGTTCTTAGTGTAGAAAAGGTAGCTCAGATCTGGGAAATCCTTAATTCGAGTTAAGATTACATGAAACACTGTATGAATCCTATATTCTTTACTTAAAGGAAACTAGAGTGGTAAATGTGTGTTATACAAGGCGGAATACCATTGAAAGAGAGAAAAAAACACATTCGGAAGCTTTGGAAAGCCTTACACTTCAGTGACATGTAGTACTACACTCTATCACACAGTTGAGAGACAATGTTCCCTAGCTCCCTCAATTCATAGCAGTGTGTAGGAAGTTGTTTGATAAAGTGGGCAAAGCTTATACTTGGACCAGAAGGCAGAATATAGGAAACTACATGAAAACATGATTAATTCAGTGAAAATGACTGTAAACAGATGTGAACTTGTTTAGAACAGCTGAAAGAGATTTTCCAAGTCAGTTCTTAGTGTAGAAAAAGTAGCTAAGTTCCAGGAAATCCTTAATTCGAGTTAAGATTACATGAAACACTGTATGAATCCTATATTCTTTACTTAAAGGAGACTAGAGTGGTAAATGTGTGTTATACAAGGCAGAATACCATTGAAATAGAGAAAGAAACACGTTCGGCAGCTTTGAAAAGCCTTACACTTCACTGAAATGTAGTACTACACTCTATAACACAGTTGAGAGACAATGTTCCCGAGCTGCCTCAGTTCATAACAGTGTGTAGGAAGGTGTTTGATAAAGAGGGCAAAGCTTATACTTGGGCCAGAAGGCAGAATATAGGAAACTACATGAAAACATGAATAATTCAGTGAAAATGACTGTAAACAGATGAGAACTGGTTTAGAACAGCTGAAAGAGAATCTCCAAGTCAGTTCTTAGTGTAGAAAAGGTAGGTAAGATAAGGGAAATACTTAATTCCAGTTAAGATCACATGAAACACTGTATGAATCCTATATTCTTTACTTAAAGGAGACTACAGTGGTAAATGTGTGTTATACAAGGCAGAATACCATTAAAATAGAGAAAGAAACACGTTCGGCAGCTTTGGAAAGCCTTACACTTCACTGAAATGTAGTACTACACTCTATAACACAGTTGAGAGACAATGTTCAATAGCTGCCTCAGTACTTAACAGTGTGTAGGAAGTTGTTTGATAAAGTTGGCAAAGCTTATACTTGAACCAGAAGGCAGAATATAGGAAACTACATGAAAACATGATTAATTCAGTGAAAATGACTGTAAACAGATTAGAACTTGTTTAGAACAGCTGAAAGAGATTCTCCAAGTCAGTTCTTAATGTAGAAAAGGTAGCTAAGATTCGGGAAATCCTTAATTCGAGTTAAGATTATATGAAACACTGTATGAATCCTATATTGTTTACTTAAAGGAGACTAGAGTGGTAAATGTGTGTTATACAAGGCAGAATACCATTGAAATAGAGAAAGAAACACGTTCGGCAGCTTTGGAAAGCCTTACACTTCACTGAAATGTAGTACTACACTCTATAACACAGTTGAGAGACAATGTTCAATAGCTGCCTCAGTACTTAACAGTGTGTAGGAAGTTGTTTGATAAAGTTGGCAAAGCTTATACTTGAACCAGAAGGCAGAATATAGGAAACTACATGAAAACATGATTAATTCAGTGAAAATGACTGTAAACAGATTAGAACTTGTTTAGAACAGCTGAAAGAGATTCTCCAAGTCAGTTCTTAATGTAGAAAAGGTAGCTAAGATTCGGGAAATCCTTAATTCGAGTTAAGATTATATGAAACACTGTATGAATCCTATATTGTTTACTTAAAGGAGACTAGAGTGGTAAATGTGTGTTATACAAGGCAGAATACCATTGAAATAGAGAAAGAAACACGTTCGGCAGCTTTGGAAAGCCTTACACTTCACTGAAATGTAGTACTACACTCTATAACACAGTTGAGAGACAATGTTCCCGAGCTGCCTCAGTTCATAACATTGTGTAGGAAGTTGTTTGATAAAGTGGGCAAAGCTTATACTTGGGCCAGAAGGCAGAATATAGGAAACTACATGAAAACATGAATAATTCAGTGAAAATGACTGTAAACAGATGTGAACTTGTTTAGAATAGCTGAAAGAGATTCTCCAAGTCAGTTCTTAGTGTAGAAAAGGTAGCTAAGATCTGGGAAATCCTTAATTCGAGTTAAGATTACATGAAACACTGTATGAATCCTATATTCTTTACTTGAAGGAGACTAGAGTGGTAAATGTGTGTTATACAAGGCAGAATACCATTGAAATAGAGAAAGAAACAAGTTCGGCAGCTTTGGAAAGCCTTACACTTCACTGAAATGTAGTACTACACTCTATAACACAGTTGAGAGACAATGTTCAATAGCTGCCTCAGTTCATAACAGTGTGTAGGAAGGTGTTTGATAAAGAGGGCAAAGCTTATACTTGGGCCAGAAGGCAGAATATAGGAAACTACATGAAAACATGAATAATTCAGTGAAAATGACTGTAAACAGATGAGAACTGGTTTAGAACAGCTGAAAGAGAATCTCCAAGTCAGTTCTTAGTGTAGAAAAGGTAGGTAAGATAAGGGAAATACTTAATTCCAGTTAAGATCACATGAAACAATGTATGAATCCTATATTCTTTACTTAAAGGAGACTAGAGTGGTAAATGTGTGTTATACAAGGCAGAATACCATTGAAATAGAGAAAGAAACACGTTCGGCAGCTTTGGAAAGCCTTACACTTCACTGAAATGTAGTACTACACTCTATAACAGATTTGAGAGACAATGTTCAATAGCTGCCTCAGTACTTAACAGTGTGTAGGAAGTTGTTTGATAAAGTGGGCAAAGCTTATACTTGGACCAGAAGGCAGAATATAGGAAACTACATGAAAACATGATTAATTCAGTGAAAATGACTGTAAACAGATGAGAACTTGTCTAGAACAGCTGAAAGAGAATCTCCAATTCAGTTCTTAGTGTAGAAAAGGTAGCTAAGAGAAGGAAAATCCTTAATTCCAGTTAAGATCACATGAAACACTGTATGAATCCTATATTGTTTACTTAAAGGAGACTAGAGTGGTAAATGTGTGTTATACAAGGCAGAATACCATTGAAATAGAGAAAGAAAAACGTTCGGCAGCTTTGGAAAGCCTTACACTTCACTGAAATGTAGTACTACACTCTATAACACAGTTGAGAGACAATGTTCCCAAGCTGCCTCAGTTCATAACAGTGTGTAGGAAGGTGTTTGATAAAGAGGGCAAAGCTTATACTTGGGCCAGAAGGCAGAATATAGGAAACTACATGAAAACATGAATAATTCAGTGAAAATGACTGTAAACAGATGAGAACTGGTTTAGAACAGCTGAAAGAGAATCTCCAAGTCAGTTCTTAGTGTAGAAAAGGTAGGTAAGATAAGGGAAATACTTAATTCCAGTTAAGATCACATGAAACAATGTATGAATCCTATATTCTTTACTTAAAGGAGACTAGAGTGGTAAATGTGTGTTATACAAGGCAGAATACCATTGAAATAGAGAAAGAAACACGTTCGGCAGCTTTGGAAAGCCTTACACTTCACTGAAATGTAGTACTACACTCTATAACAGATTTGAGAGACAATGTTCAATAGCTGCCTCAGTACTTAACAGTGTGTAGGAAGTTGTTTGATAAAGTGGGCAAAGCTTATACTTGGACCAGAAGGCAGAATATAGGAAACTACATGAAAACATGATTAATTCAGTGAAAATTACTGTAAACAGATGAGAACTTGTCTAGAACAGCTGAAAGAGAATCTCCAATTCAGTTCTTAGTGTAGAAAAGGTAGCTAAGAGAAGGAAAATCCTTAATTCCAGTTAAGATCACATGAAACACTGTATGAATCCTATATTGTTTACTTAAAGGAGACTAGAGTGGTAAATGTGTGTTATACAAGGCAGAATACCATTGAAATAGAGAAAGAAAAACGTTCGGCAGCTTTGGAAAGCCTTACACTTCACTGAAATGTAGTACTACACTCTATAACACAGTTGAGAGACAATGTTCCCAAGCTGCCTCAGTTCATAACAGTGTGTAGGAAGGTGTTTGATAAAGAGGGCAAAGCTTATACTTGGGCCAGAAGGCAGAATATAGGAAACTACATGAAAACATGAATAATTCAGTGAAAATGACTGTAAACAGATGAGAACTGGTTTAGAACAGCTGAAAGAGAATCTCCAAGTCAGTTCTTAGTGTAGAAAAGGTAGGTAAGATAAGGGAAATACTTAATTCCAGTTAAGATCACATGAAACAATGTATGAATCCTATATTCTTTACTTAAAGGAGACTAGAGTGGTAAATGTGTGTTATACAAGGCAGAATACCATTGAAATAGAGAAAGAAACACGTTCGGCAGCTTTGGAAAGCCTTACACTTCACTGAAATGTAGTACTACACTCTATAACAGATTTGAGAGACAATGTTCAATAGCTGCCTCAGTACTTAACAGTGTGTAGGAAGTTGTTTGATAAAGTGGGCAAAGCTTATACTTGGACCAGAAGGCAGAATATAGGAAACTACATGAAAACATGATTAATTCAGTGAAAATGACTGTAAACAGATGAGAACTTGTCTAGAACAGCTGAAAGAGAATCTCCAATTCAGTTCTTAGTGTAGAAAAGGTAGCTAAGAGAAGGAAAATCCTTAATTCCAGTTAAGATCACATGAAACACTGTATGAATCCTATATTGTTTACTTAAAGGAGACTAGAGTGGTAAATGTGTGTTATACAAGGCAGAATACCATTGAAATAGAGAAAGAAAAACGTTCGGCAGCTTTGGAAAGCCTTACACTTCACTGAAATGTAGTACTACACTCTATAACACAGTTGAGAGACAATGTTCCCAAGCTGCCTCAGTTCATAACAGTGTGTAGGAAGGTGTTTGATAAAGAGGGCAAAGCTTATACTTGGGCCAGAAGGCAGAATATAGGAAACTACATGAAAACATGAATAATTCAGTGAAAATGACTGTAAACAGATGAGAACTGGTTTAGAACAGCTGAAAGAGAATCTCCAAGTCAGTTCTTAGTGTAGAAAAGGTAGGTAAGATAAGGGAAATACTTAATTCCAGTTAAGATCACATGAAACACTGTATGAATCCTACATTCTTTACTTAAAGGAGACTAGAGTGGTAAATGTCTGTTATACAAGGCAGAATACCATTGAAATAGAGAAAGAAACACGTTCGGCAGCTTTGGAAAGCCTTACACTTCACTGAAATGTAGTACTACACTCTATAACACAGTTGAGAGACAATGTTCAATAGCTGCCTCAGTACTTAACAGTGTGTAGGAAGTTGTTTGATAAAGAGGGCAAAGCTTATACTTGGACCAGAAGGCAGAATATAGGAAACTACATGAAAACATGAATAATTCAGTGAAAATGACTGTAAACAGATGAGTACTTGTTTAGAACAGCTGAAAGAGAATCTCCAAGTCAGTTCTTACTGTAGAAAAGGTAGCTAAGAGAAGGAAAATCCTTAATTCCAGTTAAGATCACATGAAACACTGTATGAATCCTATATTGTTTACTTAAAGGAGACTAGAGTGGTAAATGTGTGTTATACAAGGCAGAATACCATTGAAATAGAGAAAGAAACACGTTCGGCAGCTTTGGAAAGCCTTACACTTCACTGAAATGTAGTACTACACTCTATAACACAGTTGAGAGACAATGTTCCCTAGCTCGCTCAGTTCATAACAGTGTGTAGGAAGTTGTTTGATAAAGTGGGCAAAGCTTATACTTGGGCCAGAAGGCAGAATATAGGAAACTACATGAAAACATGATTAATTCAGTGAAAATGACTGTAAACAGATTAGAACTCGTTTAGAACAGCTGAAAGAGATTCTCCAAGTCAGTTCTTAATGTAGAAAAGGTAGCTAAGATTCGGGAAATCCTTAATTCGAGTTAAGATTATATGAAACACTGTATGAATCCTATATTGTTTACTTAAAGGAGACTAGAGTGGTAAATGTGTGTTATACAAGGCAGAATACCATTGAAATAGAGAAAGAAACACGTTCGGCAGCTTTGGAAAGCCTTACACTTCACTGAAATGTAGTACTACACTCTATAACACAGTT
This sequence comes from Pipistrellus hanaki, assembly GCF_964339955.1. NCBI lineage: Eukaryota > Metazoa > Chordata > Mammalia > Chiroptera > Vespertilionidae > Pipistrellus > Pipistrellus hanaki. The sequence continues at coordinate 1,549,403 of NW_028182298.1, read as the reverse complement.
GAGAGACAATGTTCCCGAGCTGCCTCAGTTCATAACATTGTGTAGGAAGTTGTTTGATAAAGTGGGCAAAGCTTATACTTGGGCCAGAAGGCAGAATATAGGAAACTACATGAAAACATGAATAATTCAGTGAAAATGACTGTAAACAGATGTGAACTTGTTTAGAATAGCTGAAAGAGATTCTCCAAGTCAGTTCTTAGTGTAGAAAAGGTAGCTAAGATCTGGGAAATCCTTAATTCGAGTTAAGATTACATGAAACACTGTATGAATCCTATATTCTTTACTTGAAGGAGACTAGAGTGGTAAATGTGTGTTATACAAGGCAGAATACCATTGAAATAGAGAAAGAAACAAGTTCGGCAGCTTTGGAAAGCCTTACACTTCACTGAAATGTAGTACTACACTCTATAACACAGTTGAGAGACAATGTTCAATAGCTGCCTCAGTTCATAACAGTGTGTAGGAAGGTGTTTGATAAAGAGGGCAAAGCTTATACTTGGGCCAGAAGGCAGAATATAGGAAACTACATGAAAACATGAATAATTCAGTGAAAATGACTGTAAACAGATGAGAACTGGTTTAGAACAGCTGAAAGAGAATCTCCAAGTCAGTTCTTAGTGTAGAAAAGGTAGGTAAGATAAGGGAAATACTTAATTCCAGTTAAGATCACATGAAACAATGTATGAATCCTATATTCTTTACTTAAAGGAGACTAGAGTGGTAAATGTGTGTTATACAAGGCAGAATACCATTGAAATAGAGAAAGAAACACGTTCGGCAGCTTTGGAAAGCCTTACACTTCACTGAAATGTAGTACTACACTCTATAACAGATTTGAGAGACAATGTTCAATAGCTGCCTCAGTACTTAAAGTGGGCAAAGCTTATACTTGGACCAGAAGGCAGAATATAGGAAACTACATGAAAACATGATTAATTCAGTGAAAATGACTGTAAACAGATGAGAACTTGTCTAGAACAGCTGAAAGAGAATCTCCAATTCAGTTCTTAGTGTAGAAAAGGTAGCTAAGAGAAGGAAAATCCTTAATTCCAGTTAAGATCACATGAAACACTGTATGAATCCTATATTGTTTACTTAAAGGAGACTAGAGTGGTAAATGTGTGTTATACAAGGCAGAATACCATTGAAATAGAGAAAGAAAAACGTTCGGCAGCTTTGGAAAGCCTTACACTTCACTGAAATGTAGTACTACACTCTATAACACAGTTGAGAGACAATGTTCCCAAGCTGCCTCAGTTCATAACAGTGTGTAGGAAGGTGTTTGATAAAGAGGGCAAAGCTTATACTTGGGCCAGAAGGCAGAATATAGGAAACTACATGAAAACATGAATAATTCAGTGAAAATGACTGTAAACAGATGAGAACTGGTTTAGAACAGCTGAAAGAGAATCTCCAAGTCAGTTCTTAGTGTAGAAAAGGTAGGTAAGATAAGGGAAATACTTAATTCCAGTTAAGATCACATGAAACAATGTATGAATCCTATATTCTTTACTTAAAGGAGACTAGAGTGGTAAATGTGTGTTATACAAGGCAGAATACCATTGAAATAGAGAAAGAAACACGTTCGGCAGCTTTGGAAAGCCTTACACTTCACTGAAATGTAGTACTACACTCTATAACAGATTTGAGAGACAATGTTCAATAGCTGCCTCAGTACTTAACAGTGTGTAGGAAGTTGTTTGATAAAGTGGGCAAAGCTTATACTTGGACCAGAAGGCAGAATATAGGAAACTACATGAAAACATGATTAATTCAGTGAAAATGACTGTAAACAGATGAGAACTTGTCTAGAACAGCTGAAAGAGAATCTCCAATTCAGTTCTTAGTGTAGAAAAGGTAGCTAAGAGAAGGAAAATCCTTAATTCCAGTTAAGATCACATGAAACACTGTATGAATCCTATATTGTTTACTTAAAGGAGACTAGAGTGGTAAATGTGTGTTATACAAGGCAGAATACCATTGAAATAGAGAAAGAAAAACGTTCGGCAGCTTTGGAAAGCCTTACACTTCACTGAAATGTAGTACTACACTCTATAACACAGTTGAGAGACAATGTTCCCAAGCTGCCTCAGTTCATAACAGTGTGTAGGAAGGTGTTTGATAAAGAGGGCAAAGCTTATACTTGGGCCAGAAGGCAGAATATAGGAAACTACATGAAAACATGAATAATTCAGTGAAAATGACTGTAAACAGATGAGAACTGGTTTAGAACAGCTGAAAGAGAATCTCCAAGTCAGTTCTTAGTGTAGAAAAGGTAGGTAAGATAAGGGAAATACTTAATTCCAGTTAAGATCACATGAAACAATGTATGAATCCTATATTCTTTACTTAAAGGAGACTAGAGTGGTAAATGTGTGTTATACAAGGCAGAATACCATTGAAATAGAGAAAGAAACACGTTCGGCAGCTTTGGAAAGCCTTACACTTCACTGAAATGTAGTACTACACTCTATAACAGATTTGAGAGACAATGTTCAATAGCTGCCTCAGTACTTAACAGTGTGTAGGAAGTTGTTTGATAAAGTGGGCAAAGCTTATACTTGGACCAGAAGGCAGAATATAGGAAACTACATGAAAACATGATTAATTCAGTGAAAATGACTGTAAACAGATGAGAACTTGTCTAGAACAGCTGAAAGAGAATCTCCAATTCAGTTCTTAGTGTAGAAAAGGTAGCTAAGAGAAGGAAAATCCTTAATTCCAGTTAAGATCACATGAAACACTGTATGAATCCTATATTGTTTACTTAAAGGAGACTAGAGTGGTAAATGTGTGTTATACAAGGCAGAATACCATTGAAATAGAGAAAGAAAAACGTTCGGCAGCTTTGGAAAGCCTTACACTTCACTGAAATGTAGTACTACACTCTATAACACAGTTGAGAGACAATGTTCCCAAGCTGCCTCAGTTCATAACAGTGTGTAGGAAGGTGTTTGATAAAGAGGGCAAAGCTTATACTTGGGCCAGAAGGCAGAATATAGGAAACTACATGAAAACATGAATAATTCAGTGAAAATGACTGTAAACAGATGAGAACTGGTTTAGAACAGCTGAAAGAGAATCTCCAAGTCAGTTCTTAGTGTAGAAAAGGTAGGTAAGATAAGGGAAATACTTAATTCGAGTTAAGATTATATGAAACACTGTATGAATCCTATATTGTTTACTTAAAGGAGACTAGAGTGGTAAATGTGTGTTATACAAGGCAGAATACCATTGAAATAGAGAAAGAAACACGTTCGGCAGCTTTGGAAAGCCTTACACTTCACTGAAATGTAGTACTCCACTCTATAACACAGTTGAGAGACAATGTTCCCGAGCTGCCTCAGTTCATAACATTGTGTAGGAAGTTGTTTGATAAAGTGGGCAAAGCTTATACTTGGGCCAGAAGGCAGAATATAGGAAACTACATGAAAACATGAATAATTCAGTGAAAATGACTGTAAACAGATGTGAACTTGTTTAGAATAGCTGAAAGAGATTCTCCAAGTCAGTTCTTAGTGTAGAAAAGGTAGCTAAGATCTGGGAAATCCTTAATTCGAGTTAAGATTACATGAAACACTGTATGAATCCTATATTCTTTACTTGAAGGAGACTAGAGTGGTAAATGTGTGTTATACAAGGCAGAATACCATTGAAATAGAGAAAGAAACAAGTTCGGCAGCTTTGGAAAGCCTTACACTTCACTGAAATGTAGTACTACACTCTATAACACAGTTGAGAGACAATGTTCAATAGCTGCCTCAGTTCATAACAGTGTGTAGGAAGGTGTTTGATAAAGAGGGCAAAGCTTATACTTGGGCCAGAAGGCAGAATATAGGAAACTACATGAAAACATGAATAATTCAGTGAAAATGACTGTAAACAGATGAGAACTGGTTTAGAACAGCTGAAAGAGAATCTCCAAGTCAGTTCTTAGTGTAGAAAAGGTAGGTAAGATAAGGGAAATACTTAATTCCAGTTAAGATCACATGAAACAATGTATGAATCCTATATTCTTTACTTAAAGGAGACTAGAGTGGTAAATGTGTGTTATACAAGGCAGAATACCATTGAAATAGAGAAAGAAACACGTTCGGCAGCTTTGGAAAGCCTTACACTTCACTGAAATGTAGTACTACACTCTATAACAGATTTGAGAGACAATGTTCAATAGCTGCCTCAGTACTTAAAGTGGGCAAAGCTTATACTTGGACCAGAAGGCAGAATATAGGAAACTACATGAAAACATGATTAATTCAGTGAAAATGACTGTAAACAGATGAGAACTTGTCTAGAACAGCTGAAAGAGAATCTCCAATTCAGTTCTTAGTGTAGAAAAGGTAGCTAATAGAAGGAAAATCCTTAATTCCAGTTAAGATCACATGAAACACTGTATGAATCCTATATTGTTTACTTAAAGGAGACTAGAGTGGTAAATGTGTGTTATACAAGGCAGAATACCATTGAAATAGAGAAAGAAAAACGTTCGGCAGCTTTGGAAAGCCTTACACTTCACTGAAATGTAGTACTACACTCTATAACACAGTTGAGAGACAATGTTCCCAAGCTGCCTCAGTTCATAACAGTGTGTAGGAAGGTGTTTGATAAAGAGGGCAAAGCTTATACTTGGGCCAGAAGGCAGAATATAGGAAACTACATGAAAACATGAATAATTCAGTGAAAATGACTGTAAACAGATGAGAACTGGTTTAGAACAGCTGAAAGAGAATCTCCAAGTCAGTTCTTAGTGTAGAAAAGGTAGGTAAGATAAGGGAAATACTTAATTCCAGTTAAGATCACATGAAACAATGTATGAATCCTATATTCTTTACTTAAAGGAGACTAGAGTGGTAAATGTGTGTTATACAAGGCAGAATACCATTGAAATAGAGAAAGAAACACGTTCGGCAGCTTTGGAAAGCCTTACACTTCACTGAAATGTAGTACTACACTCTATAACAGATTTGAGAGACAATGTTCAATAGCTGCCTCAGTACTTAACAGTGTGTAGGAAGTTGTTTGATAAAGTGGGCAAAGCTTATACTTGGACCAGAAGGCAGAATATAGGAAACTACATGAAAACATGATTAATTCAGTGAAAATGACTGTAAACAGATGAGAACTTGTCTAGAACAGCTGAAAGAGAATCTCCAATTCAGTTCTTAGTGTAGAAAAGGTAGCTAAGAGAAGGAAAATCCTTAATTCCAGTTAAGATCACATGAAACACTGTATGAATCCTATATTGTTTACTTAAAGGAGACTAGAGTGGTAAATGTGTGTTATACAAGGCAGAATACCATTGAAATAGAGAAAGAAAAACGTTCGGCAGCTTTGGAAAGCCTTACACTTCACTGAAATGTAGTACTACACTCTATAACACAGTTGAGAGACAATGTTCCCAAGCTGCCTCAGTTCATAACAGTGTGTAGGAAGGTGTTTGATAAAGAGGGCAAAGCTTATACTTGGGCCAGAAGGCAGAATATAGGAAACTACATGAAAACATGAATAATTCAGTGAAAATGACTGTAAACAGATGAGAACTGGTTTAGAACAGCTGAAAGAGAATCTCCAAGTCAGTTCTTAGTGTAGAAAAGGTAGGTAAGATAAGGGAAATACTTAATTCCAGTTAAGATCACATGAAACAATGTATGAATCCTATATTCTTTACTTAAAGGAGACTAGAGTGGTAAATGTGTGTTATACAAGGCAGAATACCATTGAAATAGAGAAAGAAACACGTTCGGCAGCTTTGGAAAGCCTTACACTTCACTGAAATGTAGTACTACACTCTATAACAGATTTGAGAGACAATGTTCAATAGCTGCCTCAGTACTTAACAGTGTGTAGGAAGTTGTTTGATAAAGTGGGCAAAGCTTATACTTGGACCAGAAGGCAGAATATAGGAAACTACATGAAAACATGATTAATTCAGTGAAAATGACTGTAAACAGATGAGAACTTGTCTAGAACAGCTGAAAGAGAATCTCCAATTCAGTTCTTAGTGTAGAAAAGGTAGCTAAGAGAAGGAAAATCCTTAATTCCAGTTAAGATCACATGAAACACTGTATGAATCCTATATTGTTTACTTAAAGGAGACTAGAGTGGTAAATGTGTGTTATACAAGGCAGAATACCATTGAAATAGAGAAAGAAAAACGTTCGGCAGCTTTGGAAAGCCTTACACTTCACTGAAATGTAGTACTACACTCTATAACACAGTTGAGAGACAATGTTCCCAAGCTGCCTCAGTTCATAACAGTGTGTAGGAAGGTGTTTGATAAAGAGGGCAAAGCTTATACTTGGGCCAGAAGGCAGAATATAGGAAACTACATGAAAACATGAATAATTCAGTGAAAATGACTGTAAACAGATGAGAACTGGTTTAGAACAGCTGAAAGAGAATCTCCAAGTCAGTTCTTAGTGTAGAAAAGGTAGGTAAGATAAGGGAAATACTTAATTCCAGTTAAGATCACATGAAACAATGTATGAATCCTATATTCTTTACTTAAAGGAGACTAGAGTGGTAAATGTGTGTTATACAAGGCAGAATACCATTGAAATAGAGAAAGAAACACGTTCGGCAGCTTTGGAAAGCCTTACACTTCACTGAAATGTAGTACTACACTCTATAACAGATTTGAGAGACAATGTTCAATAGCTGCCTCAGTACTTAACAGTGTGTAGGAAGTTGTTTGATAAAGTGGGCAAAGCTTATACTTGGACCAGAAGGCAGAATATAGGAAACTACATGAAAACATGATTAATTCAGTGAAAATTACTGTAAACAGATGAGAACTTGTCTAGAACAGCTGAAAGAGAATCTCCAATTCAGTTCTTAGTGTAGAAAAGGTAGCTAAGAGAAGGAAAATCCTTAATTCCAGTTAAGATCACATGAAACACTGTATGAATCCTATATTGTTTACTTAAAGGAGACTAGAGTGGTAAATGTGTGTTATACAAGGCAGAATACCATTGAAATAGAGAAAGAAAAACGTTCGGCAGCTTTGGAAAGCCTTACACTTCACTGAAATGTAGTACTACACTCTATAACACAGTTGAGAGACAATGTTCCCAAGCTGCCTCAGTTCATAACAGTGTGTAGGAAGGTGTTTGATAAAGAGGGCAAAGCTTATACTTGGGCCAGAAGGCAGAATATAGGAAACTACATGAAAACATGAATAATTCAGTGAAAATGACTGTAAACAGATGAGAACTGGTTTAGAACAGCTGAAAGAGAATCTCCAAGTCAGTTCTTAGTGTAGAAAAGGTAGGTAAGATAAGGGAAATACTTAATTCCAGTTAAGATCACATGAAACAATGTATGAATCCTATATTCTTTACTTAAAGGAGACTAGAGTGGTAAATGTGTGTTATACAAGGCAGAATACCATTGAAATAGAGAAAGAAACACGTTCGGCAGCTTTGGAAAGCCTTACACTTCACTGAAATGTAGTACTACACTCTATAACAGATTTGAGAGACAATGTTCAATAGCTGCCTCAGTACTTAACAGTGTGTAGGAAGTTGTTTGATAAAGTGGGCAAAGCTTATACTTGGACCAGAAGGCAGAATATAGGAAACTACATGAAAACATGATTAATTCAGTGAAAATGACTGTAAACAGATGAGAACTTGTCTAGAACAGCTGAAAGAGAATCTCCAATTCAGTTCTTAGTGTAGAAAAGGTAGCTAAGAGAAGGAAAATCCTTAATTCCAGTTAAGATCACATGAAACACTGTATGAATCCTATATTGTTTACTTAAAGGAGACTAGAGTGGTAAATGTGTGTTATACAAGGCAGAATACCATTGAAATAGAGAAAGAAAAACGTTCGGCAGCTTTGGAAAGCCTTACACTTCACTGAAATGTAGTACTACACTCTATAACACAGTTGAGAGACAATGTTCCCAAGCTGCCTCAGTTCATAACAGTGTGTAGGAAGGTGTTTGATAAAGAGGGCAAAGCTTATACTTGGGCCAGAAGGCAGAATATAGGAAACTACATGAAAACATGAATAATTCAGTGAAAATGACTGTAAACAGATGAGAACTGGTTTAGAACAGCTGAAAGAGAATCTCCAAGTCAGTTCTTAGTGTAGAAAAGGTAGGTAAGATAAGGGAAATACTTAATTCCAGTTAAGATCACATGAAACACTGTATGAATCCTACATTCTTTACTTAAAGGAGACTAGAGTGGTAAATGTCTGTTATACAAGGCAGAATACCATTGAAATAGAGAAAGAAACACGTTCGGCAGCTTTGGAAAGCCTTACACTTCACTGAAATGTAGTACTACACTCTATAACACAGTTGAGAGACAATGTTCAATAGCTGCCTCAGTACTTAACAGTGTGTAGGAAGTTGTTTGATAAAGAGGGCAAAGCTTATACTTGGACCAGAAGGCAGAATATAGGAAACTACATGAAAACATGAATAATTCAGTGAAAATGACTGTAAACAGATGAGTACTTGTTTAGAACAGCTGAAAGAGAATCTCCAAGTCAGTTCTTACTGTAGAAAAGGTAGCTAAGAGAAGGAAAATCCTTAATTCCAGTTAAGATCACATGAAACACTGTATGAATCCTATATTGTTTACTTAAAGGAGACTAGAGTGGTAAATGTGTGTTATACAAGGCAGAATACCATTGAAATAGAGAAAGAAACACGTTCGGCAGCTTTGGAAAGCCTTACACTTCACTGAAATGTAGTACTACACTCTATAACACAGTTGAGAGACAATGTTCCCTAGCTCGCTCAGTTCATAACAGTGTGTAGGAAGTTGTTTGATAAAGTGGGCAAAGCTTATACTTGGGCCAGAAGGCAGAATATAGGAAACTACATGAAAACATGATTAATTCAGTGAAAATGACTGTAAACAGATTAGAACTCGTTTAGAACAGCTGAAAGAGATTCTCCAAGTCAGTTCTTAATGTAGAAAAGGTAGCTAAGATTCGGGAAATCCTTAATTCGAGTTAAGATTATATGAAACACTGTATGAATCCTATATTGTTTACTTAAAGGAGACTAGAGTGGTAAATGTGTGTTATACAAGGCAGAATACCATTGAAATAGAGAAAGAAACACGTTCGGCAGCTTTGGAAAGCCTTACACTTCACTGAAATGTAGTACTACACTCTATAACACAGTTGAGAGACAATGTTCCCGAGCTGCCTCAGTTCATAACATTGTGTAGGAAGTTGTTTGATAAAGTGGGCAAAGCTTATACTTGGGCCAGAAGGCAGAATATAGGAAACTACATGAAAACATGAATAATTCAGTGAAAATGACTGTAAACAGATGTGAACTTGTTTAGAATAGCTGAAAGAGATTCTCCAAGTCAGTTCTTAGTGTAGAAAAGGTAGCTAAGATCTGGGAAATCCTTAATTCGAGTTAAGATTACATGAAACACTGTATGAATCCTATATTCTTTACTTGAAGGAGACTAGAGTGGTAAATGTGTGTTATACAAGGCAGAATACCATTGAAATAGAGAAAGAAACAAGTTCGGCAGCTTTGGAAAGCCTTACACTTCACTGAAATGTAGTACTACACTCTATAACACAGTTGAGAGACAATGTTCAATAGCTGCCTCAGTTCATAACAGTGTGTAGGAAGGTGTTTGATAAAGAGGGCAAAGCTTATACTTGGGCCAGAAGGCAGAATATAGGAAACTACATGAAAACATGAATAATTCAGTGAAAATGACTGTAAACAGATGAGAACTGGTTTAGAACAGCTGAAAGAGAATCTCCAAGTCAGTTCTTAGTGTAGAAAAGGTAGGTAAGATAAGGGAAATACTTAATTCCAGTTAAGATCACATGAAACAATGTATGAATCCTATATTCTTTACTTAAAGGAGACTAGAGTGGTAAATGTGTGTTATACAAGGCAGAATACCATTGAAATAGAGAAAGAAACACGTTCGGCAGCTTTGGAAAGCCTTACACTTCACTGAAATGTAGTACTACACTCTATAACAGATTTGAGAGACAATGTTCAATAGCTGCCTCAGTACTTAAAGTGGGCAAAGCTTATACTTGGACCAGAAGGCAGAATATAGGAAACTACATGAAAACATGATTAATTCAGTGAAAATGACTGTAAACAGATGAGAACTTGTCTAGAACAGCTGAAAGAGAATCTCCAATTCAGTTCTTAGTGTAGAAAAGGTAGCTAAGAGAAGGAAAATCCTTAATTCCAGTTAAGATCACATGAAACACTGTATGAATCCTATATTGTTTACTTAAAGGAGACTAGAGTGGTAAATGTGTGTTATACAAGGCAGAATACCATTGAAATAGAGAAAGAAAAACGTTCGGCAGCTTTGGAAAGCCTTACACTTCACTGAAATGTAGTACTACACTCTATAACACAGTTGAGAGACAATGTTCCCAAGCTGCCTCAGTTCATAACAGTGTGTAGGAAGGTGTTTGATAAAGAGGGCAAAGCTTATACTTGGGCCAGAAGGCAGAATATAGGAAACTACATGAAAACATGAATAATTCAGTGAAAATGACTGTAAACAGATGAGAACTGGTTTAGAACAGCTGAAAGAGAATCTCCAAGTCAGTTCTTAGTGTAGAAAAGGTAGGTAAGATAAGGGAAATACTTAATTCCAGTTAAGATCACATGAAACAATGTATGAATCCTATATTCTTTACTTAAAGGAGACTAGAGTGGTAAATGTGTGTTATACAAGGCAGAATACCATTGAAATAGAGAAAGAAACACGTTCGGCAGCTTTGGAAAGCCTTACACTTCACTGAAATGTAGTACTACACTCTATAACAGATTTGAGAGACAATGTTCAATAGCTGCCTCAGTACTTAACAGTGTGTAGGAAGTTGTTTGATAAAGTGGGCAAAGCTTATACTTGGACCAGAAGGCAGAATATAGGAAACTACATGAAAACATGATTAATTCAGTGAAAATGACTGTAAACAGATGAGAACTTGTCTAGAACAGCTGAAAGAGAATCTCCAATTCAGTTCTTAGTGTAGAAAAGGTAGCTAAGAGAAGGAAAATCCTTAATTCCAGTTAAGATCACATGAAACACTGTATGAATCCTATATTGTTTACTTAAAGGAGACTAGAGTGGTAAATGTGTGTTATACAAGGCAGAATACCATTGAAATAGAGAAAGAAAAACGTTCGGCAGCTTTGGAAAGCCTTACACTTCACTGAAATGTAGTACTACACTCTATAACACAGTTGAGAGACAATGTTCCCAAGCTGCCTCAGTTCATAACAGTGTGTAGGAAGGTGTTTGATAAAGAGGGCAAAGCTTATACTTGGGCCAGAAGGCAGAATATAGGAAACTACATGAAAACATGAATAATTCAGTGAAAATGACTGTAAACAGATGAGAACTGGTTTAGAACAGCTGAAAGAGAATCTCCAAGTCAGTTCTTAGTGTAGAAAAGGTAGGTAAGATAAGGGAAATACTTAATTCCAGTTAAGATCACATGAAACAATGTATGAATCCTATATTCTTTACTTAAAGGAGACTAGAGTGGTAAATGTGTGTTATACAAGGCAGAATACCATTGAAATAGAGAAAGAAACACGTTCGGCAGCTTTGGAAAGCCTTACACTTCACTGAAATGTAGTACTACACTCTATAACAGATTTGAGAGACAATGTTCAATAGCTGCCTCAGTACTTAACAGTGTGTAGGAAGTTGTTTGATAAAGTGGGCAAAGCTTATACTTGGACCAGAAGGCAGAATATAGGAAACTACATGAAAACATGATTAATTCAGTGAAAATGACTGTAAACAGATGAGAACTTGTCTAGAACAGCTGAAAGAGAATCTCCAATTCAGTTCTTAGTGTAGAAAAGGTAGCTAAGAGAAGGAAAATCCTTAATTCCAGTTAAGATCACATGAAACACTGTATGAATCCTATATTGTTTACTTAAAGGAGACTAGAGTGGTAAATGTGTGTTATACAAGGCAGAATACCATTGAAATAGAGAAAGAAAAACGTTCGGCAGCTTTGGAAAGCCTTACACTTCACTGAAATGTAGTACTACACTCTATAACACAGTTGAGAGACAATGTTCCCAAGCTGCCTCAGTTCATAACAGTGTGTAGGAAGGTGTTTGATAAAGAGGGCAAAGCTTATACTTGGGCCAGAAGGCAGAATATAGGAAACTACATGAAAACATGAATAATTCAGTGAAAATGACTGTAAACAGATGAGAACTGGTTTAGAACAGCTGAAAGAGAATCTCCAAGTCAGTTCTTAGTGTAGAAAAGGTAGGTAAGATAAGGGAAATACTTAATTCGAGTTAAGATTATATGAAACACTGTATGAATCCTATATTGTTTACTTAAAGGAGACTAGAGTGGTAAATGTGTGTTATACAAGGCAGAATACCATTGAAATAGAGAAAGAAACACGTTCGGCAGCTTTGGAAAGCCTTACACTTCACTGAAATGTAGTACTACACTCTATAACACAGTTGAGAGACAATGTTCCCGAGCTGCCTCAGTTCATAACATTGTGTAGGAAGTTGTTTGATAAAGTGGGCAAAGCTTATACTTGGGCCAGAAGGCAGAATATAGGAAACTACATGAAAACATGAATAATTCAGTGAAAATGACTGTAAACAGATGTGAACTTGTTTAGAATAGCTGAAAGAGATTCTCCAAGTCAGTTCTTAGTGTAGAAAAGGTAGCTAAGATCTGGGAAATCCTTAATTCGAGTTAAGATTACATGAAACACTGTATGAATCCTATATTCTTTACTTGAAGGAGACTAGAGTGGTAAATGTGTGTTATACAAGGCAGAATACCATTGAAATAGAGAAAGAAACAAGTTCGGCAGCTTTGGAAAGCCTTACACTTCACTGAAATGTAGTACTACACTCTATAACACAGTTGAGAGACAATGTTCAATAGCTGCCTCAGTTCATAACAGTGTGTAGGAAGGTGTTTGATAAAGAGGGCAAAGCTTATACTTGGGCCAGAAGGCAGAATATAGGAAACTACATGAAAACATGAATAATTCAGTGAAAATGACTGTAAACAGATGAGAACTGGTTTAGAACAGCTGAAAGAGAATCTCCAAGTCAGTTCTTAGTGTAGAAAAGGTAGGTAAGATAAGGGAAATACTTAATTCCAGTTAAGATCACATGAAACAATGTATGAATCCTATATTCTTTACTTAAAGGAGACTAGAGTGGTAAATGTGTGTTATACAAGGCAGAATACCATTGAAATAGAGAAAGAAACACGTTCGGCAGCTTTGGAAAGCCTTACACTTCACTGAAATGTAGTACTACACTCTATAACAGATTTGAGAGACAATGTTCAATAGCTGCCTCAGTACTTAAAGTGGGCAAAGCTTATACTTGGACCAGAAGGCAGAATATAGGAAACTACATGAAAACATGATTAATTCAGTGAAAATGACTGTAAACAGATGAGAACTTGTCTAGAACAGCTGAAAGAGAATCTCCAATTCAGTTCTTAGTGTAGAAAAGGTAGCTAATAGAAGGAAAATCCTTAATTCCAGTTAAGATCACATGAAACACTGTATGAATCCTATATTGTTTACTTAAAGGAGACTAGAGTGGTAAATGTGTGTTATACAAGGCAGAATACCATTGAAATAGAGAAAGAAAAACGTTCGGCAGCTTTGGAAAGCCTTACACTTCACTGAAATGTAGTACTACACTCTATAACACAGTTGAGAGACAATGTTCCCAAGCTGCCTCAGTTCATAACAGTGTGTAGGAAGGTGTTTGATAAAGAGGGCAAAGCTTATACTTGGGCCAGAAGGCAGAATATAGGAAACTACATGAAAACATGAATAATTCAGTGAAAATGACTGTAAACAGATGAGAACTGGTTTAGAACAGCTGAAAGAGAATCTCCAAGTCAGTTCTTAGTGTAGAAAAGGTAGGTAAGATAAGGGAAATACTTAATTCCAGTTAAGATCACATGAAACAATGTATGAATCCTATATTCTTTACTTAAAGGAGACTAGAGTGGTAAATGTGTGTTATACAAGGCAGAATACCATTGAAATAGAGAAAGAAACACGTTCGGCAGCTTTGGAAAGCCTTACACTTCACTGAAATGTAGTACTACACTCTATAACAGATTTGAGAGACAATGTTCAATAGCTGCCTCAGTACTTAACAGTGTGTAGGAAGTTGTTTGATAAAGTGGGCAAAGCTTATACTTGGACCAGAAGGCAGAATATAGGAAACTACATGAAAACATGATTAATTCAGTGAAAATGACTGTAAACAGATGAGAACTTGTCTAGAACAGCTGAAAGAGAATCTCCAATTCAGTTCTTAGTGTAGAAAAGGTAGCTAAGAGAAGGAAAATCCTTAATTCCAGTTAAGATCACATGAAACACTGTATGAATCCTATATTGTTTACTTAAAGGAGACTAGAGTGGTAAATGTGTGTTATACAAGGCAGAATACCATTGAAATAGAGAAAGAAAAACGTTCGGCAGCTTTGGAAAGCCTTACACTTCACTGAAATGTAGTACTACACTCTATAACACAGTTGAGAGACAATGTTCCCAAGCTGCCTCAGTTCATAACAGTGTGTAGGAAGGTGTTTGATAAAGAGGGCAAAGCTTATACTTGGGCCAGAAGGCAGAATATAGGAAACTACATGAAAACATGAATAATTCAGTGAAAATGACTGTAAACAGATGAGAACTGGTTTAGAACAGCTGAAAGAGAATCTCCAAGTCAGTTCTTAGTGTAGAAAAGGTAGGTAAGATAAGGGAAATACTTAATTCCAGTTAAGATCACATGAAACAATGTATGAATCCTATATTCTTTACTTAAAGGAGACTAGAGTGGTAAATGTGTGTTATACAAGGCAGAATACCATTGAAATAGAGAAAGAAACACGTTCGGCAGCTTTGGAAAGCCTTACACTTCACTGAAATGTAGTACTACACTCTATAACAGATTTGAGAGACAATGTTCAATAGCTGCCTCAGTACTTAACAGTGTGTAGGAAGTTGTTTGATAAAGTGGGCAAAGCTTATACTTGGACCAGAAGGCAGAATATAGGAAACTACATGAAAACATGATTAATTCAGTGAAAATGACTGTAAACAGATGAGAACTTGTCTAGAACAGCTGAAAGAGAATCTCCAATTCAGTTCTTAGTGTAGAAAAGGTAGCTAAGAGAAGGAAAATCCTTAATTCCAGTTAAGATCACATGAAACACTGTATGAATCCTATATTGTTTACTTAAAGGAGACTAGAGTGGTAAATGTGTGTTATACAAGGCAGAATACCATTGAAATAGAGAAAGAAAAACGTTCGGCAGCTTTGGAAAGCCTTACACTTCACTGAAATGTAGTACTACACTCTATAACACAGTTGAGAGACAATGTTCCCAAGCTGCCTCAGTTCATAACAGTGTGTAGGAAGGTGTTTGATAAAGAGGGCAAAGCTTATACTTGGGCCAGAAGGCAGAATATAGGAAACTACATGAAAACATGAATAATTCAGTGAAAATGACTGTAAACAGATGAGAACTGGTTTAGAACAGCTGAAAGAGAATCTCCAAGTCAGTTCTTAGTGTAGAAAAGGTAGGTAAGATAAGGGAAATACTTAATTCCAGTTAAGATCACATGAAACACTGTATGAATCCTACATTCTATACTTAAAGGAGACTAGAGTGGTAAATGTCTGTTATACAAGGCAGAATACCATTGAAATAGAGAAAGAAACACGTTCGGCAGCTTTGGAAAGCCTTACACTTCACTGAAATGTAGTACTACACTCTATAACACAGTTGAGAGACAATGTTCAATAGCTGCCTCAGTACTTAACAGTGTGTAGGAAGTTGTTTGATAAAGAGGGCAAAGCTTATACTTGGACCAGAAGGCAGAATATAGGAAACTACATGAAAACATGAATAATTCAGTGAAAATGACTGTAAACAGATGAGTACTTGTTTAGAACAGCTGAAAGAGAATCTCCAAGTCAGTTCTTACTGTACAAAAGGTAGCTAAGAGAAGGAAAATCCTTAATTCCAGTTAAGATCACATGAAACACTGTATGAATCCTATATTGTTTACTTAAAGGAGACTAGAGTGGTAAATGTGTGTTATACAAGGCAGAATACCATTGAAATAGAGAAAGAAACACGTTCGGCAGCTTTGGAAAGCCTTACACTTCACTGAAATGTAGTACTACACTCTATAACACAGTTGAGAGACAATGTTCCCTAGCTCGCTCAGTTCATAACAGTGTGTAGGAAGTTGTTTGATAAAGTGGGCAAAGCTTATACTTGGGCCAGAAGGCAGAATATAGGAAACTACATGAAAACATGAATAATTCAGTGAAAATGACTGTAAATAGATGTGAACTTGTTTAGAACAGCTGAAAGAGATTCTCCAAGTCAGTTCTTAGTGTAGAAAAGGTAGCTCAGATCTGGGAAATCCTTAATTCGAGTTAAGATTACATGAAACACTGTATGAATCCTATATTCTTTACTTAAAGGAAACTAGAGTGGTAAATGTGTGTTATACAAGGCGGAATACCATTGAAATAGAGAAAGAAACACGTTCGGCAGCTTTGAAAAGCCTTACACTTCACTGAAATGTAGTACTACACTCTATAACACAGTTGAGAGACAATGTTCCCGAGCTGCCTCAGTTCATAACAGTGTGTAGGAAGGTGTTTGATAAAGAGGGCAAAGCTTATACTTGGGCCAGAAGGCAGAATATAGGAAACTACATGAAAACATGAATAATTCAGTGAAAATGACTGTAAACAGATGAGAACTGGTTTAGAACAGCTGAAAGAGAATCTCCAAGTCAGTTCTTAGTGTAGAAAAGGTAGGTAAGATAAGGGAAATACTTAATTCCAGTTAAGATCACATGAAACACTGTATGAATCCTATATTCTTTACTTAAAGGAGACTACAGTGGTAAATGTGTGTTATACAAGGCAGAATACCATTAAAATAGAGAAAGAAACACGTTCGGCAGCTTTGGAAAGCCTTACACTTCACTGAAATGTAGTACTACACTCTATAACACAGTTGAGAGACAATGTTCAATAGCTGCCTCAGTACTTAACAGTGTGTAGGAAGTTGTTTGATAAAGTTGGCAAAGCTTATACTTGGACCAGAAGGCAGAATATAGGAAACTACATGAAAACATGATTAATTCAGTGAAAATGACTGTAAACAGATTAGAACTTGTTTAGAACAGCTGAAAGAGATTCTCCAACTCAGTTCTTAATGTAGAAAAGGTAGCTAAGATTCGGGAAATCCTTAATTCGAGTTAAGATTATATGAAACACTGTATGAATCCTATATTGTTTACTTAAAGGAGACTAGAGTGGTAAATGTGTGTTATACAAGGCAGAATACCATTGAAATAGAGAAAGAAACACGTTCGGCAGCTTTGGAAAGCCTTACACTTCACTGAAATGTAGTACTACACTCTATAACACAGTTGAGAGACAATGTTCCCGAGCTGCCTAAGTTCATAACATTGTGTAGGAAGTTGTTTGATAAAGTGGGCAAAGCTTATACTTGGGCCAGAAGGCAGAATATAGGAAACTACATGAAAACATGAATAATTCAGTGAAAATGACTGTAAACAGATGTGAACTTGTTTAGAATAGCTGAAAGAGATTCTCCAAGTCAGTTCTTAGTGTAGAAAAGGTAGCTAAGATCTGGGAAATCCTTAATTCGAGTTAAGATTACATGAAACACTGTATGAATCCTATATTCTTTACTTGAAGGAGACTAGAGTGGTAAATGTGTGTTATACAAGGCAGAATACCATTGAAATAGAGAAAGAAACAAGTTCGGCAGCTTTGGAAAGCCTTACACTTCACTGAAATGTAGTACTACACTCTATAACACAGTTGAGAGACAATGTTCAATAGCTGCCTCAGTTCATAACAGTGTGTAGGAAGGTGTTTGATAAAGAGGGCAAAGCTTATACTTGGGCCAGAAGGCAGAATATAGGAAACTACATGAAAACATGAATAATTCAGTGAAAATGACTGTAAACAGATGAGAACTGGTTTAGAACAGCTGAAAGAGAATCTCCAAGTCAGTTCTTAGTGTAGAAAAGGTAGGTAAGATAAGGGAAATACTTAATTCCAGTTAAGATCACATGAAACAATGTATGAATCCTATATTCTTTACTTAAAGGAGACTAGAGTGGTAAATGTGTGTTATACAAGGCAGAATACCATTGAAATAGAGAAAGAAACACGTTCGGCAGCTTTGGAAAGCCTTACACTTCACTGAAATGTAGTACTACACTCTATAACAGATTCGAGAGACAATGTTCAATAGCTGCCTCAGTACTTAACAGTGTGTAGTAAGTTGTTTGATAAAGTGGGCAAAGCTTATACTTGGACCAGAAGGCAGAATATAGGAAACTACATGAAAACATGATTAATTCAGTGAAAATGACTGTAAACAGATGAGAACTTGTCTAGAACAGCTGAAAGAGAATCTCCAATTCAGTTCTTAGTGTAGAAAAGGTAGCTAAGAGAAGGAAAATCCTTAATTCCAGTTAAGATCACATGAAACACTGTATGAATCCTATATTGTTTACTTAAAGGAGACTAGAGTGGTAAATGTGTGTTATACAAGGCAGAATAGCATTGAAATAGAGAAAGAAAAACGTTCGGCAGCTTTGGAAAGCCTTACACTTCACTGAAATGTAGTACTACACTCTATAACACAGTTGAGAGACAATGTTCCCAAGCTGCCTCAGTTCATAACAGTGTGTAGGAAGGTGTTTGATAAAGAGGGCAAAGCTTATACTTGGGCCAGAAGGCAGAATATAGGAAACTACATGAAAACATGAATAATTCAGTGAAAATGACTGTAAACAGATGAGAACTGGTTTAGAACAGCTGAAAGAGAATCTCCAAGTCAGTTCTTAGTGTAGAAAAGGTAGGTAAGATAAGGGAAATACTTAATTCCAGTTAAGATCACATGAAACACTGTATGAATCCTACATTCTTTACTTAAAGGAGACTAGAGTGGTAAATGTCTGTTATACAAGGCAGAATACCATTGAAATAGAGAAAGAAACACGTTCGGCAGCTTTGGAAAGCCTTACACTTCACTGAAATGTAGTACTACACTCTATAACACAGTTGAGAGACAATGTTCAATAGCTGCCTCAGTACTTAACAGTGTGTAGGAAGTTGTTTGATAAAGAGGGCAAAGCTTATACTTGGACCAGAAGGCAGAATATAGGAAACTACATGAAAACATGATTAATTCAGTGAAAATGACTGTAAACAGATGTGAACTTGTTTAGAACAGCTGAAAGAGATTCTCCAAGTCAGTTCTTAGTGTAGAAAAGGTAGCTAAGATCCGGTAAATCCTTAATTCGAGTTAAGATTACATGAAACACTGTATGAATCCTATATTCTTTACTTAAAGGAAACTAGAGTGGTAAATGTGTGTTATACAAGGCAGAATACCATTGAAATAGAGAAAAAAACACATTCGGCAGCTTTGGAAAGCCTTACACTTCACTGACATGTATTACTACACTCTATCACACAGTTGAGAGACAATGTTCCCTAGCTCCCTCAATTCATAACAGTGTGTAGGAAGTTGTTTGATAAAGTGGGCAAAGCTTATACTTGGGCCAGAAGGCCGAATATAGGAAACTACATGAAAACATGAATAATTCAGTGAAAATAACTGTAAACAGATGAGAACTTGTTTAGAACAGCTGAAAGAGAATCTCCAAGTCAGTTCTTAGTGTAGAAAAGGTAGCTAAGATAAGGAAAATCCTTAATTCCAGTTAAGATCACATGAAACACTGTATGAATCCTATATTCTTTACTTAAAGGAGACTAGAGTGGTAAATGTGTGTTATACAAGGCAGAATACCATTGAAATAGAGAAAGAAACACGTTCGGCAGCTTTGAAAAGCCTTACACTTCACTGAAATGTAGTACTACACTCTATAACACAGTTGAGAGACAATGTTCCCTAGCTGCCTCAGTTCATAACAGTGTGTAGGAAGTTGTTTGATAAAGTGGGCAAAGCTTATACTTGGGCCAGAAGGCAGAATATAGGAAACTACATGAAAACATGAATAATTCAGTGAAAATGACTGTAAACAGAAGAGTACTTGTTTAGAACAGCTGAAAGAGAATCTCCAAGTCAGTTCTTACTGTAGAAAAGGTAGCTAAGAGAAGGAAAATCCTTAATTCCAGTTAAGATCACATGAAACACTGTATGAATCCTATATTGTTTACTTAAAGGAGACTAGAGTGGTAAATGTGTGTTATACAAGGCAGAATACCATTGAAATAGAGAAAGAAACACGTTCGGCAGCTTTGGAAAGCCTTACACTTCACTGAAATGTAGTACTACACTCTATAACAGAGTTGAGAGACAATGTTCCCGAGCTGCCTCAGTTCATAACAGTGTGTAGGAAGTTGTTTGATAAAGTGGGCAAAGCTTATACTTGGGCCAGAAGGCAGAATATAGGAAACTACATGAAAACATGAATAATTCAGTGAAAATGACTGTAAACAGATGTGAACTTGTTTAGAACAGCTGAAAGAGATTCTCCAAGTCAGTTCTTAGTGTAGAAAAGGTAGCTCAGATCTGGGAAATCCTTAATTCGAGTTAAGATTACATGAAACACTGTATGAATCCTATATTCTTTACTTAAAGGAAACTAGAGTGGTAAATGTGTGTTATACAAGGCGGAATACCATTGAAAGAGAGAAAAAAACACATTCGGAAGCTTTGGAAAGCCTTACACTTCAGTGACATGTAGTACTACACTCTATCACACAGTTGAGAGACAATGTTCCCTAGCTCCCTCAATTCATAACAGTGTGTAGGTAGTTGTTTGATAAAGTGGGCAAAGCTTATACTTGGACCCGAAGGCAGAATATAGGAAACTACATGAAAACATGATTAATTCAGTGAAAATGACTGTAAACAGATGTGAACTTGTTTAGAACAGCTGAAAGAGATTTTCCAAGTCAGTTCTTAGTGTAGAAAAAGTAGCTAAGTTCCAGGAAATCCTTAATTCGAGTTAAGATTACATGAAACACTGTATGAATCCTATATTCTTTACTTAAAGGAGACTAGAGTGGTAAATGTGTGTTATACAAGGCAGAATACCATTGAAATAGAGAAAGAAACACGTTCGGCAGCTTTGAAAAGCCTTACACTTCACTGAAATGTAGTACTACACTCTATAACACAGTTGAGAGACAATGTTCCCGAGCTGCCTCAGTTCATAACAGTGTGTAGGAAGGTGTTTGATAAAGAGGGCAAAGCTTATACTTGGGCCAGAAGGCAGAATATAGGAAACTACATGAAAACATGATTAATTCAGTGAAAATGACTGTAAACAGATGAGAACTGGTTTAGAACAGCTGAAAGAGAATCTCCAAGTCAGTTCTTAGTGTAGAAAAGGTAGGTAAGATAAGGGAAATACTTAATTCCAGTTAAGATCACATGAAACACTGTATGAATCCTATATTCTTTACTTAAAGGAGACTACAGTGGTAAATGTGTGTTATACAAGGCAGAATACCATTAAAATAGAGAAAGAAACACGTTCGGCAGCTTTGGAAAGCCTTACACTTCACTGAAATGTAGTACTACACTCTATAACACAGTTGAGAGACAATGTTCAATAGCTGCCTCAGTTCATAACAGTGTGTAGGAAGTTGTTTGATAAAGTGGGCAAAGCTTATACTTGGGCCAGAAGGCAGAATATAGGAAACTACATGAAAACATGAATAATTCAGTGAAAATGACTGTAAACAGAAGAGTACTTGTTTAGAACAGCTGAAAGAGAATCTCCAAGTCAGTTCTTACTGTAGAAAAGGTAGCTAAGAGAAGGAAAATCCTTAATTCCAGTTAAGATCACATGAAACACTGTATGAATCCTATATTGTTTACTTAAAGGAGACTAGAGTGGTAAATGTGTGTTATACAAGGCAGAATACCATTGAAATAGAGAAAGAAACACGTTCGGCAGCTTTGGAAAGCCTTACACTTCACTGAAATGTAGTACTACACTCTATAACACAGTTGAGAGACAATGTTCCCGAGCTGCCTCAGTTCATAACAGTGTGTAGGAAGTTGTTTGATAAAGTGGGCAAAGCTTATACTTGGGCCAGAAGGCAGAATATAGGAAACTACATGAAAACATGAATAATTCAGTGAAAATGACTGTAAACAGATGTGAACTTGTTTAGAACAGCTGAAAGAGATTCTCCAAGTCAGTTCTTAGTGTAGAAAAGGTAGCTCAGATCTGGGAAATCCTTAATTCGAGTTAAGATTACATGAAACACTGTATGAATCCTATATTCTTTACTTAAAGGAAACTAGAGTGGTAAATGTGTGTTATACAAGGCGGAATACCATTGAAAGAGAGAAAAAAACACATTCGGAAGCTTTGGAAAGCCTTACACTTCAGTGACATGTAGTACTACACTCTATCACACAGTTGAGAGACAATGTTCCCTAGCTCCCTCAATTCATAACAGTGTGTAGGAAGTTGTTTGATAAAGTGGGCAAAGCTTATACTTGGACCCGAAGGCAGAATATAGGAAACTACATGAAAACATGATTAATTCAGTGAAAATGACTGTAAACAGATGTGAACTTGTTTAGAACAGCTGAAAGAGATTTTCCAAGTCAGTTCTTAGTGTAGAAAAAGTAGCTAAGTTCCAGGAAATCCTTAATTCGAGTTAAGATTACATGAAACACTGTATGAATCCTATATTCTTTACTTAAAGGAGACTAGAGTGGTAAATGTGTGTTATACAAGGCAGAATACCATTGAAATAGAGAAAGAAACACGTTCGGCAGCTTTGAAAAGCCTTACACTTCACTGAAATGTAGTACTACACTCTATAACACAGTTGAGAGACAATGTTCCCGAGCTGCCTCAGTTCATAACAGTGTGTAGGAAGGTGTTTGATAAAGAGGGCAAAGCTTATACTTGGGCCAGAAGGCAGAATATAGGAAACTACATGAAAACATGATTAATTCAGTGAAAATGACTGTAAACAGATGAGAACTGGTTTAGAACAGCTGAAAGAGAATCTCCAAGTCAGTTCTTAGTGTAGAAAAGGTAGGTAAGATAAGGGAAATACTTAATTCCAGTTAAGATCACATGAAACACTGTATGAATCCTATATTCTTTACTTAAAGGAGACTACAGTGGTAAATGTGTGTTATACAAGGCAGAATACCATTAAAATAGAGAAAGAAACACGTTCGGCAGCTTTGGAAAGCCTTACACTTCACTGAAATGTAGTACTACACTCTATAACACAGTTGAGAGACAATGTTCAATAGCTGCCTCAGTACTTAACAGTGTGTAGGAAGTTGTTTGATAAAGTTGGCAAAGCTTATACTTGGACCAGAAGGCAGAATATAGGAAACTACATGAAAACATGATTAATTCAGTGAAAATGACTGTAAACAGATGTGAACTTGTTTAGAACAGCTGAAAGAGATTCTCCAAGTCAGTTCTTAGTGTAGAAAAGGTAGCTAAGATCCGGTAAATCCTTAATTCGAGTTAAGATTACATGAAACACTGTATGAATCCTATATTCTTTACTTAAAGGAAACTAGAGTGGTAAATGTGTGTTATACAAGGCAGAATACCATTGAAATAGAGAAAAAAACACATTCGGCAGCTTTGGAAAGCCTTACACTTCACTGACATGTATTACTACACTCTATCACACAGTTGAGAGACAATGTTCCCTAGCTCCCTCAATTCATAACAGTGTGTAGGAAGTTGTTTGATAAAGTGGGCAAAGCTTATACTTGGGCCAGAAGGCCGAATATAGGAAACTACATGAAAACATGAATAATTCAGTGAAAATAACTGTAAACAGATGAGAACTTGTTTAGAACAGCTGAAAGAGAATCTCCAAGTCAGTTCTTAGTGTAGAAAAGGTAGCTAAGATAAGGAAAATCCTTAATTCCAGTTAAGATCACATGAAACACTGTATGAATCCTATATTCTTTACTTAAAGGAGACTAGAGTGGTAAATGTGTGTTATACAAGGCAGAATACCATTGAAATAGAGAAAGAAACACGTTCGGCAGCTTTGAAAAGCCTTACACTTCACTGAAATGTAGTACTACACTCTATAACACAGTTGAGAGACAATGTTCCCTAGCTGCCTCAGTTCATAACAGTGTGTAGGAAGTTGTTTGATAAAGTGGGCAAAGCTTATACTTGGGCCAGAAGGCAGAATATAGGAAACTACATGAAAACATGAATAATTCAGTGAAAATGACTGTAAACAGAAGAGTACTTGTTTAGAACAGCTGAAAGAGAATCTCCAAGTCAGTTCTTACTGTAGAAAAGGTAGCTAAGAGAAGGAAAATCCTTAATTCCAGTTAAGATCACATGAAACACTGTATGAATCCTATATTGTTTACTTAAAGGAGACTAGAGTGGTAAATGTGTGTTATACAAGGCAGAATACCATTGAAATAGAGAAAGAAACACGTTCGGCAGCTTTGGAAAGCCTTACACTTCACTGAAATGTAGTACTACACTCTATAACACAGTTGAGAGACAATGTTCCCGAGCTGCCTCAGTTCATAACAGTGTGTAGGAAGTTGTTTGATAAAGTGGGCAAAGCTTATACTTGGGCCAGAAGGCAGAATATAGGAAACTACATGAAAACATGAATAATTCAGTGAAAATGACTGTAAACAGATGTGAACTTGTTTAGAACAGCTGAAAGAGATTTTCCAAGTCAGTTCTTAGTGTAGAAAAAGTAGCTAAGTTCCAGGAAATCCTTAATTCGAGTTAAGATTACATGAAACACTGTATGAATCCTATATTCTTTACTTAAAGGAGACTAGAGTGGTAAATGTGTGTTATACAAGGCAGAATACCATTGAAATAGAGAAAGAAACACGTTCGGCAGCTTTGAAAAGCCTTACACTTCACTGAAATGTAGTACTACACTCTATAACACAGTTGAGAGACAATGTTCCCGAGCTGCCTCAGTTCATAACAGTGTGTAGGAAGGTGTTTGATAAAGAGGGCAAAGCTTATACTTGGGCCAGAAGGCAGAATATAGGAAACTACATGAAAACATGATTAATTCAGTGAAAATGACTGTAAACAGATGAGAACTGGTTTAGAACAGCTGAAAGAGAATCTCCAAGTCAGTTCTTAGTGTAGAAAAGGTAGGTAAGATAAGGGAAATACTTAATTCCAGTTAAGATCACATGAAACACTGTATGAATCCTATATTCTTTACTTAAAGGAGACTACAGTGGTAAATGTGTGTTATACAAGGCAGAATACCATTAAAATAGAGAAAGAAACACGTTCGGCAGCTTTGGAAAGCCTTACACTTCACTGAAATGTAGTACTACACTCTATAACACAGTTGAGAGACAATGTTCAATAGCTGCCTCAGTACTTAACAGTGTGTAGGAAGTTGTTTGATAAAGTTGGCAAAGCTTATACTTGGACCAGAAGGCAGAATATAGGAAACTACATGAAAACATGATTAATTCAGTGAAAATGACTGTAAACAGATGTGAACTTGTTTAGAACAGCTGAAAGAGATTCTCCAAGTCAGTTCTTAGTGTAGAAAAGGTAGCTAAGATCCGGTAAATCCTTAATTCGAGTTAAGATTACATGAAACACTGTATGAATCCTATATTCTTTACTTAAAGGAAACTAGAGTGGTAAATGTGTGTTATACAAGGCAGAATACCATTGAAATAGAGAAAAAAACACATTCGGCAGCTTTGGAAAGCCTTACACTTCACTGACATGTATTACTACACTCTATCACACAGTTGAGAGACAATGTTCCCTAGCTCCCTCAATTCATAACAGTGTGTAGGAAGTTGTTTGATAAAGTGGGCAAAGCTTATACTTGGGCCAGAAGGCCGAATATAGGAAACTACATGAAAACATGAATAATTCAGTGAAAATAACTGTAAACAGATGAGAACTTGTTTAGAACAGCTGAAAGAGAATCTCCAAGTCAGTTCTTAGTGTAGAAAAGGTAGCTAAGATAAGGAAAATCCTTAATTCCAGTTAAGATCACATGAAACACTGTATGAATCCTATATTCTTTACTTAAAGGAGACTAGAGTGGTAAATGTGTGTTATACAAGGCAGAATACCATTGAAATAGAGAAAGAAACACGTTCGGCAGCTTTGAAAAGCCTTACACTTCACTGAAATGTAGTACTACACTCTATAACACAGTTGAGAGACAATGTTCCCTAGCTGCCTCAGTTCATAACAGTGTGTAGGAAGTTGTTTGATAAAGTGGGCAAAGCTTATACTTGGGCCAGAAGGCAGAATATAGGAAACTACATGAAAACATGAATAATTCAGTGAAAATGACTGTAAACAGAAGAGTACTTGTTTAGAACAGCTGAAAGAGAATCTCCAAGTCAGTTCTTACTGTAGAAAAGGTAGCTAAGAGAAGGAAAATCCTTAATTCCAGTTAAGATCACATGAAACACTGTATGAATCCTATATTGTTTACTTAAAGGAGACTAGAGTGGTAAATGTGTGTTATACAAGGCAGAATACCATTGAAATAGAGAAAGAAACACGTTCGGCAGCTTTGGAAAGCCTTACACTTCACTGAAATGTAGTACTACACTCTATAACACAGTTGAGAGACAATGTTCCCGAGCTGCCTCAGTTCATAACAGTGTGTAGGAAGTTGTTTGATAAAGTGGGCAAAGCTTATACTTGGGCCAGAAGGCAGAATATAGGAAACTACATGAAAACATGAATAATTCAGTGAAAATGACTGTAAACAGATGTGAACTTGTTTAGAACAGCTGAAAGAGATTCTCCAAGTCAGTTCTTAGTGTAGAAAAGGTAGCTCAGATCTGGGAAATCCTTAATTCGAGTTAAGATTACATGAAACACTGTATGAATCCTATATTCTTTACTTAAAGGAAACTAGAGTGGTAAATGTGTGTTATACAAGGCGGAATACCATTGAAAGAGAGAAAAAAACACATTCGGAAGCTTTGGAAAGCCTTACACTTCAGTGACATGTAGTACTACACTCTATCACACAGTTGAGAGACAATGTTCCCTAGCTCCCTCAATTCATAACAGTGTGTAGGAAGTTGTTTGATAAAGTGGGCAAAGCTTATACTTGGACCCGAAGGCAGAATATAGGAAACTACATGAAAACATGATTAATTCAGTGAAAATGACTGTAAACAGATGTGAACTTGTTTAGAACAGCTGAAAGAGATTTTCCAAGTCAGTTCTTAGTGTAGAAAAAGTAGCTAAGTTCCAGGAAATCCTTAATTCGAGTTAAGATTACATGAAACACTGTATGAATCCTATATTCTTTACTTAAAGGAGACTAGAGTGGTAAATGTGTGTTATACAAGGCAGAATACCATTGAAATAGAGAAAGAAACACGTTCGGCAGCTTTGAAAAGCCTTACACTTCACTGAAATGTAGTACTACACTCTATAACACAGTTGAGAGACAATGTTCCCGAGCTGCCTCAGTTCATAACAGTGTGTAGGAAGGTGTTTGATAAAGAGGGCAAAGCTTATACTTGGGCCAGAAGGCAGAATATAGGAAACTACATGAAAACATGATTAATTCAGTGAAAATGACTGTAAACAGATGAGAACTGGTTTAGAACAGCTGAAAGAGAATCTCCAAGTCAGTTCTTAGTGTAGAAAAGGTAGGTAAGATAAGGGAAATACTTAATTCCAGTTAAGATCACATGAAACACTGTATGAATCCTATATTCTTTACTTAAAGGAGACTACAGTGGTAAATGTGTGTTATACAAGGCAGAATACCATTAAAATAGAGAAAGAAACACGTTCGGCAGCTTTGGAAAGCCTTACACTTCACTGAAATGTAGTACTACACTCTATAACACAGTTGAGAGACAATGTTCAATAGCTGCCTCAGTACTTAACAGTGTGTAGGAAGTTGTTTGATAAAGTTGGCAAAGCTTATACTTGGACCAGAAGGCAGAATATAGGAAACTCCATGAAAACATGATTAATTCAGTGAAAATGACTGTAAACAGATTAGAACTTGTTTAGAACAGCTGAAAGAGATTCTCCAAGTCAGTTCTTAATGTAGAAAAGGTAGCTAAGATTCGGGAAATCCTTAATTCGAGTTAAGATTATATGAAACACTGTATGAATCCTATATTGTTTACTTAAAGGAGACTAGAGTGGTAAATGTGTGTTATACAAGGCAGAATACCATTGAAATAGAGAAAGAAACACGTTCGGCAGCTTTGGAAAGCCTTACACTTCACTGAAATGTAGTACTACACTCTATAACAGATTTGAGAGACAATGTTCAATAGCTGCCTCAGTTCATAACAGTGCGTAGGAAGGTGTTTGATAAAGAGGGCAAAGCTTATACTTGGGCCAGAAGGCAGAATATAGGAAACTACATGAAAACATGAATAATTCAGTGAAAATGACTGTAAACAGATGAGAACTGGTTTAGAACAGCTGAAAGAGAATCTCCAAGTCAGTTCTTAGTGTAGAAAAGGTAGGTAAGATAAGGGAAATACTTAATTCCAGTTAAGATCACATGAAACAATGTATGAATCCTATATTCTTTACTTAAAGGAGACTAGAGTGGTAAATGTGTGTTATACAAGGCAGAATACCATTGTAATAGAGAAAGAAACACGTTCGGCAGCTTTGGAAAGCCTTACACTTCACTGAAATGTAGTACTACACTCTATAACAGATTTCAGAGACAATGTTCAATAGCTGCCTCAGTACTTAACAGTGTGTAGGAAGTTGTTTGATAAAGTGGGCAAAGCTTATACTTGGACCAGAAGGCAGAATATAGGAAACTACATGAAAACATGATTAATTCAGTGAAAATGACTGTAAACAGATGAGAACTTGTCTAGAACAGCTGAAAGAGAATCTCCAATTCAGTTCTTAGTGTAGAAAAGGTAGCTAAGAGAAGGAAAATCCTTAATTCCAGTTAAGATCACATGAAACACTGTATGAATCCTATATTGTTTACTTAAAGGAGACTAGAGTGGTAAATGTGTGTTATACAAGGCAGAATACCATTGAAATAGAGAAAGAAAAACGTTCGGCAGCTTTGGAAAGCCTTACACTTCACTGAAATGTAGTACTACACTCTATAACACAGTTGAGAGACAATGTTCCCAAGCTGCCTCAGTTCATAACAGTGTGTAGGAAGGTGTTTGATAAAGAGGGCAAAGCTTATACTTGGGCCAGAAGGCAGAATATAGGAAACTACATGAAAACATGAATAATTCAGTGAAAATGACTGTAAACAGATGAGAACTGGTTTAGAACAGCTGAAAGAGAATCTCCAAGTCAGTTCTTAGTGTAGAAAAGGTAGGTAAGATAAGGGAAATCCTTAATTCCAGTTAAGATCACATGAAACACTGTATGAATCCTACATTCTTTACTTAAAGGAGACTAGAGTGGTAAATGTCTGTTATACAAGGCAGAATACCATTGAAATAGAGAAAGAAACACGTTCGGCAGCTTTGGAAAGCCTTACACTTCACTGAAATGTAGTACTACACTCTATAACACAGTTGAGAGACAATGTTCAATAGCTGCCTCAGTACTTAACAGTGTGTAGGAAGTTGTTTGATAAAGAGGGCAAAGCTTATACTTGGACCAGAAGGCAGAATATAGGAAACTACATGAAAACATGAATTATTCAGTGAAAATGACTGTAAACAGATGAGAACTTGTTTAGAACAGCTGAAAGAGATTCTCCAAGTCAGTTCTTAGTGTAGAAAAGGTATCTAAGATCTGGGAAATCCTTAATTCGAGTTAAGATTACATGAAACACTGTATGCATCCTATATTCTTTACTTAAAGGAGACTAGAGTGGTAAATGTGTGTTATACAAGGCAGAATACCATTGAAATAGAGAAAGAAACACGTTCGGCAGCTTTGGAAAGCCTTACACTTCACTGAAATGTAGTACTACACTCTATAACAGATTTGAGAGACAATGTTCAATAGCTGCCTCAGTACTTAACAGTGTGTAGGAAGTTGTTTGATAAAGTGGGCAAAGCTTATACTTGGACCAGAAGGCAGAATATAGGAAACTACATGAAAACATGATTAATTCAGTGAAAATGACTTTAAACAGATGAGAACTTGTCTAGAACAGCTGAAAGAGAATCTCCAAGTCAGTTCTTATTGTAGAAAAGGTAGCTAAGATAAGGGAAATCCTTAATTCCAGTTAAAATCACATGAAACACTGTATGAATCCTATATTCTTTACTTAAAGGAGACTAGAGTGGTAAATGTGTGTTATACAAGGCAGAATACCATTGAAATAGAGAAAGAAACAAATTCAGCAGCTTTGGAAAGCCTTACACTTCACTGAAATGTAGTACTACACTTTATATATCACAGTTGAGAGACAATGTTCCCTAGCTCGCTCAGTTCATAACAGTGTGTAGGAAGTTGTTTGATAAAGTGGGCAAAGCTTATACTTGGGCCAGAAGGCAGAATATAGGAAACTACATGAAAACATGAATAATTCAGTGAAAATGACTGTAAACAGATGAGAACTTGTTTAGAACAGCTGAAAGAGAATCTCCAATTCAGTTCTTAGTGTAGAAAAGGTAGCTAAGAGAAGGAAAATCCTTAATTCCAGTTAAGATCACATGAAACACTGTATGAATCCTATATTGTTTACTTAAAGGAGACTAGAGTGGTAAATGTGTGTTATACAAGGCAGAATACCATTGAAATAGAGAAAGAAAAACGTTCGGCAGCTTTGGAAAGCCTTACACTTCACTGAAATGTAGTACTACACTCTATAACACAGTTGAGAGACAATGTTCCCAAGCTGCCTCAGTTCATAACAGTGTGTAGGAAGGTGTTTGATAAAGTGGGCAAAGCTTATACTTGGGCCAGAAGGCAGAATATAGGAAACTACATGAAAACATGAATAATTCAGTGAAAATGACTGTAAACAGGTGAGAACTGGTTTAGAACAGCTGAAAGAGAATCTCCAAGTCAGTTCTTAGTGTAGAAAAGGTAGGTAAGATAAGGGAAATACTTAATTCCAGTTAAGATCACATGAAACACTGTATGAATCCTACATTCTTTACTTAAAGGAGACTATAGTGGTAAATGTCTGTTATACAAGGCAGAATACCATTGAAATAGAGAAAGAAACACGTTCGGCAGCTTTGGAAAGCTTTACACTTCACTGAAATGTAGTACTACACTCTATAACACAGTTGAGAGACAATGTTCAATAGCTGCCTCAGTACTTAACAGTGTGTAGGAAGTTGTTTGATAAAGAGGGCAAAGCTTATACTTGGACCAGAAGGCAGAATATAGGAAACTAAATGAAAACATGATTAATTCAGTGAAAATGACTGTAAACAGATGTGAACTTGTTTAGAACAGCTGAAAGAGATTCTCCAAGTCAGTTCTTAGTGTAGAAAAGGTAGCTAAGATCCGGGAAATCCTTAATTCGAGTTAAGATTACATGAAACACTGTATGAATCCTATATTCTTTACTTAAAGGAGACTAGAGTGGTAAATGTGTGTTATACAAGGCAGAATACCATTGAAATAGAGAAAGAAACACGTTGAGCAGCTTTGGAAAGCCTTACACTTCACTGAAATGTAGTACTACACTTTATATATCACAGTTGAGAGACAATGTTCCCTAGCTCGCTCAGTTCATAACAGTGTGTAGGAAGTTGTTTGATAAAGTGGGCAAAGTTTATACTTGGGCCAGAAGGCAGAATATAGGAAACTACATGAAAACATGAATTATTCAGTGAAAATGACTGTAAACAGATGAGAACTTGTTTAGAACAGCTGAAAGAGAATCTCCAAGTCAGTTCTTAGTGTAGAAAAGGTAGCTAAGAGAAGGAAAATCCTTAATTCCAGTTAAGATCACAAGAAACACTGTATGAATCCTATATTGTTTACTTAAAGGAGACTAGAGTGGTAAATGTGTTATACAAGGCAGAATACCATTGAAATAGAGAAAGAAACACGTTCGGCAGCTTTGGAAAGCCTTACACTTCACTGAAATGTAGTACTACACTCTATAACACAGTTGAGAGACAATGTTCCCGAGCTGCCTCAGTTCATAACAGTGTGTAGGAAGTTGTTTGATAAAGTGGGCAAAGCTTATACTTGGGCCAGAAGGCAGAATATAGGAAACTACATGAAAACATGAATAATTCAGTGAAAATGACTGTAAACAGATGAGAACTTGTTTAGAACAGCTGAAAGAGAATCTCAAAGTCAGTTCTTAGTGTAGAAAAGGTAGCTAAGAGAAGGAAAATCCTTAATTCCAGTTAAGATCACAAGAAACACTGTATGAATCCTATATTCTTTACTTAAAGGAGACTAGAGTGGTAAATGTGTGTTATACAAGGCAGAATACCATTGAAATAGAGAAAGAAACACGTTCGGCAGCTTTGGAAAGCCTTACACTTCACTGAAATGTAGTACTACACTCTATAACACAGTTGAGAGACAATGTTCAATAGCTGCCTCAGTACTTAACAGTGTGTAGGAAGTTGTTTGATAAAGAGGGCAAAGCTTATACTTGGACCAGAAGGCAGAATATAGGAAACTACATGAAAACATGATTAATTCAGTGAAAATGACTGTAAACAGATGTGAACTTGTTTAGAACAGCTGAAAGAGATTCTCCAAGTCTGTTCTTAGTGTAGAAAAGGTAGCTAAGATCCGGGAAATCCTTAATTCGAGTTAAGATTACATGAAACACTGTATGAATCCTATATTCTTTACTTAAAGGAGACTAGAGTGGTAAATGTGTGTTATACAAGGCAGAATACCATTGAAATAGAGAAAGAAACACGTTGAGCAGCTTTGGAAAGCCTTACACTTCACTGAAATGTAGTACTACACTTTATATATCACAGTTGAGAGACAATGTTCCCTAGCTCGCTCAGTTCATAACAGTGTGTAGGAAGTTGTTTGATAAAGTGGGCAAAGTTTATACTTGGGCCAGAAGGCAGAATATAGGAAACTACATGAAAACATGAATTATTCAGTGAAAATGACTGTAAACAGATGAGAACTTGTTTAGAACAGCTGAAAGAGAATCTCCAAGTCAGTTCTTAGTGTAGAAAAGGTAGCTAAGAGAAGGAAAATCCTTAATTCCAGTTAAGATCACAAGAAACACTGTATGAATCCTATATTGTTTACTTAAAGGAGACTAGAGTGGTAAATGTGTGTTATACAAGGCAGAATACCATTGAAATAGAGAAAGAAACACGTTCGGCAGCTTTGGAAAGCCTTACACTTCACTGAAATGTAGTACTACACTCTATAACACAGTTGAGAGACAATGTTCCCGAGCTGCCTCAGTTCATAACAGTGTGTAGGAAGTTGTTTGATAAAGTGGGCAAAGCTTATACTTGGGCCAGAAGGCAGAATATAGGAAACTACATGAAAACATGAATAATTCAGTGAAAATGACTGTAAACAGAAGAGTACTTGTTTAGAACAGCTGAAAGAGAATCTCCAAGTCAGTTCTTACTGTAGAAAAGGTAGCTAAGAGAAGGAAAATCCTTAATTCCAGTTAAGATCACATGAAACACTGTATGAATCCTATATTGTTTACTTAAAGGAGACTAGAGTGGTAAATGTGTGTTATACAAGGCAGAATACCATTGAAATAGAGAAAGAAACACGTTCGGCAGCTTTGGAAAGCCTTACACTTCACTGAAATGTAGTACTACACTCTATAACACAGTTGAGAGACAATGTTCCCGAGCTGCCTCAGTTCATAACAGTGTGTAGGAAGTTGTTTGATAAAGTGGGCAAAGCTTATACTTGGGCCAGAAGGCAGAATATAGGAAACTACATGAAAACATGAATAATTCAGTGAAAATGACTGTAAACAGATGTGAACTTGTTTAGAACAGCTGAAAGAGATTCTCCAAGTCAGTTCTTAGTGTAGAAAAGGTAGCTCAGATCTGGGAAATCCTTAATTCGAGTTAAGATTACATGAAACACTGTATGAATCCTATATTCTTTACTTAAAGGAAACTAGAGTGGTAAATGTGTGTTATACAAGGCGGAATACCATTGAAAGAGAGAAAAAAACACATTCGGAAGCTTTGGAAAGCCTTACACTTCAGTGACATGTAGTACTACACTCTATCACACAGTTGAGAGACAATGTTCCCTAGCTCCCTCAATTCATAACAGTGTGTAGGAAGTTGTTTGATAAAGTGGGCAAAGCTTATACTTGGACCCGAAGGCAGAATATAGGAAACTACATGAAAACATGATTAATTCAGTGAAAATGACTGTAAACAGATGTGAACTTGTTTAGAACAGCTGAAAGAGATTTTCCAAGTCAGTTCTTAGTGTAGAAAAAGTAGCTAAGTTCCAGGAAATCCTTAATTCGAGTTAAGATTACATGAAACACTGTATGAATCCTATATTCTTTACTTAAAGGAGACTAGAGTGGTAAATGTGTGTTATACAAGGCAGAATACCATTGAAATAGAGAAAGAAACACGTTCGGCAGCTTTGAAAAGCCTTACACTTCACTGAAATGTAGTACTACACTCTATAACACAGTTGAGAGACAATGTTCCCGAGCTGCCTCAGTTCATAACAGTGTGTAGGAAGGTGTTTGATAAAGAGGGCAAAGCTTATACTTGGGCCAGAAGGCAGAATATAGGAAACTACATGAAAACATGATTAATTCAGTGAAAATGACTGTAAACAGATGAGAACTGGTTTAGAACAGCTGAAAGAGAATCTCCAAGTCAGTTCTTAGTGTAGAAAAGGTAGGTAAGATAAGGGAAATACTTAATTCCAGTTAAGATCACATGAAACACTGTATGAATCCTATATTCTTTACTTAAAGGAGACTACAGTGGTAAATGTGTGTTATACAAGGCAGAATACCATTAAAATAGAGAAAGAAACACGTTCGGCAGCTTTGGAAAGCCTTACACTTCACTGAAATGTAGTACTACACTCTATAACACAGTTGAGAGACAATGTTCAATAGCTGCCTCAGTACTTAACAGTGTGTAGGAAGTTGTTTGATAAAGTTGGCAAAGCTTATACTTGGACCAGAAGGCAGAATATAGGAAACTCCATGAAAACATGATTAATTCAGTGAAAATGACTGTAAACAGATTAGAACTTGTTTAGAACAGCTGAAAGAGATTCTCCAAGTCAGTTCTTAATGTAGAAAAGGTAGCTAAGATTCGGGAAATCCTTAATTCGAGTTAAGATTATATGAAACACTGTATGAATCCTATATTGTTTACTTAAAGGAGACTAGAGTGGTAAATGTGTGTTATACAAGGCAGAATACCATTGAAATAGAGAAAGAAACACGTTCGGCAGCTTTGGAAAGCCTTACACTTCACTGAAATGTAGTACTACACTCTATAACAGATTTGAGAGACAATGTTCAATAGCTGCCTCAGTTCATAACAGTGCGTAGGAAGGTGTTTGATAAAGAGGGCAAAGCTTATACTTGGGCCAGAAGGCAGAATATAGGAAACTACATGAAAACATGAATAATTCAGTGAAAATGACTGTAAACAGATGAGAACTGGTTTAGAACAGCTGAAAGAGAATCTCCAAGTCAGTTCTTAGTGTAGAAAAGGTAGGTAAGATAAGGGAAATACTTAATTCCAGTTAAGATCACATGAAACAATGTATGAATCCTATATTCTTTACTTAAAGGAGACTAGAGTGGTAAATGTGTGTTATACAAGGCAGAATACCATTGTAATAGAGAAAGAAACACGTTCGGCAGCTTTGGAAAGCCTTACACTTCACTGAAATGTAGTACTACACTCTATAACAGATTTCAGAGACAATGTTCAATAGCTGCCTCAGTACTTAACAGTGTGTAGGAAGTTGTTTGATAAAGTGGGCAAAGCTTATACTTGGACCAGAAGGCAGAATATAGGAAACTACATGAAAACATGATTAATTCAGTGAAAATGACTGTAAACAGATGAGAACTTGTCTAGAACAGCTGAAAGAGAATCTCCAATTCAGTTCTTAGTGTAGAAAAGGTAGCTAAGAGAAGGAAAATCCTTAATTCCAGTTAAGATCACATGAAACACTGTATGAATCCTATATTGTTTACTTAAAGGAGACTAGAGTGGTAAATGTGTGTTATACAAGGCAGAATACCATTGAAATAGAGAAAGAAAAACGTTCGGCAGCTTTGGAAAGCCTTACACTTCACTGAAATGTAGTACTACACTCTATAACACAGTTGAGAGACAATGTTCCCAAGCTGCCTCAGTTCATAACAGTGTGTAGGAAGGTGTTTGATAAAGAGGGCAAAGCTTATACTTGGGCCAGAAGGCAGAATATAGGAAACTACATGAAAACATGAATAATTCAGTGAAAATGACTGTAAACAGATGAGAACTGGTTTAGAACAGCTGAAAGAGAATCTCCAAGTCAGTTCTTAGTGTAGAAAAGGTAGGTAAGATAAGGGAAATCCTTAATTCCAGTTAAGATCACATGAAACACTGTATGAATCCTACATTCTTTACTTAAAGGAGACTAGAGTGGTAAATGTCTGTTATACAAGGCAGAATACCATTGAAATAGAGAAAGAAACACGTTCGGCAGCTTTGGAAAGCCTTACACTTCACTGAAATGTAGTACTACACTCTATAACACAGTTGAGAGACAATGTTCAATAGCTGCCTCAGTACTTAACAGTGTGTAGGAAGTTGTTTGATAAAGAGGGCAAAGCTTATACTTGGACCAGAAGGCAGAATATAGGAAACTACATGAAAACATGAATTATTCAGTGAAAATGACTGTAAACAGATGAGAACTTGTTTAGAACAGCTGAAAGAGATTCTCCAAGTCAGTTCTTAGTGTAGAAAAGGTATCTAAGATCTGGGAAATCCTTAATTCGAGTTAAGATTACATGAAACACTGTATGCATCCTATATTCTTTACTTAAAGGAGACTAGAGTGGTAAATGTGTGTTATACAAGGCAGAATACCATTGAAATAGAGAAAGAAACACGTTCGGCAGCTTTGGAAAGCCTTACACTTCACTGAAATGTAGTACTACACTCTATAACAGATTTGAGAGACAATGTTCAATAGCTGCCTCAGTACTTAACAGTGTGTAGGAAGTTGTTTGATAAAGTGGGCAAAGCTTATACTTGGACCAGAAGGCAGAATATAGGAAACTACATGAAAACATGATTAATTCAGTGAAAATGACTTTAAACAGATGAGAACTTGTCTAGAACAGCTGAAAGAGAATCTCCAAGTCAGTTCTTATTGTAGAAAAGGTAGCTAAGATAAGGGAAATCCTTAATTCCAGTTAAAATCACATGAAACACTGTATGAATCCTATATTCTTTACTTAAAGGAGACTAGAGTGGTAAATGTGTGTTATACAAGGCAGAATACCATTGAAATAGAGAAAGAAACAAATTCAGCAGCTTTGGAAAGCCTTACACTTCACTGAAATGTAGTACTACACTTTATATATCACAGTTGAGAGACAATGTTCCCTAGCTCGCTCAGTTCATAACAGTGTGTAGGAAGTTGTTTGATAAAGTGGGCAAAGCTTATACTTGGGCCAGAAGGCAGAATATAGGAAACTACATGAAAACATGAATAATTCAGTGAAAATGACTGTAAACAGATGAGAACTTGTTTAGAACAGCTGAAAGAGAATCTCCAATTCAGTTCTTAGTGTAGAAAAGGTAGCTAAGAGAAGGAAAATCCTTAATTCCAGTTAAGATCACATGAAACACTGTATGAATCCTATATTGTTTACTTAAAGGAGACTAGAGTGGTAAATGTGTGTTATACAAGGCAGAATACCATTGAAATAGAGAAAGAAAAACGTTCGGCAGCTTTGGAAAGCCTTACACTTCACTGAAATGTAGTACTACACTCTATAACACAGTTGAGAGACAATGTTCCCAAGCTGCCTCAGTTCATAACAGTGTGTAGGAAGGTGTTTGATAAAGTGGGCAAAGCTTATACTTGGGCCAGAAGGCAGAATATAGGAAACTACATGAAAACATGAATAATTCAGTGAAAATGACTGTAAACAGGTGAGAACTGGTTTAGAACAGCTGAAAGAGAATCTCCAAGTCAGTTCTTAGTGTAGAAAAGGTAGGTAAGATAAGGGAAATACTTAATTCCAGTTAAGATCACATGAAACACTGTATGAATCCTACATTCTTTACTTAAAGGAGACTATAGTGGTAAATGTCTGTTATACAAGGCAGAATACCATTGAAATAGAGAAAGAAACACGTTCGGCAGCTTTGGAAAGCTTTACACTTCACTGAAATGTAGTACTACACTCTATAACACAGTTGAGAGACAATGTTCAATAGCTGCCTCAGTACTTAACAGTGTGTAGGAAGTTGTTTGATAAAGAGGGCAAAGCTTATACTTGGACCAGAAGGCAGAATATAGGAAACTAAATGAAAACATGATTAATTCAGTGAAAATGACTGTAAACAGATGTGAACTTGTTTAGAACAGCTGAAAGAGATTCTCCAAGTCAGTTCTTAGTGTAGAAAAGGTAGCTAAGATCCGGGAAATCCTTAATTCGAGTTAAGATTACATGAAACACTGTATGAATCCTATATTCTTTACTTAAAGGAGACTAGAGTGGTAAATGTGTGTTATACAAGGCAGAATACCATTGAAATAGAGAAAGAAACACGTTGAGCAGCTTTGGAAAGCCTTACACTTCACTGAAATGTAGTACTACACTTTATATATCACAGTTGAGAGACAATGTTCCCTAGCTCGCTCAGTTCATAACAGTGTGTAGGAAGTTGTTTGATAAAGTGGGCAAAGTTTATACTTGGGCCAGAAGGCAGAATATAGGAAACTACATGAAAACATGAATTATTCAGTGAAAATGACTGTAAACAGATGAGAACTTGTTTAGAACAGCTGAAAGAGAATCTCCAAGTCAGTTCTTAGTGTAGAAAAGGTAGCTAAGAGAAGGAAAATCCTTAATTCCAGTTAAGATCACAAGAAACACTGTATGAATCCTATATTGTTTACTTAAAGGAGACTAGAGTGGTAAATGTGTTATACAAGGCAGAATACCATTGAAATAGAGAAAGAAACACGTTCGGCAGCTTTGGAAAGCCTTACACTTCACTGAAATGTAGTACTACACTCTATAACACAGTTGAGAGACAATGTTCCCGAGCTGCCTCAGTTCATAACAGTGTGTAGGAAGTTGTTTGATAAAGTGGGCAAAGCTTATACTTGGGCCAGAAGGCAGAATATAGGAAACTACATGAAAACATGAATAATTCAGTGAAAATGACTGTAAACAGATGAGAACTTGTTTAGAACAGCTGAAAGAGAATCTCAAAGTCAGTTCTTAGTGTAGAAAAGGTAGCTAAGAGAAGGAAAATCCTTAATTCCAGTTAAGATCACAAGAAACACTGTATGAATCCTATATTCTTTACTTAAAGGAGACTAGAGTGGTAAATGTGTGTTATACAAGGCAGAATACCATTGAAATAGAGAAAGAAACACGTTCGGCAGCTTTGGAAAGCCTTACACTTCACTGAAATGTAGTACTACACTCTATAACACAGTTGAGAGACAATGTTCAATAGCTGCCTCAGTACTTAACAGTGTGTAGGAAGTTGTTTGATAAAGAGGGCAAAGCTTATACTTGGACCAGAAGGCAGAATATAGGAAACTACATGAAAACATGATTAATTCAGTGAAAATGACTGTAAACAGATGTGAACTTGTTTAGAACAGCTGAAAGAGATTCTCCAAGTCTGTTCTTAGTGTAGAAAAGGTAGCTAAGATCCGGGAAATCCTTAATTCGAGTTAAGATTACATGAAACACTGTATGAATCCTATATTCTTTACTTAAAGGAGACTAGAGTGGTAAATGTGTGTTATACAAGGCAGAATACCATTGAAATAGAGAAAGAAACACGTTGAGCAGCTTTGGAAAGCCTTACACTTCACTGAAATGTAGTACTACACTTTATATATCACAGTTGAGAGACAATGTTCCCTAGCTCGCTCAGTTCATAACAGTGTGTAGGAAGTTGTTTGATAAAGTGGGCAAAGTTTATACTTGGGCCAGAAGGCAGAATATAGGAAACTACATGAAAACATGAATTATTCAGTGAAAATGACTGTAAACAGATGAGAACTTGTTTAGAACAGCTGAAAGAGAATCTCCAAGTCAGTTCTTAGTGTAGAAAAGGTAGCTAAGAGAAGGAAAATCCTTAATTCCAGTTAAGATCACAAGAAACACTGTATGAATCCTATATTGTTTACTTAAAGGAGACTAGAGTGGTAAATGTGTGTTATACAAGGCAGAATACCATTGAAATAGAGAAAGAAACACGTTCGGCAGCTTTGGAAAGCCTTACACTTCACTGAAATGTAGTACTACACTCTATAACACAGTTGAGAGACAATGTTCCCGAGCTGCCTCAGTTCATAACAGTGTGTAGGAAGTTGTTTGATAAAGTGGGCAAAGCTTATACTTGGGCCAGAAGGCAGAATATAGGAAACTACATGAAAACATGAATAATTCAGTGAAAATGACTGTAAACAGATGAGAACTTGTTTAGAACAGCTGAAAGAGAATCTCCAAGTCAGTTCTTAGTGTAGAAAAGGTAGCTAAGAGAAGGAAAATCCTTAATTCCAGTTAAGATCACAAGAAACACTGTATGAATCCTATATTCTTTACTTAAAGGAGACTAGAGTGGTAAATGTGTGTTATACAAGGCAGAATACCATTGAAATAGAGAAAGAAACAAATTCAGCAGCTTTGGAAAGCCTTACACTTCACTGAAATGTAGTACTACACTTTATATATCACAGTTGAGAGACAATGTTCCCTAGCTCGCTCAGTTCATAACAGTGTGTAGGAAGTTGTTTGATAAAGTGGGCAAAGCTTATACTTGGGCCAGAAGGCAGAATATAGGAAACTACATGAAAACATGAATAATTCAGTGAAAATGACTGTAAACAGATGAGAACTTGTTTAGAACAGCTGAAAGAGAATCTCCAATTCAGTTCTTAGTGTAGAAAAGGTAGCTAAGAGAAGGAAAATCCTTAATTCCAGTTAAGATCACATGAAACACTGTATGAATCCTATATTGTTTACTTAAAGGAGACTAGAGTGGTAAATGTGTGTTATACAAGGCAGAATACCATTGAAATAGAGAAAGAAAAACGTTCGGCAGCTTTGGAAAGCCTTACACTTCACTGAAATGTAGTACTACACTCTATAACACAGTTGAGAGACAATGTTCCCAAGCTGCCTCAGTTCATAACAGTGTGTAGGAAGGTGTTTGATAAAGTGGGCAAAGCTTATACTTGGGCCAGAAGGCAGAATATAGGAAACTACATGAAAACATGAATAATTCAGTGAAAATGACTGTAAACAGGTGAGAACTGGTTTAGAACAGCTGAAAGAGAATCTCCAAGTCAGTTCTTAGTGTAGAAAAGGTAGGTAAGATAAGGGAAATACTTAATTCCAGTTAAGATTACATGAAACACTGTATGAATCCTATATTCTTTACTTAAAGGAAACTAGAGTGGTAAATGTGTGTTATACAAGGCGGAATACCATTGAAAGAGAGAAAAAAACACATTCGGAAGCTTTGGAAAGCCTTACACTTCAGTGACATGTAGTACTACACTCTATCACACAGTTGAGAGACAATGTTCCCTAGCTCCCTCAATTCATAACAGTGTGTAGGAAGTTGTTTG
The DNA here is from genome assembly GCF_964339955.1 of Pipistrellus hanaki. Taxonomy (NCBI): domain Eukaryota; kingdom Metazoa; phylum Chordata; class Mammalia; order Chiroptera; family Vespertilionidae; genus Pipistrellus; species Pipistrellus hanaki. Next base: position 1,507,637 of record NW_028182298.1, on the reverse strand, counting down.
ATAAAGTGGGCAAAGCTTATACTTGGACCCGAAGGCAGAATATAGGAAACTACATGAAAACATGATTAATTCAGTGAAAATGACTGTAAACAGATGTGAACTTGTTTAGAACAGCTGAAAGAGATTTTCCAAGTCAGTTCTTAGTGTAGAAAAAGTAGCTAAGTTCCAGGAAATCCTTAATTCGAGTTAAGATTACATGAAACACTGTATGAATCCTATATTCTTTACTTAAAGGAGACTAGAGTGGTAAATGTGTGTTATACAAGGCAGAATACCATTGAAATAGAGAAAGAAACACGTTCGGCAGCTTTGAAAAGCCTTACACTTCACTGAAATGTAGTACTACACTCTATAACACAGTTGAGAGACAATGTTCCCGAGCTGCCTCAGTTCATAACAGTGTGTAGGAAGGTGTTTGATAAAGAGGGCAAAGCTTATACTTGGGCCAGAAGGCAGAATATAGGAAACTACATGAAAACATGATTAATTCAGTGAAAATGACTGTAAACAGATGAGAACTGGTTTAGAACAGCTGAAAGAGAATCTCCAAGTCAGTTCTTAGTGTAGAAAAGGTAGGTAAGATAAGGGAAATACTTAATTCCAGTTAAGATCACATGAAACACTGTATGAATCCTATATTCTTTACTTAAAGGAGACTACAGTGGTAAATGTGTGTTATACAAGGCAGAATACCATTAAAATAGAGAAAGAAACACGTTCGGCAGCTTTGGAAAGCCTTACACTTCACTGAAATGTAGTACTACACTCTATAACACAGTTGAGAGACAATGTTCAATAGCTGCCTCAGTACTTAACAGTGTGTAGGAAGTTGTTTGATAAAGTTGGCAAAGCTTATACTTGGACCAGAAGGCAGAATATAGGAAACTCCATGAAAACATGATTAATTCAGTGAAAATGACTGTAAACAGATTAGAACTTGTTTAGAACAGCTGAAAGAGATTCTCCAAGTCAGTTCTTAATGTAGAAAAGGTAGCTAAGATTCGGGAAATCCTTAATTCGAGTTAAGATTATATGAAACACTGTATGAATCCTATATTGTTTACTTAAAGGAGACTAGAGTGGTAAATGTGTGTTATACAAGGCAGAATACCATTGAAATAGAGAAAGAAACACGTTCGGCAGCTTTGGAAAGCCTTACACTTCACTGAAATGTAGTACTACACTCTATAACAGATTTGAGAGACAATGTTCAATAGCTGCCTCAGTTCATAACAGTGCGTAGGAAGGTGTTTGATAAAGAGGGCAAAGCTTATACTTGGGCCAGAAGGCAGAATATAGGAAACTACATGAAAACATGAATAATTCAGTGAAAATGACTGTAAACAGATGAGAACTGGTTTAGAACAGCTGAAAGAGAATCTCCAAGTCAGTTCTTAGTGTAGAAAAGGTAGGTAAGATAAGGGAAATACTTAATTCCAGTTAAGATCACATGAAACAATGTATGAATCCTATATTCTTTACTTAAAGGAGACTAGAGTGGTAAATGTGTGTTATACAAGGCAGAATACCATTGTAATAGAGAAAGAAACACGTTCGGCAGCTTTGGAAAGCCTTACACTTCACTGAAATGTAGTACTACACTCTATAACAGATTTCAGAGACAATGTTCAATAGCTGCCTCAGTACTTAACAGTGTGTAGGAAGTTGTTTGATAAAGTGGGCAAAGCTTATACTTGGACCAGAAGGCAGAATATAGGAAACTACATGAAAACATGATTAATTCAGTGAAAATGACTGTAAACAGATGAGAACTTGTCTAGAACAGCTGAAAGAGAATCTCCAATTCAGTTCTTAGTGTAGAAAAGGTAGCTAAGAGAAGGAAAATCCTTAATTCCAGTTAAGATCACATGAAACACTGTATGAATCCTATATTGTTTACTTAAAGGAGACTAGAGTGGTAAATGTGTGTTATACAAGGCAGAATACCATTGAAATAGAGAAAGAAAAACGTTCGGCAGCTTTGGAAAGCCTTACACTTCACTGAAATGTAGTACTACACTCTATAACACAGTTGAGAGACAATGTTCCCAAGCTGCCTCAGTTCATAACAGTGTGTAGGAAGGTGTTTGATAAAGAGGGCAAAGCTTATACTTGGGCCAGAAGGCAGAATATAGGAAACTACATGAAAACATGAATAATTCAGTGAAAATGACTGTAAACAGATGAGAACTGGTTTAGAACAGCTGAAAGAGAATCTCCAAGTCAGTTCTTAGTGTAGAAAAGGTAGGTAAGATAAGGGAAATCCTTAATTCCAGTTAAGATCACATGAAACACTGTATGAATCCTACATTCTTTACTTAAAGGAGACTAGAGTGGTAAATGTCTGTTATACAAGGCAGAATACCATTGAAATAGAGAAAGAAACACGTTCGGCAGCTTTGGAAAGCCTTACACTTCACTGAAATGTAGTACTACACTCTATAACACAGTTGAGAGACAATGTTCAATAGCTGCCTCAGTACTTAACAGTGTGTAGGAAGTTGTTTGATAAAGAGGGCAAAGCTTATACTTGGACCAGAAGGCAGAATATAGGAAACTACATGAAAACATGAATTATTCAGTGAAAATGACTGTAAACAGATGAGAACTTGTTTAGAACAGCTGAAAGAGATTCTCCAAGTCAGTTCTTAGTGTAGAAAAGGTATCTAAGATCTGGGAAATCCTTAATTCGAGTTAAGATTACATGAAACACTGTATGCATCCTATATTCTTTACTTAAAGGAGACTAGAGTGGTAAATGTGTGTTATACAAGGCAGAATACCATTGAAATAGAGAAAGAAACACGTTCGGCAGCTTTGGAAAGCCTTACACTTCACTGAAATGTAGTACTACACTCTATAACAGATTTGAGAGACAATGTTCAATAGCTGCCTCAGTACTTAACAGTGTGTAGGAAGTTGTTTGATAAAGTGGGCAAAGCTTATACTTGGACCAGAAGGCAGAATATAGGAAACTACATGAAAACATGATTAATTCAGTGAAAATGACTTTAAACAGATGAGAACTTGTCTAGAACAGCTGAAAGAGAATCTCCAAGTCAGTTCTTATTGTAGAAAAGGTAGCTAAGATAAGGGAAATCCTTAATTCCAGTTAAAATCACATGAAACACTGTATGAATCCTATATTCTTTACTTAAAGGAGACTAGAGTGGTAAATGTGTGTTATACAAGGCAGAATACCATTGAAATAGAGAAAGAAACAAATTCAGCAGCTTTGGAAAGCCTTACACTTCACTGAAATGTAGTACTACACTTTATATATCACAGTTGAGAGACAATGTTCCCTAGCTCGCTCAGTTCATAACAGTGTGTAGGAAGTTGTTTGATAAAGTGGGCAAAGCTTATACTTGGGCCAGAAGGCAGAATATAGGAAACTACATGAAAACATGAATAATTCAGTGAAAATGACTGTAAACAGATGAGAACTTGTTTAGAACAGCTGAAAGAGAATCTCCAATTCAGTTCTTAGTGTAGAAAAGGTAGCTAAGAGAAGGAAAATCCTTAATTCCAGTTAAGATCACATGAAACACTGTATGAATCCTATATTGTTTACTTAAAGGAGACTAGAGTGGTAAATGTGTGTTATACAAGGCAGAATACCATTGAAATAGAGAAAGAAAAACGTTCGGCAGCTTTGGAAAGCCTTACACTTCACTGAAATGTAGTACTACACTCTATAACACAGTTGAGAGACAATGTTCCCAAGCTGCCTCAGTTCATAACAGTGTGTAGGAAGGTGTTTGATAAAGTGGGCAAAGCTTATACTTGGGCCAGAAGGCAGAATATAGGAAACTACATGAAAACATGAATAATTCAGTGAAAATGACTGTAAACAGGTGAGAACTGGTTTAGAACAGCTGAAAGAGAATCTCCAAGTCAGTTCTTAGTGTAGAAAAGGTAGGTAAGATAAGGGAAATACTTAATTCCAGTTAAGATCACATGAAACACTGTATGAATCCTACATTCTTTACTTAAAGGAGACTATAGTGGTAAATGTCTGTTATACAAGGCAGAATACCATTGAAATAGAGAAAGAAACACGTTCGGCAGCTTTGGAAAGCTTTACACTTCACTGAAATGTAGTACTACACTCTATAACACAGTTGAGAGACAATGTTCAATAGCTGCCTCAGTACTTAACAGTGTGTAGGAAGTTGTTTGATAAAGAGGGCAAAGCTTATACTTGGACCAGAAGGCAGAATATAGGAAACTAAATGAAAACATGATTAATTCAGTGAAAATGACTGTAAACAGATGTGAACTTGTTTAGAACAGCTGAAAGAGATTCTCCAAGTCAGTTCTTAGTGTAGAAAAGGTAGCTAAGATCCGGGAAATCCTTAATTCGAGTTAAGATTACATGAAACACTGTATGAATCCTATATTCTTTACTTAAAGGAGACTAGAGTGGTAAATGTGTGTTATACAAGGCAGAATACCATTGAAATAGAGAAAGAAACACGTTGAGCAGCTTTGGAAAGCCTTACACTTCACTGAAATGTAGTACTACACTTTATATATCACAGTTGAGAGACAATGTTCCCTAGCTCGCTCAGTTCATAACAGTGTGTAGGAAGTTGTTTGATAAAGTGGGCAAAGTTTATACTTGGGCCAGAAGGCAGAATATAGGAAACTACATGAAAACATGAATTATTCAGTGAAAATGACTGTAAACAGATGAGAACTTGTTTAGAACAGCTGAAAGAGAATCTCCAAGTCAGTTCTTAGTGTAGAAAAGGTAGCTAAGAGAAGGAAAATCCTTAATTCCAGTTAAGATCACAAGAAACACTGTATGAATCCTATATTGTTTACTTAAAGGAGACTAGAGTGGTAAATGTGTTATACAAGGCAGAATACCATTGAAATAGAGAAAGAAACACGTTCGGCAGCTTTGGAAAGCCTTACACTTCACTGAAATGTAGTACTACACTCTATAACACAGTTGAGAGACAATGTTCCCGAGCTGCCTCAGTTCATAACAGTGTGTAGGAAGTTGTTTGATAAAGTGGGCAAAGCTTATACTTGGGCCAGAAGGCAGAATATAGGAAACTACATGAAAACATGAATAATTCAGTGAAAATGACTGTAAACAGATGAGAACTTGTTTAGAACAGCTGAAAGAGAATCTCAAAGTCAGTTCTTAGTGTAGAAAAGGTAGCTAAGAGAAGGAAAATCCTTAATTCCAGTTAAGATCACAAGAAACACTGTATGAATCCTATATTCTTTACTTAAAGGAGACTAGAGTGGTAAATGTGTGTTATACAAGGCAGAATACCATTGAAATAGAGAAAGAAACACGTTCGGCAGCTTTGGAAAGCCTTACACTTCACTGAAATGTAGTACTACACTCTATAACACAGTTGAGAGACAATGTTCAATAGCTGCCTCAGTACTTAACAGTGTGTAGGAAGTTGTTTGATAAAGAGGGCAAAGCTTATACTTGGACCAGAAGGCAGAATATAGGAAACTACATGAAAACATGATTAATTCAGTGAAAATGACTGTAAACAGATGTGAACTTGTTTAGAACAGCTGAAAGAGATTCTCCAAGTCAGTTCTTAGTGTAGAAAAGGTAGCTAAGATCCGGGAAATCCTTAATTCGAGTTAAGATTACATGAAACACTGTATGAATCCTATATTCTTTACTTAAAGGAGACTAGAGTGGTAAATGTGTGTTATACAAGGCAGAATACCATTGAAATAGAGAAAGAAACACGTTGAGCAGCTTTGGAAAGCCTTACACTTCACTGAAATGTAGTACTACACTTTATATATCACAGTTGAGAGACAATGTTCCCTAGCTCGCTCAGTTCATAACAGTGTGTAGGAAGTTGTTTGATAAAGTGGGCAAAGTTTATACTTGGGCCAGAAGGCAGAATATAGGAAACTACATGAAAACATGAATTATTCAGTGAAAATGACTGTAAACAGATGAGAACTTGTTTAGAACAGCTGAAAGAGAATCTCCAAGTCAGTTCTTAGTGTAGAAAAGGTAGCTAAGAGAAGGAAAATCCTTAATTCCAGTTAAGATCACAAGAAACACTGTATGAATCCTATATTGTTTACTTAAAGGAGACTAGAGTGGTAAATGTGTGTTATACAAGGCAGAATACCATTGAAATAGAGAAAGAAACACGTTCGGCAGCTTTGGAAAGCCTTACACTTCACTGAAATGTAGTACTACACTCTATAACACAGTTGAGAGACAATGTTCCCGAGCTGCCTCAGTTCATAACAGTGTGTAGGAAGTTGTTTGATAAAGTGGGCAAAGCTTATACTTGGGCCAGAAGGCAGAATATAGGAAACTACATGAAAACATGAATAATTCAGTGAAAATGACTGTAAACAGATGAGAACTTGTTTAGAACAGCTGAAAGAGAATCTCCAAGTCAGTTCTTAGTGTAGAAAAGGTAGCTAAGAGAAGGAAAATCCTTAATTCCAGTTAAGATCACAAGAAACACTGTATGAATCCTATATTCTTTACTTAAAGGAGACTAGAGTGGTAAATGTGTGTTATACAAGGCAGAATACCATTGAAATAGAGAAAGAAACAAATTCAGCAGCTTTGGAAAGCCTTACACTTCACTGAAATGTAGTACTACACTTTATATATCACAGTTGAGAGACAATGTTCCCTAGCTCGCTCAGTTCATAACAGTGTGTAGGAAGTTGTTTGATAAAGTGGGCAAAGCTTATACTTGGGCCAGAAGGCAGAATATAGGAAACTACATGAAAACATGAATAATTCAGTGAAAATGACTGTAAACAGATGAGAACTTGTTTAGAACAGCTGAAAGAGAATCTCCAATTCAGTTCTTAGTGTAGAAAAGGTAGCTAAGAGAAGGAAAATCCTTAATTCCAGTTAAGATCACATGAAACACTGTATGAATCCTATATTGTTTACTTAAAGGAGACTAGAGTGGTAAATGTGTGTTATACAAGGCAGAATACCATTGAAATAGAGAAAGAAAAACGTTCGGCAGCTTTGGAAAGCCTTACACTTCACTGAAATGTAGTACTACACTCTATAACACAGTTGAGAGACAATGTTCCCAAGCTGCCTCAGTTCATAACAGTGTGTAGGAAGGTGTTTGATAAAGTGGGCAAAGCTTATACTTGGGCCAGAAGGCAGAATATAGGAAACTACATGAAAACATGAATAATTCAGTGAAAATGACTGTAAACAGGTGAGAACTGGTTTAGAACAGCTGAAAGAGAATCTCCAAGTCAGTTCTTAGTGTAGAAAAGGTAGGTAAGATAAGGGAAATACTTAATTCCAGTTAAGATCACATGAAACACTGTATGAATCCTACATTCTTTACTTAAAGGAGACTATAGTGGTAAATGTCTGTTATACAAGGCAGAATACCATTGAAATAGAGAAAGAAACACGTTCGGCAGCTTTGGAAAGCTTTACACTTCACTGAAATGTAGTACTACACTCTATAACACAGTTGAGAGACAATGTTCAATAGCTGCCTCAGTACTTAACAGTGTGTAGGAAGTTGTTTGATAAAGAGGGCAAAGCTTATACTTGGACCAGAAGGCAGAATATAGGAAACTAAATGAAAACATGATTAATTCAGTGAAAATGACTGTAAACAGATGTGAACTTGTTTAGAACAGCTGAAAGAGATTCTCCAAGTCAGTTCTTAGTGTAGAAAAGGTAGCTAAGATCCGGGAAATCCTTAATTCGAGTTAAGATTACATGAAACACTGTATGAATCCTATATTCTTTACTTAAAGGAGACTAGAGTGGTAAATGTGTGTTATACAAGGCAGAATACCATTGAAATAGAGAAAGAAACACGTTGAGCAGCTTTGGAAAGCCTTACACTTCACTGAAATGTAGTACTACACTTTATATATCACAGTTGAGAGACAATGTTCCCTAGCTCGCTCAGTTCATAACAGTGTGTAGGAAGTTGTTTGATAAAGTGGGCAAAGTTTATACTTGGGCCAGAAGGCAGAATATAGGAAACTACATGAAAACATGAATTATTCAGTGAAAATGACTGTAAACAGATGAGAACTTGTTTAGAACAGCTGAAAGAGAATCTCCAAGTCAGTTCTTAGTGTAGAAAAGGTAGCTAAGAGAAGGAAAATCCTTAATTCCAGTTAAGATCACAAGAAACACTGTATGAATCCTATATTGTTTACTTAAAGGAGACTAGAGTGGTAAATGTGTTATACAAGGCAGAATACCATTGAAATAGAGAAAGAAACACGTTCGGCAGCTTTGGAAAGCCTTACACCTCACTGAAATGTAGTACTACACTCTATAACACAGTTGAGAGACAATGTTCCCGAGCTGCCTCAGTTCATAACAGTGTGTAGGAAGTTGTTTGATAAAGTGGGCAAAGCTTATACTTGGGCCAGAAGGCAGAATATAGGAAACTACATGAAAACATGAATAATTCAGTGAAAATGACTGTAAACAGATGAGAACTTGTTTAGAACAGCTGAAAGAGAATCTCAAAGTCAGTTCTTAGTGTAGAAAAGGTAGCTAAGAGAAGGAAAATCCTTAATTCCAGTTAAGATCACAAGAAACACTGTATGAATCCTATATTCTTTACTTAAAGGAGACTAGAGTGGTAAATGTGTGTTATACAAGGCAGAATACCATTGAAATAGAGAAAGAAACACGTTCGGCAGCTTTGGAAAGCCTTACACTTCACTGAAATGTAGTACTACACTCTATAACACAGTTGAGAGACAATGTTCAATAGCTGCCTCAGTACTTAACAGTGTGTAGGAAGTTGTTTGATAAAGAGGGCAAAGCTTATACTTGGACCAGAAGGCAGAATATAGGAAACTACATGAAAACATGATTAATTCAGTGAAAATGACTGTAAACAGATGTGAACTTGTTTAGAACAGCTGAAAGAGATTCTCCAAGTCAGTTCTTAGTGTAGAAAAGGTAGCTAAGATCCGGGAAATCCTTAATTCGAGTTAAGATTACATGAAACACTGTATGAATCCTATATTCTTTACTTAAAGGAGACTAGAGTGGTAAATGTGTGTTATACAAGGCAGAATACCATTGAAATAGAGAAAGAAACACGTTGAGCAGCTTTGGAAAGCCTTACACTTCACTGAAATGTAGTACTACACTTTATATATCACAGTTGAGAGACAATGTTCCCTAGCTCGCTCAGTTCATAACAGTGTGTAGGAAGTTGTTTGATAAAGTGGGCAAAGTTTATACTTGGGCCAGAAGGCAGAATATAGGAAACTACATGAAAACATGAATTATTCAGTGAAAATGACTGTAAACAGATGAGAACTTGTTTAGAACAGCTGAAAGAGAATCTCCAAGTCAGTTCTTAGTGTAGAAAAGGTAGCTAAGAGAAGGAAAATCCTTAATTCCAGTTAAGATCACAAGAAACACTGTATGAATCCTATATTGTTTACTTAAAGGAGACTAGAGTGGTAAATGTGTGTTATACAAGGCAGAATACCATTGAAATAGAGAAAGAAACACGTTCGGCAGCTTTGGAAAGCCTTACACTTCACTGAAATGTAGTACTACACTCTATAACACAGTTGAGAGACAATGTTCCCGAGCTGCCTCAGTTCATAACAGTGTGTAGGAAGTTGTTTGATAAAGTGGGCAAAGCTTATACTTGGGCCAGAAGGCAGAATATAGGAAACTACATGAAAACATGAATAATTCAGTGAAAATGACTGTAAACAGATGAGAACTTGTTTAGAACAGCTGAAAGAGAATCTCCAAGTCAGTTCTTAGTGTAGAAAAGGTAGCTAAGAGAAGGAAAATCCTTAATTCCAGTTAAGATCACAAGAAACACTGTATGAATCCTATATTCTTTACTTAAAGGAGACTAGAGTGGTAAATGTGTGTTATACAAGGCAGAATACCATTGAAATAGAGAAAGAAACACGTTCGGCAGCTTTGGAAAGCCTTACACTTCACTGAAATGTAGTACTACACTCTATAACACAGTTGAGAGACAATGTTCAATAGCTGCCTCAGTACTTAACAGTGTGTAGGAAGTTGTTTGATAAAGAGGGCAAAGCTTATACTTGGACCAGAAGGCAGAATATAGGAAACTACATGAAAACATGATTAATTCAGTGAAAATGACTGTAAACAGATGTGAACTTGTTTAGAACAGCTGAAAGAGATTCTCCAAGTCAGTTCTTAGTGTAGAAAAGGTAGCTAAGATCCGGGAAATCCTTAATTCGAGTTAAGATTACATGAAACACTGTATGAATCCTATATTCTTTACTTAAAGGAGACTAGAGTGGTAAATGTGTGTTATACAAGGCAGAATACCATTGAAATAGAGAAAGAAACACGTTGAGCAGCTTTGGAAAGCCTTACACTTCACTGAAATGTAGTACTACACTTTATATATCACAGTTGAGAGACAATGTTCCCTAGCTCGCTCAGTTCATAACAGTGTGTAGGAAGTTGTTTGATAAAGTGGGCAAAGTTTATACTTGGGCCAGAAGGCAGAATATAGGAAACTACATGAAAACATGAATTATTCAGTGAAAATGACTGTAAACAGATGAGAACTTGTTTAGAACAGCTGAAAGAGAATCTCCAAGTCAGTTCTTAGTGTAGAAAAGGTAGCTAAGAGAAGGAAAATCCTTAATTCCAGTTAAGATCACAAGAAACACTGTATGAATCCTATATTGTTTACTTAAAGGAGACTAGAGTGGTAAATGTGTGTTATACAAGGCAGAATACCATTGAAATAGAGAAAGAAACACGTTCGGCAGCTTTGGAAAGCCTTACACTTCACTGAAATGTAGTACTACACTCTATAACACAGTTGAGAGACAATGTTCCCGAGCTGCCTCAGTTCATAACAGTGTGTAGGAAGTTGTTTGATAAAGTGGGCAAAGCTTATACTTGGGCCAGAAGGCAGAATATAGGAAACTACATGAAAACATGAATAATTCAGTGAAAATGACTGTAAACAGATGAGAACTTGTTTAGAACAGCTGAAAGAGAATCTCCAAGTCAGTTCTTAGTGTAGAAAAGGTAGCTAAGAGAAGGAAAATCCTTAATTCCAGTTAAGATCACAAGAAACACTGTATGAATCCTATATTCTTTACTTAAAGGAGACTAGAGTGGTAAATGTGTGTTATACAAGGCAGAATACCATTGAAATAGAGAAAGAGACACGTTCGGCAGCTTTGGAAAGCCTTACACTTCACTGAAATGTAGTACTACACTCTATAACTGAGTTGAGAGACAATGTTCAATAGCTGCCTCAGTACTTAACAGTGTGTAGGAAGTTGTTTGATAAAGTGGGCAAAGCTTATACTTGGACCAGAAGTCAGAATATAGGAAACTACATGAAAACATGATTAATTCAGTGAAAATGACTGTAAACAGATGAGAACTTGTCTAGAACAGCTGAAAGAGAATCTCCAAGTCTGTTCTTATTGTAGAAAAGGTAGCTAAGATAAGGGAAATCCTTAATTCCAGTTAAGATCACATGAAACACTGTATGAATCCTATATTCTTTACTTAAAGGAGACTAGAGTGGTAAATGTGTGTTATACAAGGCAGAATACCATTGAAATAGAGAAAGAAACACGTTCAGCAGCTTTGGAAAGCCTTACACTTCACTGAAATGTAGTACTACACTTTATATATCACAGTTGAGAGACAATGTTCCCTAGCTCGCTCAGTTCATAACAGTGTGTAGGAAGTTGTTTGATAAAGTGGGCAAAGCTTATACTTGGGCCAGAAGGCAGAATATAGGAAACTACATGAAAACATGAATAATTCAGTGAAAATGACTGTAAACAGATGAGAACTTGTTTAGAACAGCTGAAAGAGAATCTCCAAGTCAGTTCTTAGTGTAGAAAAGGTAGCTAAGAGAAGGAAAATCCTTAATTCCAGTTAAGATCACATGAAACACTGTATGAATCCTATATTGTTTACTTAAAGGAGACTAGAGTGGTAAATGTGTGTTATACAAGGCAGAATACCATTGAAATAGAGAAAGAAACACGTTCGGCAGCTTTGGAAAGCCTTACACTTCACTGAAATGTAGTACTACACTCTATAACACAGTTGAGAGACAATGTTCCCGAGCTGCCTCAGTTCATAACAGTGTGTAGGAAGTTGTTTGATAAAGTGGGCAAAGCTTATACTTGGGCCAGAAGGCAGAATATAGGAAACTACATGAAAACATGAATAATTCAGTGAAAATGACTGTAAACAGATGAGAACTTGTTTAGAACAGCTGAAAGAGAATCTCCAAGTCAGTTCTTAGTGTAGAAAAGGTAGGTAAGATAAGGGAAATACTTAATTCCAGTGAAGATCACATGAAACACTGTATGAATCCTATATTCTTTACTTAAAGGAGACTAGAGTGGTTAATGTGTGTTATAAAAGGCAGAATACCATTGAAATAGAGAAAGAAACACGTTCGGCAGCTTTGGAAAGCCTTACACTTCACTGAAATGTAGTACTACACTCTATAACACAGTTGAGAGACAATGTTCCCAAGCTGCCTCAGTTCATAACAGTGTGTAGGAAGGTGTTTGATAAAGAGGGCAAAGCTTATACTTGGACCAGAAGGCAGAATATAGGAAACTACATGAAAACATGAATAATTCAGTGAAAATGACTGTAAACAGATGTGAACTTGTTTAGAACAGCTGAAAGAGATTCTCCAAGTCAGTTCTTAGTGTAGAAAAGGTATCTAAGATCTGGGAAATCCTTAATTCGAGTTAAGATTACATGAAACACTGTATGAATCCTATATTCTTTACTTAAAGGAGACTAGAGTGGTAAATGTGTGTTATACAAGGCAGAATACCATTGAAATAGAGAAAGAAACACGTTCGGCAGCTTTGGAAAGCCTTACACTTCACTGAAATGTAGTACTACACTCTATAACACAGTTGAGAGACAATGTTCCCAAGCTGCCTCAGTTCATAACAGTGTGTAGGAAGGTGTTTGATAAAGAGGGCAAAGCTTATACTTGGGCCAGCAGGCAGAATATAGGAAACTACATGAAAACATGAATAATTCAGTGAAAATGACTGTAAACAGATGAGAACTGGTTTAGAACAGCTGAAAGAGAATCTCCAAGTCAATTCTTAGTGTAGAAAAGGTAGGTAAGATAAGGGAAATACTTAATTCCAGTTAAGATCACATGAAACACTGTATGAATCCTACATTCTTTACTTAAAGGAGACTAGAGTGGTAAATGTGTGTTATACAAGGCAGAATACCATTGAAATAGAGAAAGAAACACGTTCGGCAGCTTTGGAAAGCCTTACACTTCACTGAAATGTAGTACTACACTCTATAACACAGTTGAGAGACAATGTTCAATAGCTGCCTCAGTACATAACAGTGTGTAGGAAGTTGTTTGATAAAGAGGGCAAAGCTTATACTTGGACCAGAAGGCTGAATATAGGAAACTACATGAAAACATGATTAATTCAGTGAAAATGACTGTAAACAGATGTGAACTTGTTTAGAACAGCTGAAAGAGATTCTCCAAGTCAGTTCTTAGTGTAGAAAAGGTAGCTAAGATCTGGGAAATCCTTAATTGGAGTTAAGATTACATGAAACACTGTATAAATCCTACATTCTTTACTTAAAGGAGACTAGAGTGGTAAATGTGTGTTATACAAGGCAGAATACCATTGAAATAGAGAAAGAAACACGTTCGGCAGCTTTGGAAAGCCTTACACTTCACTGAAATGTAGTGCTACACTCTATAACACAGTTGAGAGACAATGTTCAATACCTGCCTCAGTACTTAACAGTGTGTAGGAAGTTGTTTGATAAAGTGGGCAAAGCTGATATTTGGACCAGAAGGCAGAATATAGGAAACTACATGAAAACATGATTAATTCAGTGAAAATGACTGTAAATAGATGAGAACTTGTTTAGAACAGCTGAAAGAGAATCTCCAAATCAGTTCTTAGTGTAGAAAAGGTAGCTAAGATAAGGAAAATCCTTAATTCCAGTTAAGATCACATGAAACACTGTATGAATCCTATATTCTTTACTTAAAGGAGACTAGAGTGGTAAATGTGTGTTATACAAGGCAGAATACCATTGAAATAGAGAAAGAAACACGTTCGGCAGCTTTGAAAAGCCTTACACTTCACTGAAATGTAGTACTACACTCTATAACACAGTTGAGAGACAATGTTCAATACTTGCCTCAGTACTTTACAGTGTGTAGGAAGTTGTTTGATAAAGTGGGCAAAGCTGATATTTGGACCAGAAGGCAGAATATAGGAAACTACATGAAAACATGAATAATTCAGTGAAAATGACTGTAAACAGATGAGAACTGGTTTAGAACAGCTGAAAGAGAATCTCCAAGTCAGTTCTTAGTGTAGAAAAGGTAGGTAAGATAAGGGAAATACTTAATTCCAGTTAAGATCACATGAAACACTGTATGAATCCTACATTCTTTACTTAAAGGAGACTAGAGTGGTAAATGTGTGTTATACAAGGCAGAATACCATTGAAATAGAGAAAGAAACACGTTCGGCAGCTTTGGAAAGCCTTACACTTCACTGAAATGTAGTACTACACTCTATAACACAGTTGAGAGACAATGTTCAATAGCTGCCTCAGTACTTAACAGTGTGTAGGAAGTTGTTTGATAAAGAGGGCAAAGCTTATACTTGGACCAGAAGGCAGAATATAGGAAACTACATGAAAACATGATTAATTCAGTGAAAATGACTGTAAACAGATGTGAACTTGTTTAGAACAGCTGAAAGAGATTCTCCAAGTCAGTTCTTAGTGTAGAAAAGGTAGCTAAGATCCGGGAAATCCTTAATTCGAGTTAAGATTACATGAAACACTGTATGAATCCTATATTCTTTACTTAAAGGAGACTAGAGTGGTAAATGTGTGTTATACAAGGCAGAATACCATTGCAATAGAGAAAGAAACACGTTCGGCAGCTTTGGAAAGCCTTACACTTCACTGAAATGTAGTACTACACTCTATAACACAGTTGAGAGACAATGTTCAATACCTGCCTCAGTACTTAACAGTGTGTAGGAAGTTGTTTGATAAAGTCGGCAAAGCTGATATTTGGACCAGAAGGCAGAATATAGGAAACTACATGAAAACATGATTAATTCAGTGAAAATGACTGTAAACAGATGTGAACTTGATTAGAACAGCTGAAAGAGATTCTCCAAGTCAGTTCTTAGTGTAGAAAAGGTAGCTAAGATCTGGGAAATCCTTAATTCGAGTTAAGATTACATGAAACACTGTATGAATCCTATATTCTTTACTTAAAGGAGACTAGAGTGGTAAATGTGTGTTATACAAGGCAGAATACCATTGAAATAGAGAAAGAAAAACGTTCGGCAGCTTTGGAAAGCCTTACACTTCACTGAAATGTAGTACTACACTCTATAACACAGTTGAGAGACAATGTTCCCAAGCTGCCTCAGTTCATAACAGTGTGTAGGAAGGTGTTTGATAAAGAGGGCAAAGCTTATACTTGGGCCAGAAGGCAGAATATAGGAAACTACATGAAAACATGAATAATTCAGTGAAAATGACTGTAAACAGATGAGAACTTGTTTAGAACAGCTGAAAGAGAATCTCCAATTCAGTTCTTAGTGTAGAAAAGGTAGCTAAGAGAAGGAAAATCCTTAATTCCAGTTAAGATCACATGAAACACTGTATGAATCCTATATTGTTTACTTAAAGGAGACTAGAGTGGTAAATGTGTGTTATACAAGGCAGAATACCATTGAAATAGAGAAAGAAAAACGTTCGGCAGCTTTGGAAAGCCTTACACTTCACTGAAATGTAGTACTACACTCTATAACACAGTTGAGAGACAATGTTCCCAAGCTGCCTCAGTTCATAACAGTGTGTAGGAAGGTGTTTGATAAAGAGGGCAAAGCTTATACTTGGGCCAGAAGGCAGAATATAGGAAACTACATGAAAACATGAATAATTCAGTGAAAATGACTGTAAACAGGTGAGAACTGGTTTAGAACAGCTGAAAGGGAATCTCCAAGTCAGTTCTTAGTGTAGAAAAGGTAGGTAAGATAAGGGAAATACTTAATTCCAGTTAAGATCACATGAAACACTGTATGAATCCTACATTCTTTACTTAAAGGAGACTATAGTGGTAAATGTGTGTTATACAAGGCAGAATACCATTGAAATAGAGAAAGAAACACGTTCGGCAGCTTTGGAAAGCCTTACACTTCACTGAAATGTAGTACTACACTCTATAACACAGTTGAGAGACAATGTTCAATAGCTGCCTCAGTACTTAACAGTGTGTAGGAAGTTGTTTGATAAAGAGGGCAAAGCTTATACTTGGACCAGAAGGCAGAATATAGGAAACTAAATGAAAACATGATTAATTCAGTGAAAATGACTGTAAACAGATGAGAACTTGTTTAGAACAGCTGAAAGAGAATCTCCAAGTCAGTTCTTAGTGTAGAAAAGGTAGGTAAGATAAGGGAAATACTTAATTCCAGTGAAGATCACATGAAACACTGTATGAATCCTATATTCTTTACTTAAAGGAGACTAGAGTGGTAAATGTGTGTTATACAAGGCAGAATACCATTGAAATAGAGAAAGAAACACGTTCGGCAGCTTTGGAAAGCCTTACACTTCACTGAAATGTAGTACTACACTCTATAACACAGTTGAGAGACAATGTTCAATAGCTGCCTCAGTACTTCACAGTGTGTAGGAAGTTGTTTGATAAAGTGGGCAAAGCTGATACTTGGACCAGAAGGCAGAATATAGGAAACTACATGAAAACATGAATAATTCAGTGAAAATGACTGTAAACAGATGAGAACTTGTTTAGAACAGCTGAAAGAGAATCTCCAAGTCAGTTCTTAGTGTAGAAAAGGTAGCTAAGATAAGGAAAATCCTTAATTCCAGTTAAGATCACATGAAACACTGTATGAATCCTATATTCTTTACTTAAAGGAGACTAGAGTGGTAAATGTGTGTTATACAAGGCAGAATACCATTGAAATAGAGAAAGAAACACGTTCGGCAGCTTTGGAAAGCCTTACACTTCACTGAAATGTAGTAATACACTCTATAACACAGTTGAGAGACAATGTTCCCGAGCTGCCTCAGTTCATAACAGTGTGTAGGAAGTTGTTTGATAAAGTGGGCAAGGCTTATACTTGGGCCAGAAGGCACAATATAGGAAAGTACATGAAAACATGAATAATTCAGTGAAAATGACTGTAAACAGATGAGAACTTGTTTAGAACAGCTGAAAGAGATTCTCCAAGTCAGTTCTTAGTGTAGAAAAGGTAGGTAAGATAAGGGAAATACTTAATTCCAGTGAAGATCACATGAAACACTGTATGAATCCTATATTCTTTACTTAAAGGAGACTAGAGTGGTAAATGTGTGTTATACAAGGCAGAATACCATTGAAATAGAGAAAGAAACACGTTCGGCAGCTTTGGAAAGCCTTACACTTCACTGAAATGTAGTACTACACTCTATAACACAGTTGAGAGACAATGTTCAATAGCTGCCTCAGTACTTAACAGTGTGTAGGAAGTTGTTTGATAAAGTGGGCAAAGCTGATACTTGGACCAGAAGGCAGAATATAGGAAACTACATGAAAACATGATTAATTCAGTGAAAATGACTGTAAACAGATGAGAACTTGTCTAGAACAGCTGAAAGAGATTCTCCAAGTCAGTTCTTAGTGTAGAAAAGGTATCTAAGATCTGGGAAATCCTTAATTCGAGTTAAGATTACATGAAACACTGTATGAATCCTATATTCTTTACTTAAAGGAGACTAGAGTGGTAAATGTGTGTTATACAAGGCAGAATACCATTGAAATAGAGAAAGAAACACGTTCGGCAGCTTTGGAAAGCCTTACACTTCACTGAAATGTAGTACTACACTCTATAACACAGTTGAGAGACAATGTTCCCAAGCTGCCTCAGTTCATAACAGTGTGTAGGAAGGTGTTTGATAAAGAGGGCAAAGCTTATACTTGGGCCAGCAGGCAGAATATAGGAAACTACATGAAAACATGAATAATTCAGTGAAAATGACTGTAAACAGATGAGAACTGGTTTAGAACAGCTGAAAGAGAATCTCCAAGTCAATTCTTAGTGTAGAAAAGGTAGGTAAGATAAGGGAAATACTTAATTCCAGTTAAGATCACATGAAACACTGTATGAATCCTACATTCTTTACTTAAAGGAGACTAGAGTGGTAAATGTGTGTTATACAAGGCAGAATACCATTGAAATAGAGAAAGAAACACGTTCGGCAGCTTTGGAAAGCCTTACACTTCACTGAAATGTAGTACTACACTCTATAACACAGTTGAGAGACAATGTTCAATAGCTGCCTCAGTACATAACAGTGTGTAGGAAGTTGTTTGATAAAGAGGGCAAAGCTTATACTTGGACCAGAAGGCTGAATATAGGAAACTACATGAAAACATGATTAATTCAGTGAAAATGACTGTAAACAGATGTGAACTTGTTTAGAACAGCTGAAAGAGATTCTCCAAGTCAGTTCTTAGTGTAGAAAAGGTAGCTAAGATCCGGGAAATCCTTAATTCGAGTTAAGATTACATGAAACACTGTATGAATCCTATATTCTTTACTTAAAGGAGACTAGAGTGGTAAATGTGTGTTATACAAGGCAGAATACCATTGAAATAGAGAAAGAAACACGTTCAGCAGCTTTGGAAAGCCTTACACTTCACTGAAATGTAGTACTACACTCTATAACACAGTTGAGAGACAATGTTCAATACCTGCCTCAGTACTTAACAGTGTGTAGGAAGTTGTTTGATAAAGTGGGCAAAGCTGATATTTGGACCAGAAGGCAGAATATAGGAAACTACATGAAAACATGATTAATTCAGTGAAAATGACTGTAAACAGATGTGAACTTGTTTAGAACAGCTGAAAGAGATTCTCCAAGTCAGTTCTTAGTGTAGAAAAGGTAGCTAAGATCTGGGAAATCCTTAATTCGAGTTAAGATTACATGAAACACTGTATAAATCCTACATTCTTTACTTAAAGGAGACTAGAGTGGTAAATGTGTGTTATACAAGGCAGAATACCATTGAAATAGAGAAAGAAACACGTTCGGCAGCTTTGGAAAGCCTTACACTTCACTGAAATGTAGTGCTACACTCTATAACACAGTTGAGAGACAATGTTCAATACCTGCCTCAGTACTTAACAGTGTGTAGGAAGTTGTTTGATAAAGTGGGCAAAGCTGATATTTGGACCAGAAGGCAGAATATAGGAAACTACATGAAAACATGATTAATTCAGTGAAAATGACTGTAAATAGATGAGAACTTGTTTAGAACAGCTGAAAGAGAATCTCCAAGTCAGTTCTTAGTGTAGAAAAGGTAGCTAAGATAAGGAAAATCCTTAATTCCAGTTAAGATCACATGAAACACTGTATGAATCCTATATTCTTTACTTAAAGGAGACTAGAGTGGTAAATGTGTGTTATACAAGGCAGAATACCATTGAAATAGAGAAAGAAACACGTTCGGCAGCTTTGAAAAGCCTTACACTTCACTGAAATGTAGTACTACACTCTATAACACAGTTGAGAGACAATGTTCAATACTTGCCTCAGTACTTTACAGTGTGTAGGAAGTTGTTTGATAAAGTGGGCAAAGCTGATATTTGGACCAGAAGGCAGAATATAGGAAACTACATGAAAACATGAATAATTCAGTGAAAATGACTGTAAACAGATGAGAACTGGTTTAGAACAGCTGAAAGAGAATCTCCAAGTCAGTTCTTAGTGTAGAAAAGGTAGGTAAGATAAGGGAAATACTTAATTCCAGTTAAGATCACATGAAACACTGTATGAATCCTACATTCTTTACTTAAAGGAGACTAGAGTGGTAAATGTGTGTTATACAAGGCAGAATACCATTGAAATAGAGAAAGAAACACGTTCGGCAGCTTTGGAAAGCCTTACACTTCACTGAAATGTAGTACTACACTCTATAACACAGTTGAGAGACAATGTTCAATAGCTGCCTCAGTACTTAACAGTGTGTAGGAAGTTGTTTGATAAAGAGGGCAAAGCTTATACTTGGACCAGAAGGCAGAATATAGGAAACTACATGAAAACATGATTAATTCAGTGAAAATGACTGTAAACAGATGTGAACTTGTTTAGAACAGCTGAAAGAGATTCTCCAAGTCAGTTCTTAGTGTAGAAAAGGTAGCTAAGATCCGGGAAATCCTTAATTCGAGTTAAGATTACATGAAACACTGTATGAATCCTATATTCTTTACTTAAAGGAGACTAGAGTGGTAAATGTGTGTTATACAAGGCAGAATACCATTGCAATAGAGAAAGAAACACGTTCGGCAGCTTTGGAAAGCCTTACACTTCACTGAAATGTAGTACTACACTCTATAACACAGTTGAGAGACAATGTTCAATACCTGCCTCAGTACTTAACAGTGTGTAGGAAGTTGTTTGATAAAGTGGGCAAAGCTGATATTTGGACCAGAAGGCAGAATATAGGAAACTACATGAAAACATGATTAATTCAGTGAAAATGACTGTAAACAGATGTGAACTTGATTAGAACAGCTGAAAGAGATTCTCCAAGTCAGTTCTTAGTGTAGAAAAGGTAGCTAAGATCTGGGAAATCCTTAATTCGAGTTAAGATTACATGAAACACTGTATGAATCCTATATTCTTTACTTAAAGGAGACTAGAGTGGTAAATGTGTGTTATACAAGGCAGAATACCATTGAAATAGAGAAAGAAAAACGTTCGGCAGCTTTGGAAAGCCTTACACTTCACTGAAATGTAGTACTACACTCTATAACACAGTTGAGAGACAATGTTCCCAAGCTGCCTCAGTTCATAACAGTGTGTAGGAAGGTGTTTGATAAAGAGGGCAAAGCTTATACTTGGGCCAGAAGGCAGAATATAGGAAACTACATGAAAACATGAATAATTCAGTGAAAATGACTGTAAACAGGTGAGAACTGGTTTAGAACAGCTGAAAGGGAATCTCCAAGTCAGTTCTTAGTGTAGAAAAGGTAGGTAAGATAAGGGAAATACTTAATTCCAGTTAAGATCACATGAAACACTGTATGAATCCTACATTCTTTACTTAAAGGAGACTATAGTGGTAAATGTGTGTTATACAAGGCAGAATACCATTGAAATAGAGAAAGAAACACGTTCGGCAGCTTTGGAAAGCCTTACACTTCACTGAAATGTAGTACTACACTCTATAACACAGTTGAGAGACAATGTTCAATAGCTGCCTCAGTACTTAACAGTGTGTAGGAAGTTGTTTGATAAAGAGGGCAAAGCTTATACTTGGACCAGAAGGCAGAATATAGGAAACTAAATGAAAACATGATTAATTCAGTGAAAATGACTGTAAACAGATGAGAACTTGTTTAGAACAGCTGAAAGAGAATCTCCAAGTCAGTTCTTAGTGTAGAAAAGGTAGGTAAGATAAGGGAAATACTTAATTCCAGTGAAGATCACATGAAACACTGTATGAATCCTATATTCTTTACTTAAAGGAGACTAGAGTGGTAAATGTGTGTTATACAAGGCAGAATACCATTGAAATAGAGAAAGAAACACGTTCGGCAGCTTTGGAAAGCCTTACACTTCACTGAAATGTAGTACTACACTCTATAACACAGTTGAGAGACAATGTTCAATAGCTGCCTCAGTACTTAACAGTGTGTAGGAAGTTGTTTGATAAAGTGGGCAAAGCTGATACTTGGACCAGAAGGCAGAATATAGGAAACTACATGAAAACATGAATAATTCAGTGAAAATGACTGTAAACAGATGAGAACTTGTTTAGAACAGCTGAAAGAGAATCTCCAAGTCAGTTCTTAGTGTAGAAAAGGTAGCTAAGATAAGGAAAATCCTTAATTCCAGTTAAGATCACATGAAACACTGTATGAATCCTATATTCTTTACTTAAAGGAGACTAGAGTGGTAAATGTGTGTTATACAAGGCAGAATACCATTGAAATAGAGAAAGAAACACGTTCGGCAGCTTTGGAAAGCCTTACACTTCACTGAAATGTAGTACTACACTCTATAACACAGTTGAGAGACAATGTTCAATAGCTGCCTCAGTACTTAACAGTGTGTAGGAAGTTGTTTGATAAAGTGGGCAAAGCTGATTCTTGGACCAGAAGGCAGAATATAGGAAACTACATGAAAACATGATTAATTCAGTGAAAATGACTGTAAACAGATGTGAACTTGTTTAGAACAGCTGAAAGAGATTCTCCAAGTCAGTTCTTAGTGTAGAAAAGGTAGCTAAGATCTGGGATATCCTTAATTCGAGTTAAGATTACATGAAACACTGTATGAATCCTATATTCTTTACTTAAAGGAGACTAGAGTGGTAAATGTGTGTTATACAAGGCAGAATACCATTGAATTAGAGAAAGAAACACGTTCGGCAGCTTTGGAAAGCCTTACACTTCACTGAAATGTAGTACTACACTCTATAACACAGTTGAGAGACAATGTTCAATAGCTGCCTCAGTACTTAACAGTGTGTAGGAAGTTGTTTGATAAAGTGGGCAAAGCTTATACTTGGACCAGAAGGCAGAATATAGGAAACTACATGAAAACATGATTAATTCAGTGAAAATGACTGTAAACAGATGTGAACTTGTTTAGAACAGCTGAAAGAGATTCTCCAAGTCAGTTCTTAGTGTAGAAAAGGTAGCTAATATCCGGGAAATCCTTAATTCGAGTTAAGATTACATGAAACACTGTATGAATCCTATATTCTTTACTTAAAGGAGACTAGAGTGGTAAATGTGTGTTATACAAGGCAGAATACCAATGAAATAGAGAAAGAAACACGTTCGGCAGCTTTGGAAAGCCTTATACTTCACTGAAATGTAGTACTACACTCTATAACACAGTTGAGAGACAATGTTCAATAGCTGCCTCAGTACTTAACAGTGTGTAGGAAGTTGTTTGATAAAGTGGGCAAAGCTTATACTTGGACCAGAAGGCAGAATATAGGAAACTACATGAAAACATGATTAATTCAGTGAAAATGACTGTAAACAGATGTGAACTTGTTTAGAACAGCTGAAAGAGATTCTCCAAGTCAGTTCTTAGTGTAGAAAAGGTAGCTAATATCCGGGAAATCCTTAATTCGAGTTAAGATTACATGAAACACTGTATGAATCCTATATTCTTTACTTAAAGGAGACTAGAGTGGTAAATGTGTGTTATACAAGGCAGAATACCATTGAAATAGAGAAAGAAACACGTTCGGCAGCTTTGGAAAGCCTTACACTTCACTGAAATGTAGTACTACACTTTATATAACACAGTTGAGAGACAATGTTCCCTAGCTCCCTCAGTTCATAACAGTGTGTAGGAAGTTGTTTGATAAAGTGGGCAAAGCTTATACTTGGGCCAGAAGGCAGAATACAGGAAACTACATGAAAACATAAATAATTCAGTGAAAATGACTGTAAACATATGAGAACTTGTTTAGAACAGCTGAAAGAGAATCTCCAAGTCAGTTCTTAGTGTAGAAAAGGTAGCTAAGATAAGGAAAATCCTTAATTCCAGTTAAGATCACATGAAACACTGTATGAATCCTATATTCTTTACTTAAAGGAGACTAGAGTGGTAAATGTGTGTTATACAAGGCAGAATACCATTGAAATAGAGAAAGAAACACGTTCGGCAGCTTTGGAAAGCCTTACACTTCACTGAAATGTAGTACTACACTTTATATAACACAGTTGAGAGACAATGTTCCCTAGCTCCCTAAGTTCATAACAGTGTGTAGGAAGTTGTTTGATAAAGTGGGCAAAGCTTATACTTGGGCCAGAAGGCAGAATATAGGAAACTACATGAAAACATGATTAATTCAGTGAAAATGACTGTAAACAGATGTGAACTTGTTTAGAACAGCTGAAAGAGATTCTCCAAGTCAGTTCTTAGTGTAGAAAAGGTAGCTAATATCCGGGAAATCCTTAATTCGAGTTAAGATTACATGAAACACTGTATGAATCCTATATTCTTTACTTAAAGGAGACTAGAGTGGTAAATGTGTGTTATACAAGGCAGAATACCATTGAAATAGAGAAAGAAACACGTTCGGCAGCTTTGGAAAGCCTTACACTTCACTGAAATGTAGTACTACACTCTATAACACAGTTGAGAGACAATGTTCAATAGCTGCCTCAGTACTTAACAGTGTGTAGGAAGTTGTTTGATAAAGTGGGCAAAGCTGATACTTGGACCAGAAGGCAGAATATAGGAAACTACATGAAAACATGATTAATTCACTGAACATGACTGTAAACAGATGTGAACTTGTTTAGAACAGCTGAAAGAGATTCTCCAAGTCAGTTCTTAGTGTAGAAAAGGTAGCTAATATCCGGGAAATCCTTAATTCGAGTTAAGATTACATGAAACACTGTATGAATCCTATATTCTTTACTTAAAGGAGACTAGAGTGGTAAATGTGTGTTATATAAGGCAGAATACCATTGAAATAGAGAAAGAAACACGTTCGGCAGCTTTGGAAAGCCTTACACTTCACTGAAATGTAGTACTACACTTTATATAACACAGTTGAGAGACAATGTTCCCTAGCTCCCTAAGTTCATAACAGTGTGTAGGAAGTTGTTTGATAAAGTGGGCAAAGCTTATACTTGGGCCAGAAGGCAGAATATAGGAAACTACATGAAAACATGAATAATTCAGTGAAAATGACTGTAAACAGATGAGAACTTGTTTAGAACAGCTGAAACAGAATCTCCAAGTCAGTTCTTATTGTAGAAAAGGTAGCTAAGATAAGGAAAATCCTTAATTCCAGTTAAGATCACATGAAACACTGTATGAATCCTATATTCTTTACTTAAAGGAGACTAGAGTGGTAAATGTGTGTTATACAAGGCAGAATACCATTGAAATAGAGAAAGAAACACGTTCGGCAGCTTTGGAAAGCCTTACACTTCACTGAAATGTAGTACTACACTCTATAACACAGTTGAGAGACAATGTTCAATAGCTGCCTCAGTACTTAACAGTGTGTAGGAAGTTGTTTGATAAAGTGGGCAAAGCTGATACTTGGACCAGAAGGCAGAATATAGGAAACTACATGAAAACATGATTAATTCAGTGAAAATGACTGTAAACAGATGTGAACTTGTTTAGAACAGCTGAAAGAGATTCTCCAAGTCAGTTCTTAGTGTAGAAAAGGTAGCTAATATCCGGGAAATCCTTAATTCGAGTTAAGATTACATGAAACACTGTATGAATCCTATATTCTTTACTTAAAGGAGACTAGAGTGGTAAATGTGTGTTATACAAGACAGAATACCATTGAAATAGAGAAAGGAACACGTTCGGCAGCTTTGGAAAGCCTTACACTTCACTGAAATGTAGTACTACACTTTATATAACACAGTTGAGAGACAATGTTCCCTAGCTCCCTCAGTTCATAACAGTGTGTAGGAAGTTGTTTGATAAAGTGGGCAAAGCTTATACTTGGGCCAGAAGGCAGAATATAGGAAACTACATGAAAACATGAATAATTCAGTGAAAATGACTGTAAACAGATGAGAACTTGTTTAGAACAGCTGAAAGAGAATCTCCAAGTCAGTTCTTAGTGTAGAAAACGTAGCTAAGATAAGGAAAATCCTTAATTCCAGTTAAGATCACATGAAACACTGTATGAATCCTATATTCTTTACTTAAAGGAGACTAGAGTGGTAAATGTGTGTTATACAAGGCAGAATACCATTGAAATAGAGAAAGAAACACGTTCGGCAGCTTTGGAAAGCCTTACACTTCACTGAAATGTAGTACTACACTCTATAACACAGTTGAGAGACAATGTTCAATAGCTGCCTCAGTACTTAACAGTGTGTAGGAAGTTGTTTGATAAAGTGGGCAAAGCTGATACTTGGACCAGAAGGCAGAATATAGGAAACTACATGAAAACATGATTAATTCAGTGAAAATGACTGTAAACAGATGTGAACTTGTTTAGAACAGCTGAAAGACATTCTCCAAGTCAGTTCTTAGTGTAGAAAAGGTAGCTAATATCCGGGAAATCCTTAATTCGAGTTAAGATTACATGAAACACTGTATGAATCCTATATTCTTTACTTAAAGGAGACTAGAGTGGTAAATGTGTGTTATACAAGGCAGAATACCATTGAAATAGAGAAAGAAACACGTTCGGCAGCTTTGGAAAGCCTTACACTTCACTGAAATGTAGTACTACACTTTATATAACACAGTTGAGAGACAATGTTCCCTAGCTCCCTAAGTTCATAACAGTGTGTAGGAAGTTGTTTGATAAAGTGGGCAAAGCTTATACTTGGGCCAGAAGGCAGAATATAGGAAACTACATGAAAACATGATTAATTCAGTGAAAATGACTGTAAACAGATGTGAACTTGTTTAGAACAGCTGAAAGAGATTCTCCAAGTCAGTTCTTAGTGTAGAAAAGGTAGCTAATATCCGGGAAATCCTTAATTCGAGTTAAGATTACATGAAACACTGTATGAATCCTATATTCTTTACTTAAAGGAGACTAGAGTGGTAAATGTGTGTTATACAAGGCAGAATACCATTGAAATAGAGAAAGAAACACGTTCGGCAGCTTTGGAAAGCCTTACACTTCACTGAAATGTAGTACTACACTTTATATAACACAGTTGAGAGACAATGTTCCCTAGCTCCATCAGTTCATAACAGTGTGTAGGAAGTTGTTTGATAAAGTGGGCAAAGCTTATACTTGGGCCAGAAGGCAGAATATAGGAAACTACATGAAAACATGAATAATTCAGTGAAAATGACTGTAAACAGATGAGAACTTGTTTAGAACAGCTGAAAGAGAATCTCCAAGTCAGTTCTTAGTGCAGAAAAGGTAGCTAAGATAAGGAAAATCCTTAATTCCAGTTAAGATCACATGAAACACTGTATGAATCCTATATTCTTTACTAAAAGGAGACTAGAGTGGTAAATGTGTGTTATACAAGGCAGAATACCATTGAAATAGAGAAAGAAACACGTTCGGCAGCTTTGGAAAGCCTTACACTTCACTGAAATGTAGTAATACACTCTAGAACACAGTTGAGAGACAATGTTCCCGAGCTGCCTTAGTTCATAACAGTGTGTAGGAAGTTGTTTGATAAAGTGGGCAAAGCTGATACTTGGGCCAGAAGGCACAATATAGGAAACTACATGAAAACATGAATAATTCAGTGAAAATGACTGTAAACAGATGAGAACTTGTTTAGAACAGCTGAAAGAGAATCTCCAAGTCAGTTCTTAGTGTAGAAAAGGTAGGTAAGATAAGGGAAATACTTAATTCCAGTGAAGATCACATGAAACACTGTATGAATCCTATATTCTTTACTTAAAGGAGACTAGAGTGGTAAATGTGTGTTATACAAGGCAGAATACCATTGAAATAGAGAAAGAAACACGTTCGGCAGCTTTGGAAAGCCTTACACTTCACTGAAATGTAGTACTACACTCTATAACACAGTTTAGAGAGAATGTTCAATAGCTGCCTCAGTACTTAACAGTGTGTAGGAAGTTGTTTGATAAAGTGGGCAAAGCTGATACTTGGACCAGAAGGCAGAATATAGGAAACTACATGAAAACATGATTAATTCAGTGAAAATGACTGTAAACAGATGTGAACTTGTTTAGAACAGCTGAAAGAGATTCTCCAAGTCAGTTCTTAGTGTAGAAAAGGTAGCTAAGATCTGGGAAATCCTTAATTCGAGTTATGATTACATGAAACACTGTATGAATCCTATATTCTTTACTTAAAGGAGACTAGAGTGGTAAATGTGTGTTATACAAGGCAGAATACCATTGAAATAGAGAAAGAAACACGTTCGGCAGCTTTGGAAAGCCTTACACTTCACTGAAATGTAGTACTACACTCTATAACACAGTTGAGAGACAATGTTCAATAGCTGCCTCAGTACTTAACAGTGTGTAGGAAGTTGTTTGATAAAGTGGGCAAAGCTTATACTTGGACCAGAAGGCAGAATATAGGAAACTACATGAAAACATGATTAATTCAGTGAAAATGACTGTAAACAGATGTGAACTTGTTTAGAACAGCTGAAAGAGATTCTCCAAGTCAGTTCTTAGTGTAGAAAAGGTAGCTAATATCCGGGAAATCCTTAATTCGAGTTAAGATTACATGAAACACTGTATGAATCCTATATTCTTTACTTAAAGGAGACTAGAGTGGTAAATGTGTGTTATACAAGGCAGAATACCATTGAAATAGAGAAAGAAACACGTTCGGCAGCTTTGGAAAGCCTTACACTTCACTGAAATGTAGTACTACACTTTATATAACACAGTTGAGAGACAATGTTCCCTAGCTCCCTAAGTTCATAACAGTGTGTAGGAAGTTGTTTGATAAAGTGGGCAAAGCTTATACTTGGGCCAGAAGGCAGAATATAGGAAACTACATGAAAACATGATTAATTCAGTGAAAATGACTGTAAACAGATGTGAACTTGTTTAGAACAGCTGAAAGAGATTCTCCAAGTCAGGTCTTAGTGTAGAAAAGGTAGCTAAGATCTGGGAAATCCTTAATTCGAGTTAAGATTACATGAAACACTGTATGAATCCTATATTCTTTACTTAAAGGAGACTAGAGTGGTAAATGTGTGTTATACAAGGCAGAATACCATTGAAATAGAGAAAGAAACACGTTCGGCAGCTTTGGAAAGCCTTACACTTCACTGAAATGTAGTACTACACTCTATAACACAGTTGAGAGACAATGTTCAATAGCTGCCTCAGTACTTAACAGTGTGTAGGAAGTTGTTTGATAAAGTGGGCAAAGCTTATACTTGGACCAGAAGGCAGAATATAGGAAACTACATGAAAACATGATTAATTCAGTGAAAATGACTGTAAACAGATGTGAACTTGTTTAGAACAGCTGAAAGAGATTCTCCAAGTCAGTTCTTAGTGTAGAAAAGGTAGCTAATATCCGGGAAATCCTTAATTCGAGTTAAGATTACATGAAACACTGTATGAATCCTATATTCTTTACTTAAAGGAGACTAGAGTGGTAAATGTGTGTTATACAAGGCAGAATACCATTGAAATAGAGAAAGAAACACGTTCGGCAGCTTTGGAAAGCCTTACACTTCACTGAAATGTAGTACTACACTTTATATAACACAGTTGAGAGACAATGTTCCCGAGCTGCCTCAGTTCATAACAGTGTGTAGGAAGTTGTTTGATAAAGTGGGCAAAGCTTATACTTGGGCCAGAAGGCACAATATAGGAAACTACATGAAAACATGAATAATTCAGTGAAAATGACTGTAAACAGATGAGAACTTGTTTAGAACAGCTGAAAGAGAATCTCCAAGTCAGTTCTTAGTGTAGAAAAGGTAGGTAAGATAAGGGAAATACTTAATTCCAGTGAAGATCACATGAAACACTGTATGAATCCTATATTCTTTACTTAAAGGAGACTAGAGTGGTAAATGTGTGTTATACAAGGCAGAATACCATTGAAATAGAGAAAGAAACACGTTTGGCAGCTTTGGAAAGCCTTACACTTCACTGAAATGTAGTACTACACTCTATAACACAGTTGAGAGACAATGTTAAATAGCTGCCTCAGTACTTAACAGTGTGTAGGAAGTTGTTTGATAAAGTGGGCAAAGCTGATACTTGGACCAGAAGGCAGAATATAGGAAACTACATGAAAACATGATTAATTCAGTGAAAATGACTGTAAACAGATGTGAACTTGTTTAGAACAGCTGAAAGAGATTCTCCAAGTCAGTTCTTAGTGTAGAAAAGGTAGCTAAGATCTGGGAAATCCTTAATTCGAGTTAAGATTACATGAAACACTGTATGAATCCTATATTCTTTACTTAAAGGAGACTAGAGTGGTAAATGTGTGTTATACAAGGCAGAATACCATTGAAATAGAGAAAGAAACACGTTCGGCAGCTTTGGAAAGCCTTACACTTCACTGAAATGTAGTACTACACTCTATAACACAGTTGAGAGACAATGTTCAATAGCTGCCTCAGTACTTAACAGTGTGTAGGAAGTTGTTTGATAAAGTGGGCAAAGCTTATACTTGGACCAGAAGGCAGAATATAGGAAACTACATGAAAACATGATTAATTCAGTGAAAATGACTGTAAACAGATGTGAACTTGTTTAGAACAGCTGAAAGAGATTCTCCAAGTCAGTTCTTAGTGTAGAAAAGGTAGCTAAGATCTGGGAAATCCTTAATTCGAGTTAAGATTACATGAAACACTGTATGAATCCTATATTCTTTACTTAAAGGAGACTAGAGTGGTAAATGTGTGTTATACAAGGCAGAATACCATTGAAATAGAGAAAGAAACACGTTCGGCAGCTTTGGAAAGCCTTACACTTCACTGAAATGTAGTACTACACTCTATAACACAGTTGAGAGACAATGTTCAATAGCTGCCTCAGTACTTAACAGTGTGTAGGAAGTTGTTTGATAAAGTGGGCAAAGCTTATACTTGGGCCTGAAGGCAGAATATAGGAAACTACATGAAAACATGAATAATTCAGTGAAAATGACTCTAAACAGATGAGAACTTGTTTAGAACAGCTGAAAGAGATTCTCCAAGTCAGTTCTTAGTGTAGAAAAGGTAGCTAATATCCGGGAAATCCTTAATTCGAGTTAAGATTACATGAAACACTGTATGAATCCTATATTCTTTACTTAAAGGAGACTAGAGTGGTAAATGTGTGTTATACAAGGCAGAATACCATTGAAATAGAGAAAGAAACACGTTCGGCAGCTTTGGAAAGCCTTACACTTCACTGAAATGTAGTACTACACTTTACATAACACAGTTGAGAGACAATGTTCCCTAGCTCCCTAAGTTCATAACAGTGTGTAGGAAGTTGTTTGATAAAGTGGGCAAAGCTTATACTTGGGCCAGAAGGCAGAATATAGGAAACTACATGAAAACATGATTAATTCAGTGAAAATGACTGTAAACAGATGAGAACTTGTTTAGAACAGCTGAAAGAGAATCTCCAAGTCAGTTCTTAGTGTAGAAAAGGTAGGTAAGATAAGGGAAATACTTAATTCCAGTGAAGATCACATGAAACACTGTATGAATCCTATATTCTTTACTTAAAGGAGACTAGAGTGGTAAATGTGTGTTATACAAGGCAGAATACCATTGAAATAGAGAAAGAAACACGTTCGGCAGCTTTGGAAAGCCTTACACTTCACTGAAATGTAGTACTACACTCTATAACACAGTTGAGAGACAATGTTCAATAGCTGCCTCAGTACTTAACCGTGTGTAGGAAGTTGTTTGATAAAGTGGGCAAAGCTGATACTTGGACCAGAAGGCAGAATATAGGAAACTACATGAAAACATGATTAATTCAGTGAAAATGACTGTAAACAGATGTGAACTTGTTTAGAACAGCTGAAAGAGATTCTCCAAGTCAGTTCTTAGTGTAGAAAAGGTAGCTAAGATCTGGGAAATCCTTAATTCGAGTTAAGATTACATGAAACACTGTATGAATCCTATATTCTTTACTTAAAGGAGACTAGAGTGGTAAATGTGTGTTATACAAGGCAGAATACCATTGAAATAGAGAAAGAAACACGTTCGGCAGCTTTGGAAAGCCTTACACTTCACTGAAATGTAGTACTACACTCTATAACACAGTTGAGAGACAATGTTCAATAGCTGCCTCAGTACTTAACAGTGTGTAGGAAGTTGTTTGATAAAGTGGGCAAAGCTTATACTTGGACCAGAAGGCAGAATATAGGAAACTACATGAAAACATGATTAATTCAGTGAAAATGACTGTAAACAGATGTGAACTTGTTTAGAACAGCTGAAAGAGATACTCCAAGTCAGTTCTTAGTGTAGAAAAGGTAGCTAATATCCGGGAAATCCTTAATTCGAGTTAAGATTACATGAAACACTGTATGAATCCTATATTCTTTACTTAAAGGAGACTAGAGTGGTAAATGTGTGTTATACAAGGCAAAATACCATTGAAATAGAGAAAGAAACACGTTCGGCAGCTTTGGAAAGCCTTACACTTCACTGAAATGTAGTAATACACTTTATAACACAGTTGAGAGACAATGTTCCCGAGCTGCCTCAGTTCATAACAGTGTGTAGGAAGTTGTTTGATAAAGTGGGCAAAGCTTATACTTGGGCCAGAAGGCACAATATAGGAAACTACATGAAAACATGAATAATTCAGTGAAAATGACTGTAAAGAGATGAGAACTTGTTTAGCACAGCTGAAAGAGAATCTCCAAGTCAGTTCTTAGTGTAGAAAAGGTAGGTAAGATAAGGGAAATACTTAATTCCAGTGAAGATCACATGAAACACTGTATGAATCCTATATTCTTTACTTAAAGGAGACTAGAGTGGTAAATGTGTGTTATACAAGGCAGAATACCATTGAAATAGAGAAAGAAACACGTTCGGCAGCTTTGGAAAGCCTTACACTTCACTGAAATGTAGTACTACACTCTATAACACAGTTGAGAAACAATGTTCAATAGCTGCCTCAGTACTTAACAGTGTGTAGGAAGTTGTTTGATAAAGTGGGCAAAGCTGATACTTGGACCAGAAGGCAGAATATAGGAAACTACATGAAAACATGATTAATTCAGTGAAAATGACTGTAAACAGATGTGAACTTGTTTAGAACAGCTGAAAGAGATTCTCCAAGTCAGTTCTTAGTGTAGAAAAGGTAGCTAAGATCTGGGAAATCCTTAATTCGAGTTAAGATTACATGAAACACTGTATGAATCCTATATTCTTTACTTAAAGGAGACTAGAGTGGTAAATGTGTGTTATACAAGGCAGAATACCATTGAAATAGAGAAAGAAACACGTTCGGCAGCTTTGGAAAGCCTTACACTTCACTGAAATGTAGTACTACACTCTATAACACAGTTGAGAGACAATGTTCAATAGCTGCCTCAGTACTTAACAGTGTGTAGGAAGTTGTTTGATAAAGTGGGCAAAGCTTATACTTGGGCCTGAAGGCAGAATATAGGAAACTACATGAAAACATGAATAATTCAGTGAAAATGACTCTAAACAGATGAGAACTTGTTTAGAACAGCTGAAAGAGAATCTCCAAGTCAGTTCTTAGTGTAGAAAAAGTAGCTAAGATAATGAAAATCCTTAATTCCAGTTAAGATCACATGAAACACTGTATGAATCCTATATTCTTTACTTAAAGGAGACTAGAGTGGTAAATGTGTGTTATACAAGGCAGAATACCATTGAAATAGAGAAAGAAACACGTTCGGCAGCTTTGGAAAGCCTTACACTTCACTGAAATGTAGTAATACACTCTATAACACAGTTGAGAGACAATGTTCCCGAGCTGCCTCGGTTCATAACAGTGTGTAGGAAGTTGTTTGATAAAGTGGGCAAAGCTTATACTTGGGCCAGAAGGCAGAATATAGGAAACTACATGAAAACATGAATAATTCAGTGAAAATGACTGTAAACAGATGAGAACTTGTTTAGAACAGCTGAAAAAGAATCTCCAAGTCAGTTCTTAGTGTAGAAAAGGTAGCTAAGAACAGGAAAATCCTTAATTCCAGTTAAGATCACATGAAACACTGTATGAATCCTATATTCTTTACTTAAAGGAGACTAGAGTGGTAAATGTGTGTTATACAAGGCAGAATACCATTGAAATAGAGAAA
The DNA here is from genome assembly GCF_964339955.1 of Pipistrellus hanaki. Lineage (NCBI taxonomy): Eukaryota > Metazoa > Chordata > Mammalia > Chiroptera > Vespertilionidae > Pipistrellus > Pipistrellus hanaki. The sequence continues at coordinate 1,473,876 of NW_028182298.1, read as the reverse complement.
GAAACACGTTCGGCAGCTTTGGAAAGCCTTACACTTCACTGAAATGTAGTACTACACTCTATAACTGAGTTGAGAGACAATGTTCAATAGCTGCCTCAGTACTTAACAGTGTGTAGGAAGTTGTTTGATAAAGTGGGCAAAGCTGATACTTGGGCCAGAAGGCACAATATAGGAAACTACATGAAAACATGAATAATTCAGTGAAAATGACTGTAAACAGATGAGAACTTGTTTAGAACAGCTGAAAGAGAATCTCCAAGTCAGTTCTTAGTGTAGAAAAGGTAGGTAAGATAAGGGAAATACTTAATTCCAGTGAAGATCACATGAAACACTGTATGAATCCTATATTCTTTACTTAAAGGAGACTAGAGTGGTAAATGTGTGTTATACAAGGCAGAATACCATTGAAATAGAGAAAGAAACACGTTCGGCAGCTTTGGAAAGCCTTACACTTCACTGAAATGTAGTACTACACTCTATAACACAGTTGAGAGACAATGTTCAATAGCTGCCTCAGTACTTAACAGTGTGTAGGAAGTTGTTTGATAAAGTGGGCAAAGCTGATACTTGGACCAGAAGGCAGAATATAGGAAACTACATGAAAACATGATTAATTCAGTGAAAATGACTGTAAACAGATGTGAACTTGTTTAGAACAGCTGAAAGAGATTCTCCAAGTCAGTTCTTAGTGTAGAAAAGGTAGCTAATATCCGGGAAATCCTTAATTCGAGTTAAGATTACATGAAACACTGTATGAATCCTATATTCTTTACTTAAAGGAGACTAGAGTGGTAAATGTGTGTTATACAAGGCAGAATACCATTGAAATAGAGAAAGAAACACGTTCGGCAGCTTTGGAAAGCCTTACACTTCACTGAAATGTAGTACTACACTCTATAACACAGTTGAGAGACAATGTTCAATAGCTGCCTCAGTACTTAACAGTGTGTAGGAAGTTGTTTGATAAAGTGGGCAAAGCTGATTCTTGGACCAGAAGGCAGAATATAGGAAACTACATGAAAACATGATTAATTCAGTGAAAATGACTGTAAACAGATGTGAACTTGTTTAGAACAGCTGAAAGAGATTCTCCAAGTCAATTCTTAGTGTAGAAAAGGTAGCTAAGATCTGGGAAATCCTTAATTCGAGTTAAGATTACATGAAACACTGTATGAATCCTATATTCTTTACTTAAAGGAGACTAGAGTGGTAAATGTGTGTTATACAAGGCAGAATACCATTGAAATAGAGAAAGAAACACGTTCGGCAGCTTTGGAAAGCCTTACACTTCACTGAAATGTAGTACTACACTCTATAACACAGTTGAGAGACAATGTTCAATAGCTGCCTCAGTACTTAACAGTGTGTAGGAAGTTGTTTGATAAAGTGGGCAAAGCTTATACTTGGACCAGAAGGCAGAATATAGGAAACTACATGAAAACATGATTAATTCAGTGAAAATGACTGTAAACAGATGAGAACTTGTTTAGAACAGCTGAAAGAGAATCTCCAAGTCAGTTCTTAGTGTAGAAAAGGTAGCTAAGATAAGGAAAATCCTTAATTCCAGTTAAGATCACATGAAACACTGTATGAATCCTATATTCTTTACTTAAAGGAGACTAGAGTGGTAAATGTGTGTTATACAAGGCAGAATACCATTGAAATAGAGAAAGAAACACGTTCGGCAGCTTTGGAAAGCCTTACACTTCACTGAAATGTAGTAATACACTCTATAACACAGTTGAGAGACAATGTTCCCGAGCTGCTTCAGTTCATAACAGTGTGTAGGAAGTTGTTTGATAAAGTGGGCAAAGCTTATACTTGGGCCAGAAGGCAGAATATAGGAAACTACATGAAAACATGAATAATTCAGTGAAAATGACTGTAAACAGATGAGAACTTGTTTAGAACAGCTGAAAGAGAATCTCCAAGTCAGTTCTTAGTGTAGAAAACGTAGCTAAGATAAGGAAAATCCTTAATTCCAGTTAAGATCACATGAAACACTGTATGAATCCTATATTCTTTACTTAAAGGAGACTAGAGTGGTAAATGTGTGTTATACAAGGCAGAATACCATTGAAATAGAGAAAGAAACACGTTCGGCAGCTTTGGAAAGCCTTACACTTCACTGAAATGTAGTACTACACTCTATAACTGAGTTGAGAGACAATGTTCAATAGCTGCCTCAGTACTTAACAGTGTGTAGGAAGTTGTTTGATAAAGTGGGCAAAGCTTATACTTGGGCCAGAAGGCACAATATAGGAAACTACATGAAAACATGAATAATTCAGTGAAAATGACTGTAAACAGATGAGAACTTGTTTAGAACAGCTGAAAGAGAATCTCCAAGTCAGTTCTTAGTGTAGAAAAGGTAGCTAAGATCAGGAAAATCCTTAATTCCAGTTAAGATCACATGAAACACTGTATGAATCCTATATTCTTTACTTAAAGGAGACTAGAGTGGTAAATGTGTGTTATACAAGGCAGAATACCATTGAAATAGAGAAAGAAACACGTTCGGCAGCTTTGGAAAGCCTTACACTTCACTGAAATGTAGTACTACACTCTATAACTGAGTTGAGAGACAATGTTCAATAGCTGCCTCAGTACTTAACAGTGTGTAGGAAGTTGTTTGATAAAGTGGGCAAAGCTGATACTTGGGCCAGAAGGCACAATATAGGAAACTACATGAAAACATGAATAATTCAGTGAAAATGACTGTAAACAGATGTGAACTTGTTTAGAACAGCTGAAAGAGATTCTCCAAGTCAGTTCTTAGTGTAGAAAAGGTAGCTAATATCCGGGAAATCCTTAATTCGAGTTAAGATTACATGAAACACTGTATGAATCCTATATTCTTTACTTAAAGGAGACTAGAGTGGTAAATGTGTGTTATACAAGGCAGAATACCATTGAAATAGAGAAAGAAACACGTTCGGCAGCTTTGGAAAGCCTTACACTTCACTGAAATGTAGTACTACACTCTATAACACAGTTGAGAGACAATGTTCAATAGCTGCCTCAGTACTTAACAGTGTGTAGGAAGTTGTTTGATAAAGTGGGCAAAGCTGATTCTTGGACCAGAAGGCAGAATATAGGAAACTACATGAAAACATGATTAATTCAGTGAAAATGACTGTAAACAGATGTGAACTTGTTTAGAACAGCTGAAAGAGATTCTCCAAGTCAATTCTTAGTGTAGAAAAGGTAGCTAAGATCTGGGAAATCCTTAATTCGAGTTAAGATTACATGAAACACTGTATGAATCCTATATTCTTTACTTAAAGGAGACTAGAGTGGTAAATGTGTGTTATACAAGGCAGAATACCATTGAAATAGAGAAAGAAACACGTTCGGCAGCTTTGGAAAGCCTTACACTTCACTGAAATGTAGTACTACACTCTATAACACAGTTGAGAGACAATGTTCAATAGCTGCCTCAGTACTTAACAGTGTGTAGGAAGTTGTTTGATAAAGTGGGCAAAGCTTATACTTGGACCAGAAGGCAGAATATAGGAAACTACATGAAAACATGATTAATTCAGTGAAAATGACTGTAAACAGATGAGAACTTGTTTAGAACAGCTGAAAGAGAATCTCCAAGTCAGTTCTTAGTGTAGAAAAGGTAGCTAAGATAAGGAAAATCCTTAATTCCAGTTAAGATCACATGAAACACTGTATGAATCCTATATTCTTTACTTAAAGGAGACTAGAGTGGTAAATGTGTGTTATACAAGGCAGAATACCATTGAAATAGAGAAAGAAACACGTTCGGCAGCTTTGGAAAGCCTTACACTTCACTGAAATGTAGTAATACACTCTATAACACAGTTGAGAGACAATGTTCCCGAGCTGCTTCAGTTCATAACAGTGTGTAGGAAGTTGTTTGATAAAGTGGGCAAAGCTTATACTTGGGCCAGAAGGCAGAATATAGGAAACTACATGAAAACATGAATAATTCAGTGAAAATGACTGTAAACAGATGAGAACTTGTTTAGAACAGCTGAAAGAGAATCTCCAAGTCAGTTCTTAGTGTAGAAAACGTAGCTAAGATAAGGAAAATCCTTAATTCCAGTTAAGATCACATGAAACACTGTATGAATCCTATATTCTTTACTTAAAGGAGACTAGAGTGGTAAATGTGTGTTATACAAGGCAGAATACCATTGAAATAGAGAAAGAAACACGTTCGGCAGCTTTGGAAAGCCTTACACTTCACTGAAATGTAGTACTACACTCTATAACTGAGTTGAGAGACAATGTTCAATAGCTGCCTCAGTACTTAACAGTGTGTAGGAAGTTGTTTGATAAAGTGGGCAAAGCTTATACTTGGGCCAGAAGGCACAATATAGGAAACTACATGAAAACATGAATAATTCAGTGAAAATGACTGTAAACAGATGAGAACTTGTTTAGAACAGCTGAAAGAGAATCTCCAAGTCAGTTCTTAGTGTAGAAAAGGTAGCTAAGATCAGGAAAATCCTTAATTCCAGTTAAGATCACATGAAACACTGTATGAATCCTATATTCTTTACTTAAAGGAGACTAGAGTGGTAAATGTGTGTTATACAAGGCAGAATACCATTGAAATAGAGAAAGAAACACGTTCGGCAGCTTTGGAAAGCCTTACACTTCACTGAAATGTAGTACTACACTCTATAACTGAGTTGAGAGACAATGTTCAATAGCTGCCTCAGTACTTAACAGTGTGTAGGAAGTTGTTTGATAAAGTGGGCAAAGCTGATACTTGGGCCAGAAGGCACAATATAGGAAACTACATGAAAACATGAATAATTCAGTGAAAATGACTGTAAACAGATGAGAACTTGTTTAGAACAGCTGAAAGAGAATCTCCAAGTCAGTTCTTAGTGTAGAAAAGGTAGGTAAGATAAGGGAAATACTTAATTCCAGTGAAGATCACATGAAACACTGTATGAATCCTATATTCTTTACTTAAAGGAGACTAGAGTGGTAAATGTGTGTTATACAAGGCAGAATACCATTGAAATAGAGAAAGAAACACGTTCGGCAGCTTTGGAAAGCCTTACACTTCACTGAAATGTAGTACTACACTCTATAACACAGTTGAGAGACAATGTTCAATAGCTGCCTCAGTACTTAACAGTGTGTAGGAAGTTGTTTGATAAAGTGGGCAAAGCTGATACTTGGACCAGAAGGCAGAATATAGGAAACTACATGAAAACATGAATAATTCAGTGAAAATGACTGTAAACAGATGAGAACTTGTTTAGAACAGCTGAAAGAGAATCTCCAAGTCAGTTCTTAGTGTAGAAAAGGTAGCTAAGATAAGGAAAATCCTTAATTCCAGTTAAGATCACATGAAACACTGTATGAATCCTATATTCTTTACTTAAAGGAGACTAGAGTGGTAAATGTGTGTTATACAAGGCAGAATACCATTGAAATAGAGAAAGAAACACGTTCGGCAGCTTTGGAAAGCCTTACACTTCACTGAAATGTAGTAATACACTCTATAACACAGTTGAGAGACAATGTTCCCGAGCTGCCTCAGTTCATAACAGTGTGTAGGAAGTTGTTTGATAAAGTGGGCAAGGCTTATACTTGGGCCAGAAGGCACAATATAGGAAAGTACATGAAAACATGAATAATTCAGTGAAAATGACTGTAAACAGATGAGAACTTGTTTAGAACAGCTGAAAGAGATTCTCCAAGTCAGTTCTTAGTGTAGAAAAGGTAGGTAAGATAAGGGAAATACTTAATTCCAGTGAAGATCACATGAAACACTGTATGAATCCTATATTCTTTACTTAAAGGAGACTAGAGTGGTAAATGTGTGTTATACAAGGCAGAATACCATTGAAATAGAGAAAGAAACACGTTCGGCAGCTTTGGAAAGCCTTACACTTCACTGAAATGTAGTACTACACTCTATAACACAGTTGAGAGACAATGTTCAATAGCTGCCTCAGTACTTAACAGTGTGTAGGAAGTTGTTTGATAAAGTGGGCAAAGCTGATACTTGGACCAGAAGGCAGAATATAGGAAACTACATGAAAACATGATTAATTCAGTGAAAATGACTGTAAACAGATGTGAACTTGTTTAGAACAGCTGAAAGAGATTCTCCAAGTCAGTTCTTAGTGTAGAAAAGGTAGCTAATATCCGGGAAATCCTTAATTCGAGTTAAGATTACATGAAACACTGTATGAATCCTATATTCTTTACTTAAAGGAGACTAGAGTGGTAAATGTGTGTTATACAAGGCAGAATACCATTGAAATAGAGAAAGAAACACGTTCGGCAGCTTTGGAAAGCCTTACACTTCACTGAAATGTAGTACTACACTTTACATAACACAGTTGAGAGACAATGTTCCCTAGCTCCCTAAGTTCATAACAGTGTGTAGGAAGTTGTTTGATAAAGTGGGCAAAGCTTATACTTGGGCCAGAAGGCAGAATATAGGAAACTACATGAAAACATGATTAATTCAGTGAAAATGACTGTAAACAGATGAGAACTTGTTTAGAACAGCTGAAAGAGATTCTCCAAGTCAGTTCTTAGTGTAGAAAAGGTAGGTAAGATAAGGGAAATACTTAATTCCAGTGAAGATCACATGAAACACTGTATGAATCCTATATTCTTTACTTAAAGGAGACTAGAGTGGTAAATGTGTGTTATACAAGGCAGAATACCATTGAAATAGAGAAAGAAACACGTTCGGCAGCTTTGGAAAGCCTTACACTTCACTGAAATGTAGTACTACACTCTATAACACAGTTGAGAGACAATGTTCAATAGCTGCCTCAGTACTTAACCGTGTGTAGGAAGTTGTTTGATAAAGTGGGCAAAGCTGATACTTGGACCAGAAGGCAGAATATAGGAAACTACATGAAAACATGATTAATTCAGTGAAAATGACTGTAAACAGATGTGAACTTGTTTAGAACAGCTGAAAGAGATTCTCCAAGTCAGTTCTTAGTGTAGAAAAGGTAGCTAAGATCTGGGAAATCCTTAATTCGAGTTAAGATTACATGAAACACTGTATGAATCCTATATTCTTTACTTAAAGGAGACTAGAGTGGTAAATGTGTGTTATGCAAGGCAGAATACCATTGAAATAGAGAAAGAAACACGTTCGGCAGCTTTGGAAAGCCTTACACTTCACTGAAATGTAGTACTACACTCTATAACACAGTTGAGAGACAATGTTCAATAGCTGCCTCAGTACTTAACAGTGTGTAGGAAGTTGTTTGATAAAGTGGGCAAAGCTTATACTTGGACCAGAAGGCAGAATATAGGAAACTACATGAAAACATGATTAATTCAGTGAAAATGACTGTAAACAGATGTGAACTTGTTTAGAACAGCTGAAAGAGATACTCCAAGTCAGTTCTTAGTGTAGAAAAGGTAGCTAATATCCGGGAAATCCTTAATTCGAGTTAAGATTACATGAAACACTGTATGAATCCTATATTCTTTACTTAAAGGAGACTAGAGTGGTAAATGTGTGTTATACAAGGCAAAATACCATTGAAATAGAGAAAGAAACACGTTCGGCAGCTTTGGAAAGCCTTACACTTCACTGAAATGTAGTACTACACTTTATATAACACAGTTGAGAGACAATGTTCCCTAGCTCCCTCAGTTCATAACAGTGTGTAGGAAGTTGTTTGATAAAGTGGGCAAAGCTTACACTTGGGCCTGAAGGCAGAATATAGGAAACTACATGAAAACATGAATAATTCAGTGAAAATGACTCTAAACAGATGAGAACTTGTTTAGAACAGCTGAAAGAGAATCTCCAAGTCAGTTCTTAGTGTAGAAAACGTAGCTAAGATAATGAAAATCCTTAATTCCAGTTAAGATCACATGAAACACGGTATGAATCCTATATTCTTTACTTAAAGGAGACTAGAGTGGTAAATGTGTGTTATACAAGGCAGAATACCATTGAAATAGAGAAAGAAACACGTTCGGCAGCTTTGGAAAGCCTTACACTTCACTGAAATGTAGTAATACACTCTATAACACAGTTGAGAGACAATGTTCCCGAGCTGCTTCAGTTCATAACAGTGTGTAGGAAGTTGTTTGATAAAGTGGGCAAAGCTTATACTTGGGCCAGAAGGCAGAATATAGGAAACTACATGAAAACATGAATAATTCAGTGAAAATGACTGTAAACAGATGAGAACTTGTTTAGAACAGCTGAAAGAGAATCTCCAAGTCAGTTCTTAGTGTAGAAAACGTAGCTAAGATAAGGAAAATCCTTAATTCCAGTTAAGATCACATGAAACACTGTATGAATCCTATATTCTTTACTTAAAGGAGACTAGAGTGGTAAATGTGTGTTATACAAGGCAGAATACCATTGAAATAGAGAAAGAAACACGTTCGGCAGCTTTGGAAAGCCTTACACTTCACTGAAATGTAGTACTACACTCTATAACTGAGTTGAGAGACAATGTTCAATAGCTGCCTCAGTACTTAACAGTGTGTAGGAAGTTGTTTGATAAAGTGGGCAAAGCTTATACTTGGGCCAGAAGGCACAATATAGGAAACTACATGAAAACATGAATAATTCAGTGAAAATGACTGTAAACAGATGAGAACTTGTTTAGAACAGCTGAAAGAGAATCTCCAAGTCAGTTCTTAGTGTAGAAAAGGTAGCTAAGATCAGGAAAATCCTTAATTCCAGTTAAGATCACATGAAACACTGTATGAATCCTATATTCTTTACTTAAAGGAGACTAGAGTGGTAAATGTGTGTTATACAAGGCAGAATACCATTGAAATAGAGAAAGAAACACGTTCGGCAGCTTTGGAAAGCCTTACACTTCACTGAAATGTAGTACTACACTCTATAACTGAGTTGAGAGACAATGTTCAATAGCTGCCTCAGTACTTAACAGTGTGTAGGAAGTTGTTTGATAAAGTGGGCAAAGCTGATACTTGGGCCAGAAGGCACAATATAGGAAACTACATGAAAACATGAATAATTCAGTGAAAATGACTGTAAACAGATGAGAACTTGTTTAGAACAGCTGAAAGAGAATCTCCAAGTCAGTTCTTAGTGTAGAAAAGGTAGGTAAGATAAGGGAAATACTTAATTCCAGTGAAGATCACATGAAACACTGTATGAATCCTATATTCTTTACTTAAAGGAGACTAGAGTGGTAAATGTGTGTTATACAAGGCAGAATACCATTGAAATAGAGAAAGAAACACGTTCGGCAGCTTTGGAAAGCCTTACACTTCACTGAAATGTAGTACTACACTCTATAACACAGTTGAGAGACAATGTTCAATAGCTGCCTCAGTACTTAACAGTGTGTAGGAAGTTGTTTGATAAAGTGGGCAAAGCTGATACTTGGACCAGAAGGCAGAATATAGGAAACTACATGAAAACATGATTAATTCAGTGAAAATGACTGTAAACAGATGTGAACTTGTTTAGAACAGCTGAAAGAGATTCTCCAAGTCAGTTCTTAGTGTAGAAAAGGTAGCTAAGATCTGGGAAATCCTTAATTCGAGTTAAGATTACATGAAACACTGTATGAATCCTATATTCTTTACTTAAAGGAGACTAGAGTGGTAAATGTGTGTTATACAAGGCAGAATACCATTGAAATAGAGAAAGAAACACGTTCGGCAGCTTTGGAAAGCCTTACACTTCACTGAAATGTAGTACTATACTCTATAACACAGTTGAGAGACAATGTTCAATAGCTGCCTCAGTACTTAACAGTGTGTAGGAAGTTGTTTGATAAAGTGGGCAAAGCTTATACTTGGACCAGAAGGCAGAATATAGGAAACTACATGAAAACATGATTAATTCAGTGAAAATGACTGTAAACAGATGTGAACTTGTTTAGAACAGCTGAAAGAGATTCTCCAAGTCAGTTCTTAGTGTAGAAAAGGTAGCTAATATCCGGGAAATCCTTAATTCGAGTTAAGATTACATGAAACACTGTATGAATCCTATATTCTTTACTTAAAGGAGACTAGAGTGGTAAATGTGTGTTATACAAGGCAGAATACCATTGAAATAGAGAAAGAAACACGTTCGGCAGCTTTGGAAAGCCTTACACTTCACTGAAATGTAGTACTACACTCTATAACACAGTTGAGAGACAATGTTCAATAGCTGCCTCAGTACTTAACAGTGTGTAGGAAGTTGTTTGATAAAGTGGGCAAAGCTGATACTTGGACCAGAAGGCAGAATATAGGAAACTACATGAAAACATGATTAATTCAGTGAAAATGACTGTAAACAGATGTGAACTTGTTTAGAACAGCTGAAAGAGATTCTCCAAGTCAGTTCTTAGTGTAGAAAAGGTAGCTAATATCCGGGAAATCCTTAATTCGAGTTAAGATTACATGAAACACTGTATGAATCCTATATTCTTTACTTAAAGGAGACTAGAGTGGTAAATGTGTGTTATACAAGGCAGAATACCAATGAAATAGAGAAAGAAACACGTTCGGCAGCTTTGGAAAGCCTTACACTTCACTGAAATGTAGTACTACACTTTATATAACACAGTTGAGAGACAATGTTCCCTAGCTCCCTAAGTTCATAACAGTGTGTAGGAAGTTGTTTGATAAAGTGGGCAAAGCTTATACTTGGGCCAGAAGGCAGAATATAGGAAACTACATGAAAACATGATTAATTCAGTGAAAATGACTGTAAACAGATGTGAACTTGTTTAGAACAGCTGAAAGAGATTCTCCAAGTCAGTTCTTAGTGTAGAAAAGGTAGCTAATATCCGGGAAATCCTTAATTCGAGTTAAGATTACATGAAACACTGTATGAATCCTATATTCTTTACTTAAAGGAGACTAGAGTGGTAAATGTGTGTTATACAAGGCAGAATACCATTGAAATAGAGAAAGAAACACGTTCGGCAGCTTTGGAAAGCCTTACACTTCACTGAAATGTAGTACTACACTTTATATAACACAGTTGAGAGACAATGTTCCCTAGCTCCCTCAGTTCATAACAGTGTGTAGGAAGTTGTTTGATAAAGTGGGCAAAGCTTATACTTGGGCCAGAAGGCAGAATATAGGAAACTACATGAAAACATGAATAATTCAGTGAAAATGACTGTAAACAGATGAGAACTTGTTTAGAACAGCTGAAAGAGAATCTCCAAGTCAGTTCTTAGTGCAGAAAAGGTAGCTAAGATAAGGAAAATCCTTAATTCCAGTTAAGATCACATGAAACACTGTATGAATCCTATATTCTTTACTTAAAGGAGACTAGAGTGGTAAATGTGTGTTATACAAGGCAGAATACCATTGAAATAGAGAAAGAAACACGTTCGGCAGCTTTGGAAAGCCTTACACTTCACTGAAATGTAGTAATACACTCTATAACACAGTTGAGAGACAATGTTCCCGAGCTGCCTTAGTTCATAACAGTGTGTAGGAAGTTGTTTGATAAAGTGGGCAAAGCTGATACTTGGGCCAGAAGGCACAATATAGGAAACTACATGAAAACATGAATAATTCAGTGAAAATGACTGTAAACAGATGAGAACTTGTTTAGAACAGCTGAAAGAGAATCTCCAAGTCAGTTCTTAGTGTAGAAAAGGTAGGTAAGATAAGGGAAATACTTAATTCCAGTGAAGATCACATGAAACACTGTATGAATCCTATATTCTTTACTTAAAGGAGACTAGAGTGGTAAATGTGTGTTATACAAGGCAGAATACCATTGAAATAGAGAAAGAAACACGTTCGGCAGCTTTGGAAAGCCTTACACTTCACTGAAATGTAGTACTACACTCTATAACACAGTTTAGAGAGAATGTTCAATAGCTGCCTCAGTACTTAACAGTGTGTAGGAAGTTGTTTGATAAAGTGGGCAAAGCTGATACTTGGACCAGAAGGCAGAATATAGGAAACTACATGAAAACATGATTAATTCAGTGAAAATGACTGTAAACAGATGTGAACTTGTTTAGAACAGCTGAAAGAGATTCTCCAAGTCAGTTCTTAGTGTAGAAAAGGTAGCTAAGATCTGGGAAATCCTTAATTCGAGTTATGATTACATGAAACACTGTATGAATCCTATATTCTTTACTTAAAGGAGACTAGAGTGGTAAATGTGTGTTATACAAGGCAGAATACCATTGAAATAGAGAAAGAAACACGTTCGGCAGCTTTGGAAAGCCTTACACTTCACTGAAATGTAGTACTACACTCTATAACACAGTTGAGAGACAATGTTCAATAGCTGCCTCAGTACTTAACAGTGTGTAGGAAGTTGTTTGATAAAGTGGGCAAAGCTTATACTTGGACCAGAAGGCAGAATATAGGAAACTACATGAAAACATGATTAATTCAGTGAAAATGACTGTAAACAGATGTGAACTTGTTTAGAACAGCTGAAAGAGATTCTCCAAGTCAGTTCTTAGTGTAGAAAAGGTAGCTAATATCCGGGAAATCCTTAATTCGAGTTAAGATTACATGAAACACTGTATGAATCCTATATTCTTTACTTAAAGGAGACTAGAGTGGTAAATGTGTGTTATACAAGGCAGAATACCATTGAAATAGAGAAAGAAACACGTTCGGCAGCTTTGGAAAGCCTTACACTTCACTGAAATGTAGTACTACACTTTATATAACACAGTTGAGAGACAATGTTCCCTAGCTCCCTAAGTTCATAACAGTGTGTAGGAAGTTGTTTGATAAAGTCGGCAAAGCTTATACTTGGGCCAGAAGGCAGAATATAGGAAACTACATGAAAACATGATTAATTCAGTGAAAATGACTGTAAACAGATGTGAACTTGTTTAGAACAGCTGAAAGAGATTCTCCAAGTCAGGTCTTAGTGTAGAAAAGGTAGCTAAGATCTGGGAAATCCTTAATTCGAGTTAAGATTACATGAAACACTGTATGAATCCTATATTCTTTACTTAAAGGAGACTAGAGTGGTAAATGTGTGTTATACAAGGCAGAATACCATTGAAATAGAGAAAGAAACACGTTCGGCAGCTTTGGAAAGCCTTACACTTCACTGAAATGTAGTACTACACTCTATAACACAGTTGAGAGACAATGTTCAATAGCTGCCTCAGTACTTAACAGTGTGTAGGAAGTTGTTTGATAAAGTGGGCAAAGCTGATACTTGGACCAGAAGGCAGAATATAGGAAACTACATGAAAACATGATTAATTCAGTGAAAATGACTGTAAACAGATGTGAACTTGTTTAGAACAGCTGAAAGAGATTCTCCAAGTCAGTTCTTAGTGTAGAAAAGGTAGCTAAGATCTGGGAAATCCTTAATTCGAGTTAAGATTACATGAAACACTGTATGAATCCTATATTCTTTACTTAAAGGAGACTAGAGTGGTAAATGTGTGTTATACAAGGCAGAATACCATTGAAATAGAGAAAGAAACACGTTCGGCAGCTTTGGAAAGCCTTACACTTCACTGAAATGTAGTACTACACTCTATAACACAGTTGAGAGACAATGTTCAATAGCTGCCTCAGTACTTAACAGTGTGTAGGAAGTTGTTTGATAAAGTGGGCAAAGCTTATACTTGGGCCAGAAGGCAGAATATAGGAAACTACATGAAAACATGATTAATTCAGTGAAAATGACTGTAAACAGATGTGAACTTGTTTAGAACAGCTGAAAGAGATTCTCCAAGTCAGGTCTTAGTGTAGATAAGGTAGCTAATATCCGGGAAATCCTTAATTCGAGTTAAGATTACATGAAACACTGTATGAATCCTATATTCTTTACTTAAAGGAGACTAGAGTGGTAAATGTGTGTTATACAAGGCAGAATACCATTGAAATAGAGAAAGAAACACGTTCGGCAGCTTTGGAAAGCCTTACACTTCACTGAAATGTAGTAATACACTCTATAACACAGTTGAGAGACAATGTTCAATAGCTGCCTCAGTACTTAACAGTGTGTAGGAAGTTGTTTGATAAAGTGGGCAAAGCTTATACTTGGGCCAGAAGGCAGAATATAGGAAACTACATGAAAACATGATTAATTCAGTGAAAATGACTGTAAACAGATGTGAACTTGTTTAGAACAGCTGAAAGAGATTCTCCAAGTCAGGTCTTAGTGTAGATAAGGTAGCTAATATCCGGGAAATCCTTAATTCGAGTTAAGATTACATGAAACACTGTATGAATCCTATATTCTTTACTTAAAGGAGACTAGAGTGGTAAATGTGTGTTATACAAGGCAGAATACCATTGAAATAGAGAAAGAAACACGTTCGGCAGCTTTGGAAAGCCTTACACTTCACTGAAATGTAGTAATACACTCTATAACACAGTTGAGAGACAATGTTCAATAGCTGCCTCAGTACTTAACAGTGTGTAGGAAGTTGTTTGATAAAGTGGGCAAAGCTGATAATTGGACCAGAAGGCAGAATATAGGAAACTACATGAAAACATGATTAATTCAGTGAAAATGACTGTAAACAGATGTGAACTTGTTTAGAACAGCTGAAAGAGATTCTCCAAGTCAGTTCTTAGTGTAGAAAAGGTAGCTAAGATCTGGGAAATCCTTAATTCGAGTTAAGATTACATGAAACACTGTATGAATCCTATATTCTTTACTTAAAGGAGACTAGAGTGGTAAATGTGTGTTATACAAGGCAGAATACCATTGAAATAGATAATGAAACACGTTCGGCAGCTTTGGAAAACCTTACACTTCACTGAAATGTAGTACTACACTCTATAACACAGTTGAGAGACAATGTTCAATAGCTGCCTCAGTACTTAACAGTGTGTAGGAAGTTGTTTGATAAAGTGGGCAAAGCTTATAGTTGGACCAGAAGGCAGAATATAGGAAACTACATGAAAACATGATTAATTCAGTGAAAATGACTGTAAACAGATGTGAACTTGTTTAGAACAGCTGAAAGAGATTCTCCAAGTCAGTTCTTAGTGTAGAAAAGGTAGCTAATATCCGGGAAATCCTTAATTCGAGTTAAGATTACATGAAACACAGTATGAATCCTATATTCTTTACTTAAAGGAGACTAGAGTGGTAAATGTGTGTTATACAAGGCAGAATACCATTGAAATAGAGAAAGAAACACGTTCGGCAGCTTTGGAAAGCCTTACACTTCACTGAAATGTAGTACTACACTCCATAACACAGTTGAGAAACAATGTTCAATAGCTGCCTCAGTACTTAACAGTGTGTAGGAAGTTGTTTGATAAAGTGGGCAAAGCTGATACTTGGACCAGAAGGCAGAATATAGGAAACTACATGAAAACATGATTAATTCAGTGAAAATGACTGTAAACAGATGTGAACTTGTTTAGAACAGCTGAAAGAGATTCTCCAAGTCAGTTCTTAGTGTAGAAAAGGTAGCTAAGATCTGGGAAATCCTTAATTCGAGTTAAGATTACATGAAACACTGTATGAATCCTATATTCTTTACTTAAAGGAGACTAGAGTGGTAAATGTGTGTTATACAAGGCAGAATACCATTGAAATAGTTAAAGAAACACGTTCGGCAGCTTTGGAAAGCCTTACACTTCACGGAAATGTAGTACTACACTCTATAACACAGTTGAGAGACAATGTTCAATAGCTGCCTCAGTACTTAACAGTGTGTAGGAAGTTGTTTGATAAAGTGGGCAAAGCTGATACTTGGACCAGAAGGCAGAATATAGGAAACTACATGAAAACATGATTAATTCAGTGAAAATGACTGTAAACAGATGTGAACTTGTTTAGAACAGCTGAAAGAGATTCTCCAAGTCAGTTCTTAGTGTAGAAAAGGTAGCTAAGATCTGGGAAATCCTTAATTCGAGTTAAGATTACATGAAACACTGTATGAATCCTATATTCTTTACTTAAAGGAGACTAGAGTGGTAAATGTGTGTTATACAAGGCAGAATACCATTGAAATAGAGAAAGAAACACGTTCGGCAGCTTTGGAAAGCCTTACAATTCACTGAAATGTAGTACTACACTTTATATAACACAGTTGAGAGACAATGTTCCCTAGCTCCCTCAGTTCATAACAGTGTGTAGGAAGTTGTTTGATAAAGTGGGCAAAGCTTATACTTGGGCCAGAAGGCAGAATATAGGAAACTACATGAAAACATGATTAATTCAGTGAAAATGACTGTAAACAGATGTGAACTTGTTTAGAACAGCTGAAAGAGATTCTCCAAGTCAGGTCTTAGTGTAGAAAAGGAAGCTAATATCCGGGAAATCCTTAATTCGAGTTAAGATTACATGAAACACTGTATGAATCCTATATTCTTTACTTAAAGGAGACTAGAGTGGTAAATGTGTGTTATACAAGGCAGAATACCATTGAAATAGAGAAAGAAACACGTTCGGCAGCTTTGGAAAGCCTTACACTTCACTGAAATGTAGTACTACACTTTATATAACACAGTTGAGAGACAATGTTCCCTAGCTCCCTCAGTTCATAACAGTGTGTAGGAAGTTGTTTGATAATGTGCACAAAGCTTATACTTGGGCCAGAAGGCAGAATATAGGAAACTACATGAAAACATGAATAATTCAGTGAAAATGACTGTAAACAGATGAGAACTTGTTTAGAACAGCTGAAAGAGAATCTCCAAGTCAGTTCTTAGTGTAGAAAAGGTAGCTAAGATAAGGAAAATCCTTAATTCCAGTTAAGATCACATGAAACACTGTATGAATCCTATATTCTTTACTTAAAGGAGACTAGAGTGGTAAATGTGTGTTATACAAGGCAGAATACCATTGAAATAGAGAAAGAAACACGTTCGGCAGCTTTGGAAAGCCTTACACTTCACTGAAATGTAGTAATACACTCTATAACACAGTTGAGAGACAATGTTCAATAGCTGCCTCAGTACTTAACAGTGTGTAGGAAGTTGTTTGATAAAGTGGGCAAAGCTGATAATTGGACCAGAAGGCAGAATATAGGAAACTACATGAAAACATGATTAATTCAGTGAAAATGACTGTAAACAGATGTGAACTTGTTTAGAACAGCTGAAAGAGATTCTCCAAGTCAGTTCTTAGTGTAGAAAAGGTAGCTAAGATCTGGGAAATCCTTAATTCGAGTTAAGATTACATGAAACACTGTATGAATCCTATATTCTTTACTTAAAGGAGACTAGAGTGGTAAATGTGTGTTATACAAGGCAGAATACCATTGAAATAGAGAAAGAAACACGTTCGGCAGCTTTGGAAAGCCTTACACTTCACGGAAATGTAGTACTACACTCTATAACACAGTTGAGAGACAATGTTCAATAGCTGCCTCAGTACTTAACAGTGTGTAGGAAGTTGTTTGATAAAGTGGGCAAAGCTGATACTTGGACCAGAAGGCAGAATATAGGAAACTACATGAAAACATGATTAATTCAGTGAAAATGACTGTAAACAGATGTGAACTTGTTTAGAACAGCTGAAAGAGATTCTCCAAGTCAGTTCTTAGTGTAGAAAAGGTAGCTAAGATCTGGGAAATCCTTAATTCGAGTTAAGATTACATGAAACACTGTATGAATCCTATATTCTTTACTTAAAGGAGACTAGAGTGGTAAATGTGTGTTATACAAGGCAGAATACCATTGAAATAGAGAAAGAAACACGTTCGGCAGCTTTGGAAAGCCTTACAATTCACTGAAATGTAGTACTACACTTTATATAACACAGTTGAGAGACAATGTTCCCTAGCTCCCTCAGTTCATAACAGTGTGTAGGAAGTTGTTTGATAAAGTGGGCAAAGCTTATACTTGGGCCAGAAGGCAGAATATAGGAAACTACATGAAAACATGATTAATTCAGTGAAAATGACTGTAAACAGATGTGAACTTGTTTAGAACAGCTGAAAGAGATTCTCCAAGTCAGGTCTTAGTGTAGAAAAGGAAGCTAATATCCGGGAAATCCTTAATTCGAGTTAAGATTACATGAAACACTGTATGAATCCTATATTCTTTACTTAAAGGAGACTAGAGTGGTAAATGTGTGTTATACAAGGCAGAATACCATTGAAATAGAGAAAGAAACACGTTCGGCAGCTTTGGAAAGCCTTACACTTCACTGAAATGTAGTACTACACTTTATATCACACAGTTGAGAGACAATGTTCCCTAGCTCCCTAAGTTCATAACAGTGTGTAGGAAGTTGTTTGATAAAGTGGGCAAAGCTTATACTTGGGCCAGAAGGCAGAATATAGGAAACTACATGAAAACATGAATAATTCAGTGAAAATGACTGTAAACAGATGAGAATTTGTTTAGAACAGCTGAAAGAGAATCTCCAAGTCAGTTCTTAGTGTAGAAAAGGTAGCTAAGATAAGGAAAATCCTTAATTCCAGTGAAGATCTCATGAAACAATGTATGAATCCTATATTCTTTACTTAAAGGAGACTAGAGTGGTAAATGTGTGTTATACAAGGCAGAATACCATTGAAATAGAGAAAGAAACACGTTCGGCAGCTTTGGAAAGCCTTACACTTCACTGAAATGTAGTAATACACTGTATAACACAGTTGAGAGACAATGTTCAATAGCTGCCTCAGTACTTACCAGTGTGTAGGAAGTTGTTTGATAAAGTGGGCAAAGCTGATAATTGGACCAGAAGGCAGAATATAGGAAACTACATGAAAACATGATTAATTCAGTGAAAATGACTGTAAACAGATGTGAACTTGTTTAGAACAGCTGAAAGAGATTCTCCAAGTCAGTTCTTAGTGTAGAAAAGGTAGCTAAGATCTGGGAAATCCTTAATTCGAGTTAAGATTACATGAAACACTGTATGAATCCTATATTCTTTACTTAAAGAGACTAGAGTGGTAAATGTGTGTTATACAAGGCAGAATACCATTGAAATAGAGAAAGAAACACGTTCGGCAGCTTTGGAAAGCCTTACACTTCACTGAAATGTAGTACTACACTCTATAACACAGTTGAGAGACAATGTTCAATAGCTGCCTCAGTACTTAACAGTGTGTAGGAAGTTGTTTGATAAAGTGGGCAAAGCTTATACTTGGACCAGAAGGCAGAATATAGGAAACTACATGAAAACATGATTAATTCAGTGAAAATGACTGTAAACAGATGTGAACTTGTTTAGAACAGCTGAAAGAGATTCTCCAAGTCAGTTCTTAGTGTAGAAAAGGTAGCTAATATCCGGGAAATCCTTAATTCGAGTTAAGATTACATGAAACACTGTATGAATCCTATATTCTTTACTTAAAGGAGACTAGAGTGGTAAATGTGTGTTATACAAGGCAGAATACCATTGAAATAGAGAAAGAAACACGTTCGGCAGCTTTGGAAAGCCTTACACTTCACTGAAATGTAGTACTACACTTTATATAACACAGTTGAGAGACAATGTTCCCTAGCTCCCTAAGTTCATAACAGTGTGTAGGAAGTTGTTTGATAAAGTGGGCAAAGTACTACACTCTATAACACAGTTGAGAGACAATGTTCAATAGCTGCCTCAGTACTTAACAGTGTGTAGGAAGTTGTTTGATAAAGTGGGCAAAGCTGATACTTGGACCAGAAGGCAGAATATAGGAAACTACATGAAAACATGATTAATTCAGTGAAAATGACTGTAAACAGATGTGAACTTGTTTAGAACAGCTGAAAGAGATTCTCCAAGTCAGTTCTTAGTGTATAAAAGGTAGCTAATATCCGGGAAATCCTTAATTCGAGTTAAGATTACATGAAACACTGTATGAATCCTATATTCTTTACTTAAAGGAGACTAGAGTGGTAAATGTGTGTTATACAAGGCAGAATACCATTGAAATAGAGAAAGGAACACGTTCGGCAGCTTTGGAAAGCCTTACACTTCACTGAAATGTAGTACTACACTTTATATAACACAGTTGAGAGACAATGTTCCCTAGCTCCCTCAGTTCATAACAGTGTGTAGGAAGTTGTTTGATAAAGTGGGCAAAGCTTATACTTGGGCCAGAAGGCAGAATATAGGAAACTACATGAAAACATGAATAATTCAGTGAAAATGACTGTAAACACATGAGAACTTGTTTAGAACAGCTGAAAGAGAATCTCCAAGTCAGTTCTTAGTGTAGAAAAGGTAGCTAAGATAAGGAAAATCCTTAATTCCAGTTAAGATCACAGGAAACACTGTATGAATCCTATATTCTTTACTTAAAGGAGACTAGAGTGGTAAATGTGTGTTATACAAGGCAGAATACCATTGAAATAGAGAAAGAAACACGTTCGGCAGCTTTGGAAAGCCTTACACTTCACTGAAATGTAGTACTACACTCCATAACACAGTTGAGAGACAATGTTCAATAGCTGCCTCAGTACTTAACAGTGTGTAGGAAGTTGTTTGATAAAGTGGGCAAAGCTGATACTTGGACCAGAAGGCAGAATATAGGAAACTACATGAAAACATGATTAATTCAGTGAAAATGACTGTAAACAGATGTGAACTTGTTTAGAACAGCTGAAAGAGATTCTCCAAGTCAGGTCTTAGTGTAGAAAAGGAAGCTAATATCCGGGAAATCCTTAATTCGAGTTAAGATTACATGAAACACTGTATGAATCCTATATTCTTTACTTAAAGGAGACTAGAGTGGTAAATGTGTGTTATACAAGGCAGAATACCATTGAAATAGAGAAAGAAACACGTTCGGCAGCTTTGGAAAGCCTTACACTTCACTGAAATGTAGTACTACACTTTATATAACACAGTTGAGAGACAATGTTCCCTAGCTCCCTCAGTTCATAACAGTGTGTAGGAAGTTGTTTGATAATGTGCACAAAGCTTATACTTGGGCCAGAAGGCAGAATATAGGAAACTACATGAAAACATGAATAATTCAGTGAAAATGACTGTAAACAGATGAGAACTTGTTTAGAACAGCTGAAAGAGAATCTCCAAGTCAGTTCTTAGTGTAGAAAAGGTAGCTAAGATAAGGAAAATCCTTAATTCCAGTGAAGATCACATGAAACACTGTATGAATCCTATATTCTTTACTTAAAGGAGACTAGAGTGGTAAATGTGTGTTTTACAAGGCAGAATACCATTGAAATAGAGAAAGAAACACGTTCGGCAGCTTTGGAAAGCCTTACACTTCACTGAAATGTAGTAATACACTCTATAACACAGTTGAGAGACAATGTTCAATAGCTGCCTCAGTACTTAACAGTGTGTAGGAAGTTGTTTGATAAAGTGGGCAAAGCTGATAATTGGACCAGAAGGCAGAATATAGGAAACTACATGAAAACATGATTAATTCAGTGAAAATGACTGTAAACAGATGTGAACTTGTTTAGAACAGCTGAAAGAGATTCTCCAAGTCAGTTCTTAGTGTAGAAAAGGTAGCTAAGATCTGGGAAATCCTTAATTCGAGTTAAGATTACATGAAACACTGTATGAATCCTATATTCTTTACTTAAAGGAGACTAGAGTGGTAAATGTGTGTTATACAAGGCAGAATACCATTGAAATAGAGAAAGAAACACGTTCGGCAGCTTTGGAATGCCTTACACTTCACGGAAATGTAGTACTACACTCTATAACACAGTTGAGAGACAATGTTCAATAGCTGCCTCAGTACTTAACAGTGTGTAGGAAGTTGTTTGATAAAGTGGGCAAAGCTGATACTTGGACCAGAAGGCAGAATATAGGAAACTACATGAAAACATGATTAATTCAGTGAAAATGACTGTAAACAGATGTGAACTTGTTTAGAACAGCTGAAAGAGATTCTCCAAGTCAGGTCTTAGTGTAGAAAAGGAAGCTAATATCCGGGAAATCCTTAATTCGAGTTAAGATTACATGAAACACTCTATGAATCCTATATTCTTTACTTAAAGGAGACTAGAGTGGTAAATGTGTGTTATACAAGGCAGAATACCATTGAAATAGAGAAAGAAACACGTTCGGCAGCTTTGGAAAGCCTTACACTTCACTGAAATGTAGTACTACACTTTATATAACACAGTTGAGAGACAATGTTCCCTAGCTCCCTAAGTTCATAACAGTGTGTAGGAAGTTGTTTGATAAAGTGGGCAAAGCTTATACTTGGGCCAGAAGGCAGAATATAGGAAACTACATGAAAACATGAATAATTCAGTGAAAATGACTGTAAACAGATGAGAATTTGTTTAGAACAGCTGAAAGAGAATCTCCAAGTCAGTTCTTAGTGTAGAAAAGGTAGCTAAGATAAGGAAAATCCTTAATTCCAGTGAAGATCTCATGAAACAATGTATGAATCCTATATTCTTTACTTAAAGGAGACTAGAGTGGTAAATGTGTGTTATACAAGGCAGAATACCATTGAAATAGAGAAAGAAACACGTTCGGCAGCTTTGGAAAGCCTTACACTTCACTGAAATGTAGTAATACACTGTATAACACAGTTGAGAGACAATGTTCAATAGCTGCCTCAGTACTTACCAGTGTGTAGGAAGTTGTTTGATAAAGTGGGCAAAGCTGATAATTGGACCAGAAGGCAGAATATAGGAAACTACATGAAAACATGATTAATTCAGTGAAAATGACTGTAAACAGATGTGAACTTGTTTAGAACAGCTGAAAGAGATTCTCCAAGTCAGTTCTTAGTGTAGAAAAGGTAGCTAAGATCTGGGAAATCCTTAATTCGAGTTAAGATTACATGAAACACTGTATGAATCCTATATTCTTTACTTAAAGAGACTAGAGTGGTAAATGTGTGTTATACAAGGCAGAATACCATTGAAATAGAGAAAGAAACACGTTCGGCAGCTTTGGAAAGCCTTACACTTCACTGAAATGTAGTACTACACTCTATAACACAGTTGAGAGACAATGTTCAATAGCTGCCTCAGTACTTAACAGTGTGTAGGAAGTTGTTTGATAAAGTGGGCAAAGCTTATACTTGGACCAGAAGGCAGAATATAGGAAACTACATGAAAACATGATTAATTCAGTGAAAATGACTGTAAACAGATGAGAACTTGTTTAGAACAGCTGAAAGAGAATCTCCAAGTCAGTTCTTAGTGTAGAAAAGGTAGCTAAGATCAGGAAAATCCTTAATTCCAGTTAAGATCACATGAAACACTGTATGAATCCTATATTCTTTACTTAAAGGAGACTAGAGTGGTAAATGTGTGTTATACAAGGCAGAATACCATTGAAATAGAGAAAGAAACACGTTCGGCAGCTTTGGAAAGCCTTACACTTCACTGAAATGTAGTACTACACTCTATAACTGAGTTGAGAGACAATGTTCAATAGCTGCCTCAGTACTTAACAGTGTGTAGGAAGTTGTTTGATAAAGTGGGCAAAGCTGATACTTGGGCCAGAAGGCACAATATAGGAAACTACATGAAAACATGAATAATTCAGTGAAAATGACTGTAAACAGATGTGAACTTGTTTAGAACAGCTGAAAGAGATTCTCCAAGTCAGTTCTTAGTGTAGAAAAGGTAGCTAATATCCGGGAAATCCTTAATTCGAGTTAAGATTACATGAAACACTGTATGAATCCTATATTCTTTACTTAAAGGAGACTAGAGTGGTAAATGTGTGTTATACAAGGCAGAATACCATTGAAATAGAGAAAGAAACACGTTCGGCAGCTTTGGAAAGCCTTACACTTCACTGAAATGTAGTACTACACTCTATAACACAGTTGAGAGACAATGTTCAATAGCTGCCTCAGTACTTAACAGTGTGTAGGAAGTTGTTTGATAAAGTGGGCAAAGCTGATTCTTGGACCAGAAGGCAGAATATAGGAAACTACATGAAAACATGATTAATTCAGTGAAAATGACTGTAAACAGATGTGAACTTGTTTAGAACAGCTGAAAGAGATTCTCCAAGTCAATTCTTAGTGTAGAAAAGGTAGCTAAGATCTGGGAAATCCTTAATTCGAGTTAAGATTACATGAAACACTGTATGAATCCTATATTCTTTACTTAAAGGAGACTAGAGTGGTAAATGTGTGTTATACAAGGCAGAATACCATTGAAATAGAGAAAGAAACACGTTCGGCAGCTTTGGAAAGCCTTACACTTCACTGAAATGTAGTACTACACTCTATAACACAGTTGAGAGACAATGTTCAATAGCTGCCTCAGTACTTAACAGTGTGTAGGAAGTTGTTTGATAAAGTGGGCAAAGCTTATACTTGGACCAGAAGGCAGAATATAGGAAACTACATGAAAACATGATTAATTCAGTGAAAATGACTGTAAACAGATGAGAACTTGTTTAGAACAGCTGAAAGAGAATCTCCAAGTCAGTTCTTAGTGTAGAAAAGGTAGCTAAGATAAGGAAAATCCTTAATTCCAGTTAAGATCACATGAAACACTGTATGAATCCTATATTCTTTACTTAAAGGAGACTAGAGTGGTAAATGTGTGTTATACAAGGCAGAATACCATTGAAATAGAGAAAGAAACACGTTCGGCAGCTTTGGAAAGCCTTACACTTCACTGAAATGTAGTAATACACTCTATAACACAGTTGAGAGACAATGTTCCCGAGCTGCTTCAGTTCATAACAGTGTGTAGGAAGTTGTTTGATAAAGTGGGCAAAGCTTATACTTGGGCCAGAAGGCAGAATATAGGAAACTACATGAAAACATGAATAATTCAGTGAAAATGACTGTAAACAGATGAGAACTTGTTTAGAACAGCTGAAAGAGAATCTCCAAGTCAGTTCTTAGTGTAGAAAACGTAGCTAAGATAAGGAAAATCCTTAATTCCAGTTAAGATCACATGAAACACTGTATGAATCCTATATTCTTTACTTAAAGGAGACTAGAGTGGTAAATGTGTGTTATACAAGGCAGAATACCATTGAAATAGAGAAAGAAACACGTTCGGCAGCTTTGGAAAGCCTTACACTTCACTGAAATGTAGTACTACACTCTATAACTGAGTTGAGAGACAATGTTCAATAGCTGCCTCAGTACTTAACAGTGTGTAGGAAGTTGTTTGATAAAGTGGGCAAAGCTTATACTTGGGCCAGAAGGCACAATATAGGAAACTACATGAAAACATGAATAATTCAGTGAAAATGACTGTAAACAGATGAGAACTTGTTTAGAACAGCTGAAAGAGAATCTCCAAGTCAGTTCTTAGTGTAGAAAAGGTAGCTAAGATCAGGAAAATCCTTAATTCCAGTTAAGATCACATGAAACACTGTATGAATCCTATATTCTTTACTTAAAGGAGACTAGAGTGGTAAATGTGTGTTATACAAGGCAGAATACCATTGAAATAGAGAAAGAAACACGTTCGGCAGCTTTGGAAAGCCTTACACTTCACTGAAATGTAGTACTACACTCTATAACTGAGTTGAGAGACAATGTTCAATAGCTGCCTCAGTACTTAACAGTGTGTAGGAAGTTGTTTGATAAAGTGGGCAAAGCTGATACTTGGGCCAGAAGGCACAATATAGGAAACTACATGAAAACATGAATAATTCAGTGAAAATGACTGTAAACAGATGAGAACTTGTTTAGAACAGCTGAAAGAGAATCTCCAAGTCAGTTCTTAGTGTAGAAAAGGTAGGTAAGATAAGGGAAATACTTAATTCCAGTGAAGATCACATGAAACACTGTATGAATCCTATATTCTTTACTTAAAGGAGACTAGAGTGGTAAATGTGTGTTATACAAGGCAGAATACCATTGAAATAGAGAAAGAAACACGTTCGGCAGCTTTGGAAAGCCTTACACTTCACTGAAATGTAGTACTACACTCTATAACACAGTTGAGAGACAATGTTCAATAGCTGCCTCAGTACTTAACAGTGTGTAGGAAGTTGTTTGATAAAGTGGGCAAAGCTGATACTTGGACCAGAAGGCAGAATATAGGAAACTACATGAAAACATGAATAATTCAGTGAAAATGACTGTAAACAGATGAGAACTTGTTTAGAACAGCTGAAAGAGAATCTCCAAGTCAGTTCTTAGTGTAGAAAAGGTAGCTAAGATAAGGAAAATCCTTAATTCCAGTTAAGATCACATGAAACACTGTATGAATCCTATATTCTTTACTTAAAGGAGACTAGAGTGGTAAATGTGTGTTATACAAGGCAGAATACCATTGAAATAGAGAAAGAAACACGTTCGGCAGCTTTGGAAAGCCTTACACTTCACTGAAATGTAGTAATACACTCTATAACACAGTTGAGAGACAATGTTCCCGAGCTGCCTCAGTTCATAACAGTGTGTAGGAAGTTGTTTGATAAAGTGGGCAAGGCTTATACTTGGGCCAGAAGGCACAATATAGGAAAGTACATGAAAACATGAATAATTCAGTGAAAATGACTGTAAACAGATGAGAACTTGTTTAGAACAGCTGAAAGAGATTCTCCAAGTCAGTTCTTAGTGTAGAAAAGGTAGGTAAGATAAGGGAAATACTTAATTCCAGTGAAGATCACATGAAACACTGTATGAATCCTATATTCTTTACTTAAAGGAGACTAGAGTGGTAAATGTGTGTTATACAAGGCAGAATACCATTGAAATAGAGAAAGAAACACGTTCGGCAGCTTTGGAAAGCCTTACACTTCACTGAAATGTAGTACTACACTCTATAACACAGTTGAGAGACAATGTTCAATAGCTGCCTCAGTACTTAACAGTGTGTAGGAAGTTGTTTGATAAAGTGGGCAAAGCTGATACTTGGACCAGAAGGCAGAATATAGGAAACTACATGAAAACATGATTAATTCAGTGAAAATGACTGTAAACAGATGTGAACTTGTTTAGAACAGCTGAAAGAGATTCTCCAAGTCAGTTCTTAGTGTAGAAAAGGTAGCTAATATCCGGGAAATCCTTAATTCGAGTTAAGATTACATGAAACACTGTATGAATCCTATATTCTTTACTTAAAGGAGACTAGAGTGGTAAATGTGTGTTATACAAGGCAGAATACCATTGAAATAGAGAAAGAAACACGTTCGGCAGCTTTGGAAAGCCTTACACTTCACTGAAATGTAGTACTACACTTTACATAACACAGTTGAGAGACAATGTTCCCTAGCTCCCTAAGTTCATAACAGTGTGTAGGAAGTTGTTTGATAAAGTGGGCAAAGCTTATACTTGGGCCAGAAGGCAGAATATAGGAAACTACATGAAAACATGATTAATTCAGTGAAAATGACTGTAAACAGATGAGAACTTGTTTAGAACAGCTGAAAGAGATTCTCCAAGTCAGTTCTTAGTGTAGAAAAGGTAGGTAAGATAAGGGAAATACTTAATTCCAGTGAAGATCACATGAAACACTGTATGAATCCTATATTCTTTACTTAAAGGAGACTAGAGTGGTAAATGTGTGTTATACAAGGCAGAATACCATTGAAATAGAGAAAGAAACACGTTCGGCAGCTTTGGAAAGCCTTACACTTCACTGAAATGTAGTACTACACTCTATAACACAGTTGAGAGACAATGTTCAATAGCTGCCTCAGTACTTAACCGTGTGTAGGAAGTTGTTTGATAAAGTGGGCAAAGCTGATACTTGGACCAGAAGGCAGAATATAGGAAACTACATGAAAACATGATTAATTCAGTGAAAATGACTGTAAACAGATGTGAACTTGTTTAGAACAGCTGAAAGAGATTCTCCAAGTCAGTTCTTAGTGTAGAAAAGGTAGCTAAGATCTGGGAAATCCTTAATTCGAGTTAAGATTACATGAAACACTGTATGAATCCTATATTCTTTACTTAAAGGAGACTAGAGTGGTAAATGTGTGTTATGCAAGGCAGAATACCATTGAAATAGAGAAAGAAACACGTTCGGCAGCTTTGGAAAGCCTTACACTTCACTGAAATGTAGTACTACACTCTATAACACAGTTGAGAGACAATGTTCAATAGCTGCCTCAGTACTTAACAGTGTGTAGGAAGTTGTTTGATAAAGTGGGCAAAGCTTATACTTGGACCAGAAGGCAGAATATAGGAAACTACATGAAAACATGATTAATTCAGTGAAAATGACTGTAAACAGATGTGAACTTGTTTAGAACAGCTGAAAGAGATACTCCAAGTCAGTTCTTAGTGTAGAAAAGGTAGCTAATATCCGGGAAATCCTTAATTCGAGTTAAGATTACATGAAACACTGTATGAATCCTATATTCTTTACTTAAAGGAGACTAGAGTGGTAAATGTGTGTTATACAAGGCAAAATACCATTGAAATAGAGAAAGAAACACGTTCGGCAGCTTTGGAAAGCCTTACACTTCACTGAAATGTAGTACTACACTTTATATAACACAGTTGAGAGACAATGTTCCCTAGCTCCCTCAGTTCATAACAGTGTGTAGGAAGTTGTTTGATAAAGTGGGCAAAGCTTACACTTGGGCCTGAAGGCAGAATATAGGAAACTACATGAAAACATGAATAATTCAGTGAAAATGACTCTAAACAGATGAGAACTTGTTTAGAACAGCTGAAAGAGAATCTCCAAGTCAGTTCTTAGTGTAGAAAACGTAGCTAAGATAATGAAAATCCTTAATTCCAGTTAAGATCACATGAAACACGGTATGAATCCTATATTCTTTACTTAAAGGAGACTAGAGTGGTAAATGTGTGTTATACAAGGCAGAATACCATTGAAATAGAGAAAGAAACACGTTCGGCAGCTTTGGAAAGCCTTACACTTCACTGAAATGTAGTAATACACTCTATAACACAGTTGAGAGACAATGTTCCCGAGCTGCTTCAGTTCATAACAGTGTGTAGGAAGTTGTTTGATAAAGTGGGCAAAGCTTATACTTGGGCCAGAAGGCAGAATATAGGAAACTACATGAAAACATGAATAATTCAGTGAAAATGACTGTAAACAGATGAGAACTTGTTTAGAACAGCTGAAAGAGAATCTCCAAGTCAGTTCTTAGTGTAGAAAACGTAGCTAAGATAAGGAAAATCCTTAATTCCAGTTAAGATCACATGAAACACTGTATGAATCCTATATTCTTTACTTAAAGGAGACTAGAGTGGTAAATGTGTGTTATACAAGGCAGAATACCATTGAAATAGAGAAAGAAACACGTTCGGCAGCTTTGGAAAGCCTTACACTTCACTGAAATGTAGTACTACACTCTATAACTGAGTTGAGAGACAATGTTCAATAGCTGCCTCAGTACTTAACAGTGTGTAGGAAGTTGTTTGATAAAGTGGGCAAAGCTTATACTTGGGCCAGAAGGCACAATATAGGAAACTACATGAAAACATGAATAATTCAGTGAAAATGACTGTAAACAGATGAGAACTTGTTTAGAACAGCTGAAAGAGAATCTCCAAGTCAGTTCTTAGTGTAGAAAAGGTAGCTAAGATCAGGAAAATCCTTAATTCCAGTTAAGATCACATGAAACACTGTATGAATCCTATATTCTTTACTTAAAGGAGACTAGAGTGGTAAATGTGTGTTATACAAGGCAGAATACCATTGAAATAGAGAAAGAAACACGTTCGGCAGCTTTGGAAAGCCTTACACTTCACTGAAATGTAGTACTACACTCTATAACTGAGTTGAGAGACAATGTTCAATAGCTGCCTCAGTACTTAACAGTGTGTAGGAAGTTGTTTGATAAAGTGGGCAAAGCTGATACTTGGGCCAGAAGGCACAATATAGGAAACTACATGAAAACATGAATAATTCAGTGAAAATGACTGTAAACAGATGAGAACTTGTTTAGAACAGCTGAAAGAGAATCTCCAAGTCAGTTCTTAGTGTAGAAAAGGTAGGTAAGATAAGGGAAATACTTAATTCCAGTGAAGATCACATGAAACACTGTATGAATCCTATATTCTTTACTTAAAGGAGACTAGAGTGGTAAATGTGTGTTATACAAGGCAGAATACCATTGAAATAGAGAAAGAAACACGTTCGGCAGCTTTGGAAAGCCTTACACTTCACTGAAATGTAGTACTACACTCTATAACACAGTTGAGAGACAATGTTCAATAGCTGCCTCAGTACTTAACAGTGTGTAGGAAGTTGTTTGATAAAGTGGGCAAAGCTGATACTTGGACCAGAAGGCAGAATATAGGAAACTACATGAAAACATGATTAATTCAGTGAAAATGACTGTAAACAGATGTGAACTTGTTTAGAACAGCTGAAAGAGATTCTCCAAGTCAGTTCTTAGTGTAGAAAAGGTAGCTAAGATCTGGGAAATCCTTAATTCGAGTTAAGATTACATGAAACACTGTATGAATCCTATATTCTTTACTTAAAGGAGACTAGAGTGGTAAATGTGTGTTATACAAGGCAGAATACCATTGAAATAGAGAAAGAAACACGTTCGGCAGCTTTGGAAAGCCTTACACTTCACTGAAATGTAGTACTATACTCTATAACACAGTTGAGAGACAATGTTCAATAGCTGCCTCAGTACTTAACAGTGTGTAGGAAGTTGTTTGATAAAGTGGGCAAAGCTTATACTTGGACCAGAAGGCAGAATATAGGAAACTACATGAAAACATGATTAATTCAGTGAAAATGACTGTAAACAGATGTGAACTTGTTTAGAACAGCTGAAAGAGATTCTCCAAGTCAGTTCTTAGTGTAGAAAAGGTAGCTAATATCCGGGAAATCCTTAATTCGAGTTAAGATTACATGAAACACTGTATGAATCCTATATTCTTTACTTAAAGGAGACTAGAGTGGTAAATGTGTGTTATACAAGGCAGAATACCATTGAAATAGAGAAAGAAACACGTTCGGCAGCTTTGGAAAGCCTTACACTTCACTGAAATGTAGTACTACACTCTATAACACAGTTGAGAGACAATGTTCAATAGCTGCCTCAGTACTTAACAGTGTGTAGGAAGTTGTTTGATAAAGTGGGCAAAGCTGATACTTGGACCAGAAGGCAGAATATAGGAAACTACATGAAAACATGATTAATTCAGTGAAAATGACTGTAAACAGATGTGAACTTGTTTAGAACAGCTGAAAGAGATTCTCCAAGTCAGTTCTTAGTGTAGAAAAGGTAGCTAATATCCGGGAAATCCTTAATTCGAGTTAAGATTACATGAAACACTGTATGAATCCTATATTCTTTACTTAAAGGAGACTAGAGTGGTAAATGTGTGTTATACAAGGCAGAATACCAATGAAATAGAGAAAGAAACACGTTCGGCAGCTTTGGAAAGCCTTACACTTCACTGAAATGTAGTACTACACTTTATATAACACAGTTGAGAGACAATGTTCCCTAGCTCCCTAAGTTCATAACAGTGTGTAGGAAGTTGTTTGATAAAGTGGGCAAAGCTTATACTTGGGCCAGAAGGCAGAATATAGGAAACTACATGAAAACATGATTAATTCAGTGAAAATGACTGTAAACAGATGTGAACTTGTTTAGAACAGCTGAAAGAGATTCTCCAAGTCAGTTCTTAGTGTAGAAAAGGTAGCTAATATCCGGGAAATCCTTAATTCGAGTTAAGATTACATGAAACACTGTATGAATCCTATATTCTTTACTTAAAGGAGACTAGAGTGGTAAATGTGTGTTATACAAGGCAGAATACCATTGAAATAGAGAAAGAAACACGTTCGGCAGCTTTGGAAAGCCTTACACTTCACTGAAATGTAGTACTACACTTTATATAACACAGTTGAGAGACAATGTTCCCTAGCTCCCTCAGTTCATAACAGTGTGTAGGAAGTTGTTTGATAAAGTGGGCAAAGCTTATACTTGGGCCAGAAGGCAGAATATAGGAAACTACATGAAAACATGAATAATTCAGTGAAAATGACTGTAAACAGATGAGAACTTGTTTAGAACAGCTGAAAGAGAATCTCCAAGTCAGTTCTTAGTGCAGAAAAGGTAGCTAAGATAAGGAAAATCCTTAATTCCAGTTAAGATCACATGAAACACTGTATGAATCCTATATTCT
The DNA here is from genome assembly GCF_964339955.1 of Pipistrellus hanaki. Lineage (NCBI taxonomy): Eukaryota > Metazoa > Chordata > Mammalia > Chiroptera > Vespertilionidae > Pipistrellus > Pipistrellus hanaki. The sequence continues at coordinate 1,442,050 of NW_028182298.1, read as the reverse complement.
TTACTTAAAGGAGACTAGAGTGGTAAATGTGTGTTATACAAGGCAGAATACCATTGAAATAGAGAAAGAAACACGTTCGGCAGCTTTGGAAAGCATTACACTTCACTGAAATGTAGTAATACACTCTATAACACAGTTGAGAGACAATGTTCCCGAGCTGCCTTAGTTCATAACAGTGTGTAGGAAGTTGTTTGATAAAGTGGGCAAAGCTGATACTTGGGCCAGAAGGCACAATATAGGAAACTACATGAAAACATGAATAATTCAGTGAAAATGACTGTAAACAGATGAGAACTTGTTTAGAACAGCTGAAAGAGAATCTCCAAGTCAGTTCTTAGTGTAGAAAAGGTAGGTAAGATAAGGGAAATACTTAATTCCAGTGAAGATCACATGAAACACTGTATGAATCCTATATTCTTTACTTAAAGGAGACTAGAGTGGTAAATGTGTGTTATACAAGGCAGAATACCATTGAAATAGAGAAAGAAACACGTTCGGCAGCTTTGGAAAGCCTTACACTTCACTGAAATGTAGTACTACACTCTATAACACAGTTTAGAGAGAATGTTCAATAGCTGCCTCAGTACTTAACAGTGTGTAGGAAGTTGTTTGATAAAGTGGGCAAAGCTGATACTTGGACCAGAAGGCAGAATATAGGAAACTACATGAAAACATGATTAATTCAGTGAAAATGACTGTAAACAGATGTGAACTTGTTTAGAACAGCTGAAAGAGATTCTCCAAGTCAGTTCTTAGTGTAGAAAAGGTAGCTAAGATCTGGGAAATCCTTAATTCGAGTTATGATTACATGAAACACTGTATGAATCCTATATTCTTTACTTAAAGGAGACTAGAGTGGTAAATGTGTGTTATACAAGGCAGAATACCATTGAAATAGAGAAAGAAACACGTTCGGCAGCTTTGGAAAGCCTTACACTTCACTGAAATGTAGTACTACACTCTATAACACAGTTGAGAGACAATGTTCAATAGCTGCCTCAGTACTTAACAGTGTGTAGGAAGTTGTTTGATAAAGTGGGCAAAGCTTATACTTGGACCAGAAGGCAGAATATAGGAAACTACATGAAAACATGATTAATTCAGTGAAAATGACTGTAAACAGATGTGAACTTGTTTAGAACAGCTGAAAGAGATTCTCCAAGTCAGTTCTTAGTGTAGAAAAGGTAGCTAATATCCGGGAAATCCTTAATTCGAGTTAAGATTACATGAAACACTGTATGAATCCTATATTCTTTACTTAAAGGAGACTAGAGTGGTAAATGTGTGTTATACAAGGCAGAATACCATTGAAATAGAGAAAGAAACACGTTCGGCAGCTTTGGAAAGCCTTACACTTCACTGAAATGTAGTACTACACTTTATATAACACAGTTGAGAGACAATGTTCCCTAGCTCCCTAAGTTCATAACAGTGTGTAGGAAGTTGTTTGATAAAGTCGGCAAAGCTTATACTTGGGCCAGAAGGCAGAATATAGGAAACTACATGAAAACATGATTAATTCAGTGAAAATGACTGTAAACAGATGTGAACTTGTTTAGAACAGCTGAAAGAGATTCTCCAAGTCAGGTCTTAGTGTAGAAAAGGTAGCTAAGATCTGGGAAATCCTTAATTCGAGTTAAGATTACATGAAACACTGTATGAATCCTATATTCTTTACTTAAAGGAGACTAGAGTGGTAAATGTGTGTTATACAAGGCAGAATACCATTGAAATAGAGAAAGAAACACGTTCGGCAGCTTTGGAAAGCCTTACACTTCACTGAAATGTAGTACTACACTCTATAACACAGTTGAGAGACAATGTTCAATAGCTGCCTCAGTACTTAACAGTGTGTAGGAAGTTGTTTGATAAAGTGGGCAAAGCTGATACTTGGACCAGAAGGCAGAATATAGGAAACTACATGAAAACATGATTAATTCAGTGAAAATGACTGTAAACAGATGTGAACTTGTTTAGAACAGCTGAAAGAGATTCTCCAAGTCAGTTCTTAGTGTAGAAAAGGTAGCTAAGATCTGGGAAATCCTTAATTCGAGTTAAGATTACATGAAACACTGTATGAATCCTATATTCTTTACTTAAAGGAGACTAGAGTGGTAAATGTGTGTTATACAAGGCAGAATACCATTGAAATAGAGAAAGAAACACGTTCGGCAGCTTTGGAAAGCCTTACACTTCACTGAAATGTAGTACTACACTCTATAACACAGTTGAGAGACAATGTTCAATAGCTGCCTCAGTACTTAACAGTGTGTAGGAAGTTGTTTGATAAAGTGGGCAAAGCTTATACTTGGGCCAGAAGGCAGAATATAGGAAACTACATGAAAACATGATTAATTCAGTGAAAATGACTGTAAACAGATGTGAACTTGTTTAGAACAGCTGAAAGAGATTCTCCAAGTCAGGTCTTAGTGTAGATAAGGTAGCTAATATCCGGGAAATCCTTAATTCGAGTTAAGATTACATGAAACACTGTATGAATCCTATATTCTTTACTTAAAGGAGACTAGAGTGGTAAATGTGTGTTATACAAGGCAGAATACCATTGAAATAGAGAAAGAAACACGTTCGGCAGCTTTGGAAAGCCTTACACTTCACTGAAATGTAGTAATACACTCTATAACACAGTTGAGAGACAATGTTCAATAGCTGCCTCAGTACTTAACAGTGTGTAGGAAGTTGTTTGATAAAGTGGGCAAAGCTTATACTTGGGCCAGAAGGCAGAATATAGGAAACTACATGAAAACATGATTAATTCAGTGAAAATGACTGTAAACAGATGTGAACTTGTTTAGAACAGCTGAAAGAGATTCTCCAAGTCAGGTCTTAGTGTAGATAAGGTAGCTAATATCCGGGAAATCCTTAATTCGAGTTAAGATTACATGAAACACTGTATGAATCCTATATTCTTTACTTAAAGGAGACTAGAGTGGTAAATGTGTGTTATACAAGGCAGAATACCATTGAAATAGAGAAAGAAACACGTTCGGCAGCTTTGGAAAGCCTTACACTTCACTGAAATGTAGTAATACACTCTATAACACAGTTGAGAGACAATGTTCAATAGCTGCCTCAGTACTTAACAGTGTGTAGGAAGTTGTTTGATAAAGTGGGCAAAGCTGATAATTGGACCAGAAGGCAGAATATAGGAAACTACATGAAAACATGATTAATTCAGTGAAAATGACTGTAAACAGATGTGAACTTGTTTAGAACAGCTGAAAGAGATTCTCCAAGTCAGTTCTTAGTGTAGAAAAGGTAGCTAAGATCTGGGAAATCCTTAATTCGAGTTAAGATTACATGAAACACTGTATGAATCCTATATTCTTTACTTAAAGGAGACTAGAGTGGTAAATGTGTGTTATACAAGGCAGAATACCATTGAAATAGATAATGAAACACGTTCGGCAGCTTTGGAAAACCTTACACTTCACTGAAATGTAGTACTACACTCTATAACACAGTTGAGAGACAATGTTCAATAGCTGCCTCAGTACTTAACAGTGTGTAGGAAGTTGTTTGATAAAGTGGGCAAAGCTTATAGTTGGACCAGAAGGCAGAATATAGGAAACTACATGAAAACATGATTAATTCAGTGAAAATGACTGTAAACAGATGTGAACTTGTTTAGAACAGCTGAAAGAGATTCTCCAAGTCAGTTCTTAGTGTAGAAAAGGTAGCTAATATCCGGGAAATCCTTAATTCGAGTTAAGATTACATGAAACACAGTATGAATCCTATATTCTTTACTTAAAGGAGACTAGAGTGGTAAATGTGTGTTATACAAGGCAGAATACCATTGAAATAGAGAAAGAAACACGTTCGGCAGCTTTGGAAAGCCTTACACTTCACTGAAATGTAGTACTACACTCCATAACACAGTTGAGAAACAATGTTCAATAGCTGCCTCAGTACTTAACAGTGTGTAGGAAGTTGTTTGATAAAGTGGGCAAAGCTGATACTTGGACCAGAAGGCAGAATATAGGAAACTACATGAAAACATGATTAATTCAGTGAAAATGACTGTAAACAGATGTGAACTTGTTTAGAACAGCTGAAAGAGATTCTCCAAGTCAGTTCTTAGTGTAGAAAAGGTAGCTAAGATCTGGGAAATCCTTAATTCGAGTTAAGATTACATGAAACACTGTATGAATCCTATATTCTTTACTTAAAGGAGACTAGAGTGGTAAATGTGTGTTATACAAGGCAGAATACCATTGAAATAGTTAAAGAAACACGTTCGGCAGCTTTGGAAAGCCTTACACTTCACGGAAATGTAGTACTACACTCTATAACACAGTTGAGAGACAATGTTCAATAGCTGCCTCAGTACTTAACAGTGTGTAGGAAGTTGTTTGATAAAGTGGGCAAAGCTGATACTTGGACCAGAAGGCAGAATATAGGAAACTACATGAAAACATGATTAATTCAGTGAAAATGACTGTAAACAGATGTGAACTTGTTTAGAACAGCTGAAAGAGATTCTCCAAGTCAGTTCTTAGTGTAGAAAAGGTAGCTAAGATCTGGGAAATCCTTAATTCGAGTTAAGATTACATGAAACACTGTATGAATCCTATATTCTTTACTTAAAGGAGACTAGAGTGGTAAATGTGTGTTATACAAGGCAGAATACCATTGAAATAGAGAAAGAAACACGTTCGGCAGCTTTGGAAAGCCTTACAATTCACTGAAATGTAGTACTACACTTTATATAACACAGTTGAGAGACAATGTTCCCTAGCTCCCTCAGTTCATAACAGTGTGTAGGAAGTTGTTTGATAAAGTGGGCAAAGCTTATACTTGGGCCAGAAGGCAGAATATAGGAAACTACATGAAAACATGATTAATTCAGTGAAAATGACTGTAAACAGATGTGAACTTGTTTAGAACAGCTGAAAGAGATTCTCCAAGTCAGGTCTTAGTGTAGAAAAGGAAGCTAATATCCGGGAAATCCTTAATTCGAGTTAAGATTACATGAAACACTGTATGAATCCTATATTCTTTACTTAAAGGAGACTAGAGTGGTAAATGTGTGTTATACAAGGCAGAATACCATTGAAATAGAGAAAGAAACACGTTCGGCAGCTTTGGAAAGCCTTACACTTCACTGAAATGTAGTACTACACTTTATATAACACAGTTGAGAGACAATGTTCCCTAGCTCCCTCAGTTCATAACAGTGTGTAGGAAGTTGTTTGATAATGTGCACAAAGCTTATACTTGGGCCAGAAGGCAGAATATAGGAAACTACATGAAAACATGAATAATTCAGTGAAAATGACTGTAAACAGATGAGAACTTGTTTAGAACAGCTGAAAGAGAATCTCCAAGTCAGTTCTTAGTGTAGAAAACGTAGCTAAGATAAGGAAAATCCTTAATTCCAGTTAAGATCACATGAAACACTGTATGAATCCTATATTCTTTACTTAAAGGAGACTAGAGTGGTAAATGTGTGTTATACAAGGCAGAATACCATTGAAATAGAGAAAGAAACACGTTCGGCAGCTTTGGAAAGCCTTACACTTCACTGAAATGTAGTAATACACTCTATAACACAGTTGAGAGACAATGTTCAATAGCTGCCTCAGTACTTAACAGTGTGTAGGAAGTTGTTTGATAAAGTGGGCAAAGCTGATAATTGGACCAGAAGGCAGAATATAGGAAACTACATGAAAACATGATTAATTCAGTGAAAATGACTGTAAACAGATGTGAACTTGTTTAGAACAGCTGAAAGAGATTCTCCAAGTCAGTTCTTAGTGTAGAAAAGGTAGCTAAGATCTGGGAAATCCTTAATTCGAGTTAAGATTACATGAAACACTGTATGAATCCTATATTCTTTACTTAAAGGAGACTAGAGTGGTAAATGTGTGTTATACAAGGCAGAATACCATTGAAATAGAGAAAGAAACACGTTCGGCAGCTTTGGAAAGCCTTACACTTCACGGAAATGTAGTACTACACTCTATAACACAGTTGAGAGACAATGTTCAATAGCTGCCTCAGTACTTAACAGTGTGTAGGAAGTTGTTTGATAAAGTGGGCAAAGCTGATACTTGGACCAGAAGGCAGAATATAGGAAACTACATGAAAACATGATTAATTCAGTGAAAATGACTGTAAACAGATGTGAACTTGTTTAGAACAGCTGAAAGAGATTCTCCAAGTCAGTTCTTAGTGTAGAAAAGGTAGCTAAGATCTGGGAAATCCTTAATTCGAGTTAAGATTACATGAAACACTGTATGAATCCTATATTCTTTACTTAAAGGAGACTAGAGTGGTAAATGTGTGTTATACAAGGCAGAATACCATTGAAATAGAGAAAGAAACACGTTCGGCAGCTTTGGAAAGCCTTACAATTCACTGAAATGTAGTACTACACTTTATATAACACAGTTGAGAGACAATGTTCCCTAGCTCCCTCAGTTCATAACAGTGTGTAGGAAGTTGTTTGATAAAGTGGGCAAAGCTTATACTTGGGCCAGAAGGCAGAATATAGGAAACTACATGAAAACATGATTAATTCAGTGAAAATGACTGTAAACAGATGTGAACTTGTTTAGAACAGCTGAAAGAGATTCTCCAAGTCAGGTCTTAGTGTAGAAAAGGAAGCTAATATCCGGGAAATCCTTAATTCGAGTTAAGATTACATGAAACACTGTATGAATCCTATATTCTTTACTTAAAGGAGACTAGAGTGGTAAATGTGTGTTATACAAGGCAGAATACCATTGAAATAGAGAAAGAAACACGTTCGGCAGCTTTGGAAAGCCTTACACTTCACTGAAATGTAGTACTACACTTTATATCACACAGTTGAGAGACAATGTTCCCTAGCTCCCTAAGTTCATAACAGTGTGTAGGAAGTTGTTTGATAAAGTGGGCAAAGCTTATACTTGGGCCAGAAGGCAGAATATAGGAAACTACATGAAAACATGAATAATTCAGTGAAAATGACTGTAAACAGATGAGAATTTGTTTAGAACAGCTGAAAGAGAATCTCCAAGTCAGTTCTTAGTGTAGAAAAGGTAGCTAAGATAAGGAAAATCCTTAATTCCAGTGAAGATCTCATGAAACAATGTATGAATCCTATATTCTTTACTTAAAGGAGACTAGAGTGGTAAATGTGTGTTATACAAGGCAGAATACCATTGAAATAGAGAAAGAAACACGTTCGGCAGCTTTGGAAAGCCTTACACTTCACTGAAATGTAGTAATACACTGTATAACACAGTTGAGAGACAATGTTCAATAGCTGCCTCAGTACTTACCAGTGTGTAGGAAGTTGTTTGATAAAGTGGGCAAAGCTGATAATTGGACCAGAAGGCAGAATATAGGAAACTACATGAAAACATGATTAATTCAGTGAAAATGACTGTAAACAGATGTGAACTTGTTTAGAACAGCTGAAAGAGATTCTCCAAGTCAGTTCTTAGTGTAGAAAAGGTAGCTAAGATCTGGGAAATCCTTAATTCGAGTTAAGATTACATGAAACACTGTATGAATCCTATATTCTTTACTTAAAGAGACTAGAGTGGTAAATGTGTGTTATACAAGGCAGAATACCATTGAAATAGAGAAAGAAACACGTTCGGCAGCTTTGGAAAGCCTTACACTTCACTGAAATGTAGTACTACACTCTATAACACAGTTGAGAGACAATGTTCAATAGCTGCCTCAGTACTTAACAGTGTGTAGGAAGTTGTTTGATAAAGTGGGCAAAGCTTATACTTGGACCAGAAGGCAGAATATAGGAAACTACATGAAAACATGATTAATTCAGTGAAAATGACTGTAAACAGATGTGAACTTGTTTAGAACAGCTGAAAGAGATTCTCCAAGTCAGTTCTTAGTGTAGAAAAGGTAGCTAATATCCGGGAAATCCTTAATTCGAGTTAAGATTACATGAAACACTGTATGAATCCTATATTCTTTACTTAAAGGAGACTAGAGTGGTAAATGTGTGTTATACAAGGCAGAATACCATTGAAATAGAGAAAGAAACACGTTCGGCAGCTTTGGAAAGCCTTACACTTCACTGAAATGTAGTACTACACTTTATATAACACAGTTGAGAGACAATGTTCCCTAGCTCCCTAAGTTCATAACAGTGTGTAGGAAGTTGTTTGATAAAGTGGGCAAAGTACTACACTCTATAACACAGTTGAGAGACAATGTTCAATAGCTGCCTCAGTACTTAACAGTGTGTAGGAAGTTGTTTGATAAAGTGGGCAAAGCTGATACTTGGACCAGAAGGCAGAATATAGGAAACTACATGAAAACATGATTAATTCAGTGAAAATGACTGTAAACAGATGTGAACTTGTTTAGAACAGCTGAAAGAGATTCTCCAAGTCAGTTCTTAGTGTATAAAAGGTAGCTAATATCCGGGAAATCCTTAATTCGAGTTAAGATTACATGAAACACTGTATGAATCCTATATTCTTTACTTAAAGGAGACTAGAGTGGTAAATGTGTGTTATACAAGGCAGAATACCATTGAAATAGAGAAAGGAACACGTTCGGCAGCTTTGGAAAGCCTTACACTTCACTGAAATGTAGTACTACACTTTATATAACACAGTTGAGAGACAATGTTCCCTAGCTCCCTCAGTTCATAACAGTGTGTAGGAAGTTGTTTGATAAAGTGGGCAAAGCTTATACTTGGGCCAGAAGGCAGAATATAGGAAACTACATGAAAACATGAATAATTCAGTGAAAATGACTGTAAACACATGAGAACTTGTTTAGAACAGCTGAAAGAGAATCTCCAAGTCAGTTCTTAGTGTAGAAAAGGTAGCTAAGATAAGGAAAATCCTTAATTCCAGTTAAGATCACAGGAAACACTGTATGAATCCTATATTCTTTACTTAAAGGAGACTAGAGTGGTAAATGTGTGTTATACAAGGCAGAATACCATTGAAATAGAGAAAGAAACACGTTCGGCAGCTTTGGAAAGCCTTACACTTCACTGAAATGTAGTACTACACTCCATAACACAGTTGAGAGACAATGTTCAATAGCTGCCTCAGTACTTAACAGTGTGTAGGAAGTTGTTTGATAAAGTGGGCAAAGCTGATACTTGGACCAGAAGGCAGAATATAGGAAACTACATGAAAACATGATTAATTCAGTGAAAATGACTGTAAACAGATGTGAACTTGTTTAGAACAGCTGAAAGAGATTCTCCAAGTCAGTTCTTAGTGTAGAAAAGGTAGCTAAGATCTGGGAAATCCTTAATTCGAGTTAAGATTACATGAAACACTGTATGAATCCTATATTCTTTACTTAAAGGAGACTAGAGTGGTAAATGTGTGTTATACAAGGCAGAATACCATTGAAATAGAGAAAGAAACACGTTCGGCAGCTTTGGAAAGCCTTACAATTCACTGAAATGTAGTACTACACTTTATATAACACAGTTGAGAGACAATGTTCCCTAGCTCCCTCAGTTCATAACAGTGTGTAGGAAGTTGTTTGATAAAGTGGGCAAAGCTTATACTTGGGCCAGAAGGCAGAATATAGGAAACTACATGAAAACATGATTAATTCAGTGAAAATGACTGTAAACAGATGTGAACTTGTTTAGAACAGCTGAAAGAGATTCTCCAAGTCAGGTCTTAGTGTAGAAAAGGAAGCTAATATCCGGGAAATCCTTAATTCGAGTTAAGATTACATGAAACACTGTATGAATCCTATATTCTTTACTTAAAGGAGACTAGAGTGGTAAATGTGTGTTATACAAGGCAGAATACCATTGAAATAGAGAAAGAAACACGTTCGGCAGCTTTGGAAAGCCTTACACTTCACTGAAATGTAGTACTACACTTTATATCACACAGTTGAGAGACAATGTTCCCTAGCTCCCTAAGTTCATAACAGTGTGTAGGAAGTTGTTTGATAAAGTGGGCAAAGCTTATACTTGGGCCAGAAGGCAGAATATAGGAAACTACATGAAAACATGAATAATTCAGTGAAAATGACTGTAAACAGATGAGAATTTGTTTAGAACAGCTGAAAGAGAATCTCCAAGTCAGTTCTTAGTGTAGAAAAGGTAGCTAAGATAAGGAAAATCCTTAATTCCAGTGAAGATCTCATGAAACAATGTATGAATCCTATATTCTTTACTTAAAGGAGACTAGAGTGGTAAATGTGTGTTATACAAGGCAGAATACCATTGAAATAGAGAAAGAAACACGTTCGGCAGCTTTGGAAAGCCTTACACTTCACTGAAATGTAGTAATACACTGTATAACACAGTTGAGAGACAATGTTCAATAGCTGCCTCAGTACTTACCAGTGTGTAGGAAGTTGTTTGATAAAGTGGGCAAAGCTGATAATTGGACCAGAAGGCAGAATATAGGAAACTACATGAAAACATGATTAATTCAGTGAAAATGACTGTAAACAGATGTGAACTTGTTTAGAACAGCTGAAAGAGATTCTCCAAGTCAGTTCTTAGTGTAGAAAAGGTAGCTAAGATCTGGGAAATCCTTAATTCGAGTTAAGATTACATGAAACACTGTATGAATCCTATATTCTTTACTTAAAGAGACTAGAGTGGTAAATGTGTGTTATACAAGGCAGAATACCATTGAAATAGAGAAAGAAACACGTTCGGCAGCTTTGGAAAGCCTTACACTTCACTGAAATGTAGTACTACACTCTATAACACAGTTGAGAGACAATGTTCAATAGCTGCCTCAGTACTTAACAGTGTGTAGGAAGTTGTTTGATAAAGTGGGCAAAGCTTATACTTGGACCAGAAGGCAGAATATAGGAAACTACATGAAAACATGATTAATTCAGTGAAAATGACTGTAAACAGATGTGAACTTGTTTAGAACAGCTGAAAGAGATTCTCCAAGTCAGTTCTTAGTGTAGAAAAGGTAGCTAATATCCGGGAAATCCTTAATTCGAGTTAAGATTACATGAAACACTGTATGAATCCTATATTCTTTACTTAAAGGAGACTAGAGTGGTAAATGTGTGTTATACAAGGCAGAATACCATTGAAATAGAGAAAGAAACACGTTCGGCAGCTTTGGAAAGCCTTACACTTCACTGAAATGTAGTACTACACTTTATATAACACAGTTGAGAGACAATGTTCCCTAGCTCCCTAAGTTCATAACAGTGTGTAGGAAGTTGTTTGATAAAGTGGGCAAAGTACTACACTCTATAACACAGTTGAGAGACAATGTTCAATAGCTGCCTCAGTACTTAACAGTGTGTAGGAAGTTGTTTGATAAAGTGGGCAAAGCTGATACTTGGACCAGAAGGCAGAATATAGGAAACTACATGAAAACATGATTAATTCAGTGAAAATGACTGTAAACAGATGTGAACTTGTTTAGAACAGCTGAAAGAGATTCTCCAAGTCAGTTCTTAGTGTATAAAAGGTAGCTAATATCCGGGAAATCCTTAATTCGAGTTAAGATTACATGAAACACTGTATGAATCCTATATTCTTTACTTAAAGGAGACTAGAGTGGTAAATGTGTGTTATACAAGGCAGAATACCATTGAAATAGAGAAAGGAACACGTTCGGCAGCTTTGGAAAGCCTTACACTTCACTGAAATGTAGTACTACACTTTATATAACACAGTTGAGAGACAATGTTCCCTAGCTCCCTCAGTTCATAACAGTGTGTAGGAAGTTGTTTGATAAAGTGGGCAAAGCTTATACTTGGGCCAGAAGGCAGAATATAGGAAACTACATGAAAACATGAATAATTCAGTGAAAATGACTGTAAACACATGAGAACTTGTTTAGAACAGCTGAAAGAGAATCTCCAAGTCAGTTCTTAGTGTAGAAAAGGTAGCTAAGATAAGGAAAATCCTTAATTCCAGTTAAGATCACAGGAAACACTGTATGAATCCTATATTCTTTACTTAAAGGAGACTAGAGTGGTAAATGTGTGTTATACAAGGCAGAATACCATTGAAATAGAGAAAGAAACACGTTCGGCAGCTTTGGAAAGCCTTACACTTCACTGAAATGTAGTACTACACTCCATAACACAGTTGAGAGACAATGTTCAATAGCTGCCTCAGTACTTAACAGTGTGTAGGAAGTTGTTTGATAAAGTGGGCAAAGCTGATACTTGGACCAGAAGGCAGAATATAGGAAACTACATGAAAACATGATTAATTCAGTGAAAATGACTGTAAACAGATGTGAACTTGTTTAGAACAGCTGAAAGAGATTCTCCAAGTCAGGTCTTAGTGTAGAAAAGGAAGCTAATATCCGGGAAATCCTTAATTCGAGTTAAGATTACATGAAACACTCTATGAATCCTATATTCTTTACTTAAAGGAGACTAGAGTGGTAAATGTGTGTTATACAAGGCAGAATACCATTGAAATAGAGAAAGAAACACGTTCGGCAGCTTTGGAAAGCCTTACACTTCACTGAAATGTAGTACTACACTTTATATAACACAGTTGAGAGACAATGTTCCCTAGCTCCCTCAGTTCATAACAGTGTGTAGGAAGTTGTTTGATAATGTGCACAAAGCTTATACTTGGGCCAGAAGGCAGAATATAGGAAACTACATGAAAACATGAATAATTCAGTGAAAATGACTGTAAACAGATGAGAACTTGTTTAGAACAGCTGAAAGAGAATCTCCAAGTCAGTTCTTAGTGTAGAAAAGGTAGCTAAGATAAGGAAAATCCTTAATTCCAGTGAAGATCACATGAAACACTGTATGAATCCTATATTCTTTACTTAAAGGAGACTAGAGTGGTAAATGTGTGTTTTACAAGGCAGAATACCATTGAAATAGAGAAAGAAACACGTTCGGCAGCTTTGGAAAGCCTTACACTTCACTGAAATGTAGTAATACACTCTATAACACAGTTGAGAGACAATGTTCAATAGCTGCCTCAGTACTTAACAGTGTGTAGGAAGTTGTTTGATAAAGTGGGCAAAGCTGATAATTGGACCAGAAGGCAGAATATAGGAAACTACATGAAAACATGATTAATTCAGTGAAAATGACTGTAAACAGATGTGAACTTGTTTAGAACAGCTGAAAGAGATTCTCCAAGTCAGTTCTTAGTGTAGAAAAGGTAGCTAAGATCTGGGAAATCCTTAATTCGAGTTAAGATTACATGAAACACTGTATGAATCCTATATTCTTTACTTAAAGGAGACTAGAGTGGTAAATGTGTGTTATACAAGGCAGAATACCATTGAAATAGAGAAAGAAACACGTTCGGCAGCTTTGGAATGCCTTACACTTCACGGAAATGTAGTACTACACTCTATAACACAGTTGAGAGACAATGTTCAATAGCTGCCTCAGTACTTAACAGTGTGTAGGAAGTTGTTTGATAAAGTGGGCAAAGCTGATACTTGGACCAGAAGGCAGAATATAGGAAACTACATGAAAACATGATTAATTCAGTGAAAATGACTGTAAACAGATGTGAACTTGTTTAGAACAGCTGAAAGAGATTCTCCAAGTCAGGTCTTAGTGTAGAAAAGGAAGCTAATATCCGGGAAATCCTTAATTCGAGTTAAGATTACATGAAACACTCTATGAATCCTATATTCTTTACTTAAAGGAGACTAGAGTGGTAAATGTGTGTTATACAAGGCAGAATACCATTGAAATAGAGAAAGAAACACGTTCGGCAGCTTTGGAAAGCCTTACACTTCACTGAAATGTAGTACTACACTTTATATAACACAGTTGAGAGACAATGTTCCCTAGCTCCCTAAGTTCATAACAGTGTGTAGGAAGTTGTTTGATAAAGTGGGCAAAGCTTATACTTGGGCCAGAAGGCAGAATATAGGAAACTACATGAAAACATGAATAATTCAGTGAAAATGACTGTAAACAGATGAGAATTTGTTTAGAACAGCTGAAAGAGAATCTCCAAGTCAGTTCTTAGTGTAGAAAAGGTAGCTAAGATAAGGAAAATCCTTAATTCCAGTGAAGATCTCATGAAACAATGTATGAATCCTATATTCTTTACTTAAAGGAGACTAGAGTGGTAAATGTGTGTTATACAAGGCAGAATACCATTGAAATAGAGAAAGAAACACGTTCGGCAGCTTTGGAAAGCCTTACACTTCACTGAAATGTAGTAATACACTGTATAACACAGTTGAGAGACAATGTTCAATAGCTGCCTCAGTACTTACCAGTGTGTAGGAAGTTGTTTGATAAAGTGGGCAAAGCTGATAATTGGACCAGAAGGCAGAATATAGGAAACTACATGAAAACATGATTAATTCAGTGAAAATGACTGTAAACAGATGTGAACTTGTTTAGAACAGCTGAAAGAGATTCTCCAAGTCAGTTCTTAGTGTAGAAAAGGTAGCTAAGATCTGGGAAATCCTTAATTCGAGTTAAGATTACATGAAACACTGTATGAATCCTATATTCTTTACTTAAAGAGACTAGAGTGGTAAATGTGTGTTATACAAGGCAGAATACCATTGAAATAGAGAAAGAAACACGTTCGGCAGCTTTGGAAAGCCTTACACTTCACTGAAATGTAGTACTACACTCTATAACACAGTTGAGAGACAATGTTCAATAGCTGCCTCAGTACTTAACAGTGTGTAGGAAGTTGTTTGATAAAGTGGGCAAAGCTTATACTTGGACCAGAAGGCAGAATATAGGAAACTACATGAAAACATGATTAATTCAGTGAAAATGACTGTAAACAGATGTGAACTTGTTTAGAACAGCTGAAAGAGATTCTCCAAGTCAGTTCTTAGTGTAGAAAAGGTAGCTAATATCCGGGAAATCCTTAATTCGAGTTAAGATTACATGAAACACTGTATGAATCCTATATTCTTTACTTAAAGGAGACTAGAGTGGTAAATGTGTGTTATACAAGGCAGAATACCATTGAAATAGAGAAAGAAACACGTTCGGCAGCTTTGGAAAGCCTTACACTTCACTGAAATGTAGTACTACACTTTATATAACACAGTTGAGAGACAATGTTCCCTAGCTCCCTAAGTTCATAACAGTGTGTAGGAAGTTGTTTGATAAAGTGGGCAAAGTACTACACTCTATAACACAGTTGAGAGACAATGTTCAATAGCTGCCTCAGTACTTAACAGTGTGTAGGAAGTTGTTTGATAAAGTGGGCAAAGCTGATACTTGGACCAGAAGGCAGAATATAGGAAACTACATGAAAACATGATTAATTCAGTGAAAATGACTGTAAACAGATGTGAACTTGTTTAGAACAGCTGAAAGAGATTCTCCAAGTCAGTTCTTAGTGTAGAAAAGGTAGCTAATATCCGGGAAATCCTTAATTCGAGTTAAGATTACATGAAACACTGTATGAATCCTATATTCTTTACTTAAAGGAGACTAGAGTGGTAAATGTGTGTTATACAAGGCAGAATACCATTGAAATAGAGAAAGGAACACGTTCGGCAGCTTTGGAAAGCCTTACACTTCACTGAAATGTAGTACTACACTTTATATAACACAGTTGAGAGACAATGTTCCCTAGCTCCCTCAGTTCATAACAGTGTGTAGGAAGTTGTTTGATAAAGTGGGCAAAGCTTATACTTGGGCCAGAAGGCAGAATATAGGAAACTACATGAAAACATGAATAATTCAGTGAAAATGACTGTAAACACATGAGAACTTGTTTAGAACAGCTGAAAGAGAATCTCCAAGTCAGTTCTTAGTGTAGAAAAGGTAGCTAAGATAAGGAAAATCCTTAATTCCAGTTAAGATCACAGGAAACACTGTATGAATCCTATATTCTTTACTTAAAGGAGACTAGAGTGGTAAATGTGTGTTATACAAGGCAGAATACCATTGAAATAGAGAAAGAAACACGTTCGGCAGCTTTGGAAAGCCTTACACTTCACTGAAATGTAGTACTACACTCCATAACACAGTTGAGAGACAATGTTCAATAGCTGCCTCAGTACTTAACAGTGTGTAGGAAGTTGTTTGATAAAGTGGGCAAAGCTGATACTTGGACCAGAAGGCAGAATATAGGAAACTACATGAAAACATGATTAATTCAGTGAAAATGACTGTAAACAGATGTGAACTTGTTTAGAACAGCTGAAAGAGATTCTCCAAGTCAGGTCTTAGTGTAGAAAAGGAAGCTAATATCCGGGAAATCCTTAATTCGAGTTAAGATTACATGAAACACTGTATGAATCCTATATTCTTTACTTAAAGGAGACTAGAGTGGTAAATGTGTGTTATACAAGGCAGAATACCATTGAAATAGAGAAAGAAACACGTTCGGCAGCTTTGGAAAGCCTTACACTTCACTGAAATGTAGTACTACACTTTATATAACACAGTTGAGAGACAATGTTCCCTAGCTCCCTAAGTTCATAACAGTGTGTAGGAAGTTGTTTGATAAAGTGGGCAAAGCTGATACTTGGACCAGAAGGCAGAATATAGGAAACTACATGAAAACATGATTAATTCATTGAAAATGACTGTAAACAGATGTGAACTTGTTTAGAACAGCTGAAAGAGATTCTCCAAGTCAGTTCTTAGTGTAGAAAAGGTAGCTAATATCCGGGAAATCCTTAATTCGAGTTAAGATTACATGAAACACTGTATGAATCCTATATTCTTTACTTAAAGGAGACTAGAGTGGTAAATGTGTGTTATACAAGGCAGAATACCATTGAAATAGAGAAAGGAACACGTTCGGCAGCTTTGGAAAGCCTTACACTTCACTGAAATGTAGTACTACACTTTATATAACACAGTTGAGAGACAATGTTCCCTAGCTCCCTCAGTTCATAACAGGGTGTAGGAAGTTGTTTGATAAAGTGGGCAAAGCTTATACTTGGGCCAGAAGGCAGAATATAGGAAACTACATGAAAACATGAATAATTCAGTGAAAATGACTGTAAACAGATGAGAACTTGTTTAGAACAGCTGAAAGAGAATCTCCAAGTCAGTTCTTAGTGTAGAAAAGGTAGCTAAGATAAGGAAAATCCTTAATTCCAGTTAAGATCACAGGAAACACTGTATGAATCCTATATTCTTTACTTAAAGGAGACTAGAGTGGTAAATGTGTGTTATACAAGGCAGAATACCATTGAAATAGAGAAAGAAACACGTTCGGCAGCTTTGGCAAGCCTTACACTTCACTGAAATGTAGTACTACACTCCATAACACAGTTGAGAGACAATGTTCAATAGCTGCCTCAGTACTTAACAGTGTGTAGGAAGTTGTTTGATAAAGTGGGCAAAGCTGATACTTGGACCAGAAGGCAGAATATAGGAAACTACATGAAAACATGATTAATTCAGTGAAAATGACTGTAAACAGATGAGAACTTGTTTAGAACAGCTGAAAGAGATTCTCCAAGTCAGTTCTTAGTGTAGAAAAGGTAGCTAAGATCTGGGAAATCCTTAATTCGAGTTAAGATTACATGAAACACTGTATGAATCCTATATTCTTTACTTAAAGGAGACTAGAGTGGTAAATGTGTGTTATACAAGGCAGAATACCATTGAAATAGAGAAAGAAACACGTTTGGCAGCTTTGGAAAGCCTTACACTTCACTGAAATGTAGTACTACACTCTATAACACAGTTGAGAGACAATGTTCAATAGCTGCCTCAGTACTTAACAGTGTGTAGGAAGTTGTTTGATAAAGTGGTCAAAGCTTATACTTGGACCAGAAGGCAGAATATAGGAAACTACATGAAAACATGATTAATTCAGTGAAAATGACTGTAAACAGATGTGAACTTGTTTAGAACAGCTGAAAGAGATTCTCCAAGTCAGTTCTTAGTGTAGAAAAGGTAGCTAAGATCTGGGAAATCCTTAATTCGAGTTAAGATTACATGAAACACTGTATGAATCCTATATTCTTTACTTAAAGGAGACTAGAGTGGTAAATGTGTGTTATACAAGGCAGAATACCATTGAAATAGAGAAAGAAACACGTTCGGCAGCTTTGGAAAGCCTTACACTTCACTGAAATGTAGTACTACACTTTATATAACACAGTTGAGAGACAATGTTCCCTAGCTCCCTCAGTTCATAACAGTGTGTAGGAAGTTGTTTGATAAAGTGGGCAAAGCTTATACTTGGGCCAGAAGGCAGAATATAGGAAACTACATGAAAACATGAATAATTCAGTGAAAATGACTGTAAACAGATGAGAACTTGTTTAGAACAGCTGAAAGAGAATCTCCAAGTCAGTTCTTAGTGTAGAAAACGTAGCTAAGATAAGGAAAATCCTTAATTCCAGTTAAGATCACATGAAACACTGTATGAATCCTATATTCTTTACTTAAAGGAGACTAGAGTGGTAAATGTGTGTTATACAAGGCAGAATACCATTGAAATAGAGAAAGAAACACGTTCGGCAGCTTTGGAAAGCCTTACACTTCACTGAAATGTAGTAATACACTCTATAACACAGTTGAGAGACAATGTTCCCGAGCTGCCTCAGTTCATAACAGTGTGTAGGAAGTTGTTTGATAAAGTGGGCAAAGCTGATACTTGGACCAGAAGGCAGAATATAGGAAACTACATGAAAACATGATTAATTCAGTGAAAATGACTGTAAACAGATGAGAACTTGTTTAGAACAGCTGAAAGAGATTCTCCAAGTCAGTTCTTAGTGTAGAAAAGGTAGCTAAGATCTGGGAAATCCTTAATTCGAGTTAAGATTACATGAAACACTGTATGAATCCTATATTCTTTACTTAAAGGAGACTAGAGTGGTAAATGTGTGTTATACAAGGCAGAATACCATTGAAATAGAGAAAGAAACACGTTCGGCAGCTTTGGAAAGCCTTACACTTCACTGAAATGTAGTACTACACTCTATAACACAGTTGAGAGACAATGTTCAATAGCTGCCTCAGTACTTAACAGTGTGTAGGAAGTTGTTTGATAAAGTGGTCAAAGCTTATACTTGGACCAGAAGGCAGAATATAGGAAACTACATGAAAACATGATTAATTCAGTGAAAATGACTGTAAACAGATGTGAACTTGTTTAGAACAGCTGAAAGAGATTCTCCAAGTCAGTTCTTAGTGTAGAAAAGGTAGCTAAGATCTGGGAAATCCTTAATTCGAGTTAAGATTACATGAAACACTGTATGAATCCTATATTCTTTACTTAAAGGAGACTAGAGTGGTAAATGTGTGTTATACAAGGCAGAATACCATTGAAATAGAGAAAGAAACACGTTCGGCAGCTTTGGAAAGCCTTACACTTCACTGAAATGTAGTACTACACTTTATATAACACAGTTGAGAGACAATGTTCCCTAGCTCCCTCAGTTCATAACAGTGTGTAGGAAGTTGTTTGATAAAGTGGGCAAAGCTTATACTTGGGCCAGAAGGCAGAATATAGGAAACTACATGAAAACATGAATAATTCAGTGAAAATGACTGTAAACAGATGAGAACTTGTTTAGAACAGCTGAAAGAGAATCTCCAAGTCAGTTCTTAGTGTAGAAAACGTAGCTAAGATAAGGAAAATCCTTAATTCCAGTTAAGATCACATGAAACACTGTATGAATCCTATATTCTTTACTTAAAGGAGACTAGAGTGGTAAATGTGTGTTATACAAGGCAGAATACCATTGAAATAGAGAAAGAAACACGTTCGGCAGCTTTGGAAAGCCTTACACTTCACTGAAATGTAGTAATACACTCTATAACACAGTTGAGAGACAATGTTCCCGAGCTGCCTCAGTTCATAACAGTGTGTAGGAAGTTGTTTGATAAAGTGGGCAAAGCTGATACTTGGACCAGAAGGCAGAATATAGGAAACTACATGAAAACATGATTAATTCAGTGAAAATGACTGTAAACAGATGAGAACTTGTTTAGAACAGCTGAAAGAGATTCTCCAAGTCAGTTCTTAGTGTAGAAAAGGTAGCTAAGATCTGGGAAATCCTTAATTCGAGTTAAGATTACATGAAACACTGTATGAATCCTATATTCTTTACTTAAAGGAGACTAGAGTGGTAAATGTGTGTTATACAAGGCAGAATACCATTGAAATAGAGAAAGAAACACGTTCGGCAGCTTTGGAAAGCCTTACACTTCACTGAAATGTAGTACTACACTCTATAACACAGTTGAGAGACAATGTTCAATAGCTGCCTCAGTACTTAACAGTGTGTAGGAAGTTGTTTGATAAAGTGGTCAAAGCTTATACTTGGACCAGAAGGCAGAATATAGGAAACTACATGAAAACATGATTAATTCAGTGAAAATGACTGTAAACAGATGTGAACTTGTTTAGAACAGCTGAAAGAGATTCTCCAAGTCAGTTCTTAGTGTAGAAAAGGTAGCTAAGATCTGGGAAATCCTTAATTCGAGTTAAGATTACATGAAACACTGTATGAATCCTATATTCTTTACTTAAAGGAGACTAGAGTGGTAAATGTGTGTTATACAAGGCAGAATACCATTGAAATAGAGAAAGAAACACGTTCGGCAGCTTTGGAAAGCCTTACACTTCACTGAAATGTAGTACTACACTTTATATAACACAGTTGAGAGACAATGTTCCCTAGCTCCCTCAGTTCATAACAGTGTGTAGGAAGTTGTTTGATAAAGTGGGCAAAGCTTATACTTGGGCCAGAAGGCAGAATATAGGAAACTACATGAAAACATGAATAATTCAGTGAAAATGACTGTAAACAGATGAGAACTTGTTTAGAACAGCTGAAAGAGAATCTCCAAGTCAGTTCTTAGTGTAGAAAACGTAGCTAAGATAAGGAAAATCCTTAATTCCAGTTAAGATCACATGAAACACTGTATGAATCCTATATTCTTTACTTAAAGGAGACTAGAGTGGTAAATGTGTGTTATACAAGGCAGAATACCATTGAAATAGAGAAAGAAACACGTTCGGCAGCTTTGGAAAGCCTTACACTTCACTGAAATGTAGTACTACACTCTATAACACAGTTGAGAGACGATGTTCAATAGCTGCCTCAGTACTTAACAGTGTGTAGGAAGTTGTTTGATAAAGTGGGCAAAGCTGATACTTGGACCAGAAGGCAGAATATAGGAAACTACATGAAAACATGATTAATTCAGTGAAAATGACTGTAAACAGATGTAAACTTGTTTAGAACTGCTGAAAGAGATTCTCCAAGTCAGTTCTTAGTGTAGAAAAGGTAGCTAAGATCCGGGAAATCCTTAATTCGAGTTAAGATTACATGAAACACTGTATGAATCCTATATTCTTTACTTAAAGGAGACTAGAGTGGTAAATGTGTTATACAAGGCAGAATACCATTGAAATAGAGAAAGAAACACGTTCGGCAGCTTTGGAAAGCCTTACACTTCACTGAAATGTAGTACTACACTCTATAACACAGTTGAGAGACAATGTTCCCTAGCTCCCTAAGTTCATAACAGTGTGTAGGAAGTTGTTTGATAAAGTGGGCAAAGTACTACACTCTATAACACAGTTGAGAGACAATGTTCAATAGCTGCCTCAGTACTTAACAGTGTGTAGGAAGTTGTTTGATAAAGTGGGCAAAGCTGATACTTGGACCAGAAGGCAGAATATAGGAAACTACATGAAAACATGATTAATTCAGTGAAAATGACTGTAAACAGATGTGAACTAGTTTAGAACAGCTGAAAGAGATTCTCCAAGTCAGTTCTTAGTGTATAAAAGGTAGCTAATATCCGGGAAATCCTTAATTCGAGTTAAGATTACATGAAACACTGTATGAATCCTATATTCTTTACTTAAAGGAGACTAGAGTGGTAAATGTGTGTTATACAAGGCAGAATACCATTGAAATAGAGAAAGGAACACGTTCGGCAGCTTTGGAAAGCCTTACACTTCACTGAAATGTAGTACTACACTTTATATAACACAGTTGAGAGACAATGTTCCCTAGCTCCCTCAGTTCATAACAGTGTGTAGGAAGTTGTTTGATAAAGTGGGCAAAGCTTATACTTGGGCCAGAAGGCAGAATATAGGAAACTACATGAAAACATGAATAATTCAGTGAAAATGACTGTAAACAGATGAGAACTTGTTTAGAACAGCTGAAAGAGAATCTCCAAGTCAGTTCTTAGTGTAGAAAAGGTAGCTAAGATAAGGAAAATCCTTAATTCCAGTTAAGATCACATGAAACACTGTATGAATCCTATATTCTTTACTTAAAGGAGACTAGAGTGGTAAATGTGTGTTATACAAGGCAGAATACCATTGAAATAGAAAAAGAAACACGTTCGGCAGCTTTGGAAAGCCTTACACTTCACTGAAATGTAGTACTACACTCTATAACACAGTTGAGAGACAATGTTCAATAGCTGCCTCAGTACTTAACAGTGTGTAGGAAGTTGTTTGATAAAGTGGGCAAAGCTGATACTTGGACCAGAAGGCAGAATATAGGAAACTACATGAAAACATGATTAATTCAGTGAAAATGACTGTAAACAGATGTGAACTTGTTTAGAACAGCTGAAAGAGATTCTCCAAGTCAGTTCTTAGTGTAGAAAAGGTAGCTAAGATCTGGGAAATCCTTAATTCGAGTTAAGATTACATGAAACACTGTATGAATCCTATATTCTTTACTTAAAGGAGACTAGAGTGGTAAATGTGTGTTATACAAGGCAGAATACCATTGAAATAGAGAAAGAAACACGTTCGGCAGCTTTGGAAAGCCTTACACTTCACTGAAATGTAGTACTACACTCTATAACACAGTTGAGAGACAATGTTCAATAGCTGCCTCAGTACTTAACAGTGTGTAGGAAGTTGTTTGATAAAGTGGGCAAAGCTTATACTTGGACCAGAAGGCAGAATATAGGAAACTACATGAAAACATGATTAATTCAGTGAAAATGACTGTAAACAGATGTGAACTTGTTTAGAACAGCTGAAAGAGATTCTCCAAGTCAGTTCTTAGTGTAGAAAAGGTAGCTAATATCCGGGAAATCCTTAATTCGAGTTAAGATTACATGAAACACTGTATGAATCCTATATTCTTTACTTAAAGGAGACTAGAGTGGTAAATGTGTGTTATACAAGGCAGAATACCATTGAAATAGAGAAAGAAACACGTTCGGCAGCTTTGGAAAGCCTTACACTTCACTGAAATGTAGTAGTACACTTTATATAACACAGTTGAGAGACAATGTTCCCTAGCTCCCTAAGTTCATAACAGTGTGTAGGAAGTTGTTTGATAAAGTGGGCAAAGCTTATACTTGGGCCAGAAGGCAGAATATAGGAAACTACATGAAAACATGATTAATTCAGTGAAAATGACTGTAAACAGATGTGAACTTGTTTAGAACTGCTGAAAGAGATTCTCCAAGTCAGTTCTTAGTGTAGAAAAGGTAGCTAAGATCCGAGAAATCCTTAATTCGAGTTAAGATTACATGAAACACTGTATGAATCCTATATTCTTTACTTAAAGGAGACTAGAGTGGTAAATGTGTTATACAAGGCAGAATACCATTGAAATAGAGAAAGAAACACGTTCGGCAGCTTTGGAAAGCCTTACACTTCACTGAAATGTAGTACTACACTCTATAACACAGTTGAGAGACAATGTTCAATAGCTGCCTCAGTACTTAACAGTGTGTAGGAAGTTGTTTGATAAAGTGGGCAAAGCTGATACTTGGACCAGAAGGCAGAATATAGGAAACTACATGAAAACATGATTAATTCAGTGAAAATGACTGTAAACAGATGTGAACTTGTTTAGAACAGCTGAAAGAGATTCTCCAAGTCAGTTCTTAGTGTAGAAAAGGTAGCTAATATCCGGGAAATCCTTAATTCGAGTTAAGATTACATGAAACACTGTATGAATCCTATATTCTTTACTTAAAGGAGACTAGAGTGGTAAATGTGTGTTATACAAGGCAGAATACCATTGAAATAGAGAAAGGAACACGTTTGGCAGCTTTGGAAAGCCTTACACTTCACCGAAATGTAGTACTACACTTTATATAACACAGTTGAGAGACAATGTTCCCTAGCTCCCTCAGTTCATAACAGTGTGTAGGAAGTTGTTTGATAAAGTGGGCAAAGCTTATACTTGGGCCAGAAGGCAGAATATAGGAAACTACATGAGAACATGAATAATTCAGTGAAAATGACTGTAAACAGATGAGAACTTGTTTAGAACAGCTGAAAGAGAATCTCCAAGTCAGTTCTTAGTGTAGAAAAGGTAGCTAAGATAAGGAAAATCCTTAATTCCAGTTAAGATCACATGAAACACTGTATGAATCCTATATTCTTTACTTAAAGGAGACTAGAGTGGTAAATGTGTGTTATACAAGGCAGAATACCATTGAAATAGAGAAAGAAACACGTTCGGCAGCTTTGGAAAGCCTTACACTTCACTGAAATGTAGTACTACACTCTATAACACAGTTGAGAGACAATGTTCAATAGCTGCCTCAGTACTTAACAGTGTGTAGGAAGTTGTTTGATAAAGTGGGCAAAGCTGATACTTGGACCAGAAGGCAGAATATAGGAAACTACATGAAAACATGATTAATTCAGTGAAAATGACTGTAAACAGATGTGAACTTGTTTAGAACAGCTGAAAGAGATTCTCCAAGTCAGTTCTTAGTGTAGAAAAGGTAGCTAAGATCTGGGAAATCCTTAATTCGAGTTAAGATTACATGAAACACTGTATGAATCCTATATTCTTTACTTAAAGGAGACTAGAGTGGTAAATGTGTGTTATACAAGGCAGAATACCATTGAAATAGAGAAAGAAACACGTTCGGCAGCTTTGGAAAGCCTTACACTTCACTGAAATGTAGTACTACACTCTATAACACAGTTGAGAGACAATGTTCAATAGCTGCCTCAGTACTTAACAGTGTGTAGGAAGTTGTTTGATAAAGTGGGCAAAGCTGATACTTGGACCAGAAGGCAGAATATAGGAAACTACATGAAAACATGAATAATTCAGTGAAAATGACTGTAAACAGATGAGAACTTGTTTAGAACAGCTGAAAGAGAATCTCCAAGTCAGTTCTTAGTGTAGAAAAGGTAGCTAAGATAAGGAAAATCCTTAATTCCAGTTAAGATCACATGAAACACTGTATGAATCCTATATTCTTTACTTAAAGGAGACTAGAGTGGTAAATGTGTGTTATACAAGGCAGAATACCATTGAAATAGAGAAAGAAACACGTTCGGCAGCTTTGGAAAGCCTTACACTTCACTGAAATGTAGTACTACACTCTATAACACAGTTGAGAGACAATGTTCAATAGCTGCCTCAGTACTTAACAGTGTGTAGGAAGTTGTTTGATAAGTGGGCAAAGCTGATACTTGGACCAGAAGGCAGAATATAGGAAACTACATGAAAACATGATTAATTCAGTGAAAATGACTCTAAACAGATGTGAACTTGTTTAGAACAGCTGAAAGAGATTCTCCAAGTCAGTTCTTAGTGTAGAAAAGGTAGCTAAGATCTGGGAAATCCTTAATTCGAGTTAAGATTACATGAAACACTGTATGAATCCTATATTCTTTACTTAAAGGAGACTAGCGTGGTAAATGTGTGTTATACAAGGCAGAATACCATTGAAATAGAGAAAGAAACACGTTCGGCAGCTTTGGAAAGCCTTACACTTCACTGAAATGTAGTACTACACTCTATAACACAGTTGAGAGACAATGTTCAATAGCTGCCTCAGTACTTAACAGTGTTTAGGAAGTTGTTTGATAAAGTGGGCAAAGCTTATACTTGGACCAGAAGGCAGAATATAGGAAACTACATGAAAACATGATTAATTCAGTGAAAATGACTGTAAACAGATGTGAACTTGTTTAGAACAGCTGAAAGAGATTCTCCAAGTCAGTTCTTAGTGTAGAAAAGGTAGCTAAGATAAGGAAAATCCTTAATTCCAGTTAAGATCACATGAAACACTGTATGAATCCTATATTCTTTACTTAAAGGAGACTAGAGTGGTAAATGTGTGTTATACAAGGCAGAATACCATTGAAATAGAGAAAGAAACACGTTCCGCAGCTTTGGAAAGCCTTACACTTCACTGAAATGTAGTACTACACTCTATAACACAGTTGAGAGACAATGTTCCCTAGCTCCCTCAGTTCATAACAGTGTGTAGGAAGTTGTTTGATAAAGTGGGCAAAGCTTATACTTGGGCCAGAAGGCAGAATATAGGAAACTACATGAAAACATGAATAATTCAGTGAAAATGACTGTAAACAGATGAGAACTTGTTTAGAACAGCTGAAAGAGAATCTCCAAGTCAGTTCTTAGTGTAGAAAACGTAGCTAAGAAAAGGAAAATCCTTAATTCCAGTTAAGATCACATGAAACACTGTATGAATCCTATATTCTTTACTTAAAGGAGACTAGAGTGGTAAATGTGTGTTATACAAGGCAGAATACCATTGAAATAGAGAAAGAAACACGTTCGGCAGCTTTGGAAAGCCTTACACTTCACTGAAATGTAGTAATACTCTCTATAACACAGTTGAGAGACAATGTTCCCGAGCTGCCTCAGTTCATAACAGTGTGTAGGAAGTTGTTTGATAAAGTGGGCAAAGCTTATACTTGGGCCAGAAGGCACAATATAGGAAACTACATGAAAACATGATTAATTCAGTGAAAATGACTGTAAACAGATGTGAACTTGTTTAGAACAGCTGAAAGAGAATCTCCAAGTCAGTTCTTAGTGTAGAAAAGGTAGCTAAGATAAGAAAAATCCTTAATTCCAGTTAAGATCACATGAAACACTGTATGAATCCTATATTCTTTACTTAAAGGAGACTAGAGTGGTAAATTTGTGTTATACAAGGCAGAATACCATTGAAATAGAGAAAGAAACACGTTCGGCAGCTTTGGAAAGCCTTACACTTCACTGAAATGTAGTACTACACTCTATAACACAGTTGAGAGACAATGTTCAATAGCTGCCTCAGTACTTAACAGTGTGTAGGAAGTTGTTTGATAAAGTGGGCAAAGCTGATACTTGGACCAGAAGGCAGAATATAGGAAACTACATGAAAACATGAATAATTCAGTGAAAATGACTGTAAACAGATGAGAACTTGTTTAGAACAGCTGAAAGAGAATCTCCAAGTCAGTTCTTAGTGTAGAAAAGGTAGCTAAGATAAGGAAAATCCTTAATTCCAGTTAAGATCACATGAAACACTGTATGAATCCTATATTCTTTACTTAAAGGAGACTAGAGTGGTAAATGTGTGTTATACAAGGCAGAATACCATTGAAATAGAGAAAGAAACACGTTCGGCAGCTTTGGAAAGCCTTACACTTCACTGAAATGTAGTACTACACTCTATAACACAGTTGAGAGACAATGTTCAATAGCTGCCTCAGTACTTAACAGTGTGTAGGAAGTTGTTTGATAAGTGGGCAAAGCTGATACTTGGACCAGAAGGCAGAATATAGGAAACTACATGAAAACATGATTAATTCAGTGAAAATGACTGTAAACAGATGTGAACTTGTTTAGAACAGCTGAAAGAGATTCTCCAAGTCAGTTCTTAGTGTAGAAAAGGTAGCTAAGATCTGGGAAATCCTTAATTCGAGTTAAGATTACATGAAACACTGTATGAATCCTATATTCTTTACTTAAAGGAGACTAGCGTGGTAAATGTGTGTTATACAAGGCAGAATACCATTGAAATAGAGAAAGAAACACGTTCGGCAGCTTTGGAAAGCCTTACACTTCACTGAAATGTAGTACTACACTCTATAACACAGTTGAGAGACAATGTTCAATAGCTGCCTCAGTACTTAACAGTGTTTAGGAAGTTGTTTGATAAAGTGGGCAAAGCTGATACTTGGACCAGAAGGCAGAATATAGGAAACTACATGAAAACATGATTAATTCAGTGAAAATGACTGTAAACAGATGTGAACTTGTTTAGAACAGCTGAAAGAGATTCTCCAAGTCAGTTCTTAGTGTAGAAAAGGTAGCTAAGATAAGGAAAATCCTTAATTCCAGTTAAGATCACATGAAACACTGTATGAATCCTATATTCTTTACTTAAAGGAGACTAGAGTGGTAAATGTGTGTTATACAAGGCAGAATACCATTGAAATAGAGAAAGAAACACGTTCGGCAGCTTTGGAAAGCCTTACACTTCACTGAAATGTAGTACTACACTCTATAACACAGTTGAGAGACAATGTTCAATAGCTGCCTCAGTACTTAACAGTGTGTAGGAAGTTGTTTGATAAAGTGGGCAAAGCTTATACTTGGGCCAGAAGGCAGAATATAGGAAACTACATGAAAACATGAATAATTCAGTGAAAATGACTGTAAACAGATGAGAACTTGTTTAGAACAGCTGAAAGAGAATCTCCAAGTCAGTTCTTAGTGTAGAAAACGTAGCTAAGATAAGGAAAATCCTTAATTCCAGTTAAGATCACATGAAACACTGTATGAATCCTATATTCTTTACTTAAAGGAGACTAGAGTGGTAAATGTGTGTTATACAAGGCAGAATACCATTGAAATAGAGAAAGAAACACGTTCGGCAGCTTTGGAAAGCCTTACACTTCACTGAAATGTAGTAATACTCTCTATAACACAGTTGAGAGACAATGTTCCCGAGCTGCCTCAGTTCATAACAGTGTGTAGGAAGTTGTTTGATAAAGTGGGCAAAGCTTATACTTGGGCCAGAAGGCACAATATAGGAAACTACATGAAAACATGATTAATTCAGTGAAAATGACTGTAAACAGATGTGAACTTGTTTAGAACAGCTGAAAGAGAATCTCCAAGTCAGTTCTTAGTGTAGAAAAGGTAGCTAAGATAAGAAAAATCCTTAATTCCAGTTAAGATCACATGAAACACTGTATGAATCCTATATTCTTTACTTAAAGGAGACTAGAGTGGTAAATTTGTGTTATACAAGGCAGAATACCATTGAAATAGAGAAAGAAACACGTTCGGCAGCTTTGGAAAGCCTTACACTTCACTGAAATGTAGTACTACACTCTATAACACAGTTGAGAGACAATGTTCAATAGCTGCCTCAGTACTTAACAGTGTGTAGGAAGTTGTTTGATAAAGTGGGCAAAGCTTATACTTGGACCAGAAGGCAGAATATAGGAAACTACATGAAAACATGATTAATTCAGTGAAAATGACTGTAAACAGATGTGAACTTGTTTAGAACAGCTGAAAGAGATTCTCCAAGTCAGTTCTTAGTGTAGAAAAGGTAGCTAATATCCGGGAAATCCTTAATTCGAGTTAAGATTACATGAAACACTGTATGAATCCTATATTCTTTACTTAAAGGAGACTAGAGTGGTAAATGTGTGTTATACAAGGCAGAATACCATTGAAATAGAGAAAGAAACACGTTCGGCAGCTTTGGAAAGCCTTACACTTCACTGAAATGTAGTAGTACACTTTATATAACACAGTTGAGAGACAATGTTCCCTAGCTCCCTAAGTTCATAACAGTGTGTAGGAAGTTGTTTGATAAAGTGGGCAAAGCTTATACTTGGGCCAGAAGGCAGAATATAGGAAACTACATGAAAACATGATTAATTCAGTGAAAATGACTGTAAACAGATGTGAACTTGTTTAGAACTGCTGAAAGAGATTCTCCAAGTCAGTTCTTAGTGTAGAAAAGGTAGCTAAGATCCGAGAAATCCTTAATTCGAGTTAAGATTACATGAAACACTGTATGAATCCTATATTCTTTACTTAAAGGAGACTAGAGTGGTAAATGTGTTATACAAGGCAGAATACCATTGAAATAGACAAAGAAACACGTTCGGCAGCTTTGGAAAGCCTTACACTTCACTGAAATGTAGTACTACACTCTATAACACAGTTGAGAGACAATGTTCAATAGCTGCCTCAGTACTTAACAGTGTGTAGGAAGTTGTTTGATAAAGTGGGCAAAGCTGATACTTGGACCAGAAGGCAGAATATAGGAAACTACATGAAAACATGATTAATTCAGTGAAAATGACTGTAAACAGATGTGAACTTGTTTAGAACAGCTGAAAGAGATTCTCCAAGTCAGTTCTTAGTGTAGAAAAGGTAGCTAATATCCGGGATATCCTTAATTCGAGTTAAGATTACATGAAACACTGTATGAATCCTATATTCTTTACTTAAAGGAGACTAGAGTGGTAAATGTGTGTTATACAAGGCAGAATACATTGAAATAGAGAAAGGAACACGTTCGGCAGCTTTGGAAAGCCTTACACTTCACTGAAATGTAGTACTACACTTTATATAACACAGTTGAGAGACAATGTTCCCTAGCTCCCTCAGTTCATAACAGTGTGTAGGAAGTTGTTTGATAAAGTGGGCAAAGCTTATACTTGGGCCAGAAGGCAGAATATAGGAAACTACATGAGAACATGAATAATTCAGTGAAAATGACTGTAAACAGATGAGAACTTGTTTAGCACAGCTGAAAGAGAATCTCCAAGTCAGTTCTTAGTGTAGAAAAGGTAGCTAAGATAAGGAAAATCCTTAATTCCAGTTAAGATCACATGAAACACTGTATGAATCCTATATTCTTTACTTAAAGGAGACTAGAGTGGTAAATGTGTGTTATACAAGGCAGAATACCATTGAAATAGAGAAAGAAACACGTTCGGCAGCTTTGGAAAGCCTTACACTTCACTGAAATGTAGTACTACACTCTATAACACAGTTGAGAGACAATGTTCAATAGCTGCCTCAGTACTTAACAGTGTGTAGGAAGTTGTTTGATAAAGTGGGCAAAGCTGATACTTGGACCAGAAGGCAGAATATAGGAAACTACATGAAAACATGATTAATTCAGTGAAAATGACTGTAAACAGATGTGAACTTGTTTAGAACAGCTGAAAGAGATTCTCCAAGTCAGTTCTTAGTGTAGAAAAGGTAGCTAATATCTGGGAAATCCTTAATTCGAGTTAAGATTACATGAAACACTGTATGAATCCTATATTCTTTACTTAAAGGAGACTAGAGTGGTAAATGTGTGTTATACAAGGCAGAATACCATTGAAATAGAGAAAGAAACACGTTCGGCAGCTTTGGAAAGCCTTACACTTCACTGAAATGTAGTACTACACTCTATAACACAGTTGAGAGACAATGTTCAATAGCTGCCTCAGTACTTAACAGTGTGTAGGAAGTTGTTTGATAAAGTGGGCAAAGCTTATACTTGGACCAGAAGGCAGAATATAGGAAACTACATGAAAACATGATTAATTCAGTGAAAATGACTGTAAACAGATGTGAACTTGTTTAGAACAGCTGAAAGAGATTCTCCAAGTCAGTTCTTAGTGTAGAAAAGGTAGCTAATATCCGGGAAATCCTTAATTCGAGTTAAGATTACATGAAACACTGTATGAATCCTATATTCTTTACTTAAAGGAGACTAGAGTGGTAAATGTGTGTTATACAAGGCAGAATACCATTGAAATAGAGAAAGAAACACGTTCGGCAGCTTTGGAAAGCCTTACACTTCACTGAAATGTAGTAGTACACTTTATATAACACAGTTGAGAGACAATGTTCCCTAGCTCCCTAAGTTCATAACAGTGTGTAGGAAGTTGTTTGATAAAGTGGGCAAAGCTTATACTTGGGCCAGAAGGCAGAATATAGGAAACTACATGAAAACATGATTAATTCAGTGAAAATGACTGTAAACAGATGTGAACTTGTTTAGAACTGCTGAAAGAGATTCTCCAAGTCAGTTCTTAGTGTAGAAAAGGTAGCTAAGATCCGAGAAATCCTTAATTCGAGTTAAGATTACATGAAACACTGTATGAATCGTATATTCTTTACTTAAAGGAGACTAGAGTGGTAAATGTGTTATACAAGGCAGAATACCATTGAAATAGACAAAGAAACACGTTCGGCAGCTTTGGAAAGCCTTACACTTCACTGAAATGTAGTACTACACTCTATAACACAGTTGAGAGACAATGTTCAATAGCTGCCTCAGTACTTAACAGTGTTTAGGAAGTTGTTTGATAAAGTGGGCAAAGCTTATACTTGGACCAGAAGGCAGAATATAGGAAACTACATGAAAACATGATTAATTCAGTGAAAATGACTGTAAACAGATGTGAACTTGTTTAGAACAGCTGAAAGAGATTCTCCAAGTCAGTTCTTAGTGTAGAAAAGGTAGCTAAGATAAGGAAAATCCTTAATTCCAGTTAAGATCACATGAAACACTGTATGAATCCTATATTCTTTACTTAAAGGAGACTAGAGTGGTAAATGTGTGTTATACAAGGCAGAATACCATTGAAATAGAGAAAGAAACACGTTCCGCAGCTTTGGAAAGCCTTACACTTCACTGAAATGTAGTACTACACTCTATAACACAGTTGAGAGACAATGTTCCCTAGCTCCCTCAGTTCATAACAGTGTGTAGGAAGTTGTTTGATAAAGTGGGCAAAGCTTATACTTGGGCCAGAAGGCAGAATATAGGAAACTACATGAAAACATGAATAATTCAGTGAAAATGACTGTAAACAGATGAGAACTTGTTTAGAACAGCTGAAAGAGAATCTCCAAGTCAGTTCTTAGTGTAGAAAACGTAGCTAAGATAAGGAAAATCCTTAATTCCAGTTAAGATCACATGAAACACTGTATGAATCCTATATTCTTTACTTAAAGGAGACTAGAGTGGTAAATGTGTGTTATACAAGGCAGAATACCATTGAAATAGAGAAAGAAACACGTTCGGCAGCTTTGGAAAGCCTTACACTTCACTGAAATGTAGTAATACTCTCTATAACACAGTTGAGAGACAATGTTCCCGAGCTGCCTCAGTTCATAACAGTGTGTAGGAAGTTGTTTGATAAAGTGGGCAAAGCTTATACTTGGGCCAGAAGGCACAATATAGGAAACTACATGAAAACATGATTAATTCAGTGAAAATGACTGTAAACAGATGTGAACTTGTTTAGAACAGCTGAAAGAGAATCTCCAAGTCAGTTCTTAGTGTAGAAAAGGTAGCTAAGATAAGAAAAATCCTTAATTCCAGTTAAGATCACATGAAACACTGTATGAATCCTATATTCTTTACTTAAAGGAGACTAGAGTGGTAAATTTGTGTTATACAAGGCAGAATACCATTGAAATAGAGAAAGAAACACGTTCGGCAGCTTTGGAAAGCCTTACACTTCACTGAAATGTAGTACTACACTCTATAACACAGTTGAGAGACAATGTTCAATAGCTGCCTCAGTACTTAACAGTGTGTAGGAAGTTGTTTGATAAAGTGGGCAAAGCTGATACTTGGACCAGAAGGCAGAATATAGGAAACTACATGAAAACATGAATAATTCAGTGAAAATGACTGTAAACAGATGAGAACTTGTTTAGAACAGCTGAAAGAGAATCTCCAAGTCAGTTCTTAGTGTAGAAAAGGTAGCTAAGATAAGGAAAATCCTTAATTCCAGTTAAGATCACATGAAACACTGTATGAATCCTATATTCTTTACTTAAAGGAGACTAGAGTGGTAAATGTGTGTTATACAAGGCAGAATACCATTGAAATAGAGAAAGAAACACGTTCGGCAGCTTTGGAAAGCCTTACACTTCACTGAAATGTAGTACTACACTCTATAACACAGTTGAGAGACAATGTTCAATAGCTGCCTCAGTACTTAACAGTGTGTAGGAAGTTGTTTGATAAGTGGGCAAAGCTGATACTTGGACCAGAAGGCAGAATATAGGAAACTACATGAAAACATGATTAATTCAGTGAAAATGACTGTAAACAGATGTGAACTTGTTTAGAACTGCTGAAAGAGATTCTCCAAGTCAGTTCTTAGTGTAGAAAAGGTAGCTAAGATCCGAGAAATCCTTAATTCGAGTTAAGATTACATGAAACACTGTATGAATCCTATATTCTTTACTTAAAGGAGACTAGAGTGGTAAATGTGTTATACAAGGCAGAATACCATTGAAATAGAGAAAGAAACACGTTCGGCAGCTTTGGAAAGCCTTACACTTCACTGAAATGTAGTACTACACTCTATAACACAGTTGAGAGACAATGTTCAATAGCTGCCTCAGTACTTAACAGTGTGTAGGAAGTTGTTTGATAAAGTGGGCAAAGCTGATACTTGGACCAGAAGGCAGAATATAGGAAACTACATGAAAACATGATTAATTCAGTGAAAATGACTGTAAACAGATGTGAACTTGTTTAGAACAGCTGAAAGAGATTCTCCAAGTCAGTTCTTAGTGTAGAAAAGGTAGCTAATATCCGGGAAATCCTTAATTCGAGTTAAGATTACATGAAACACTGTATGAATCCTATATTCTTTACTTAAAGGAGACTAGAGTGGTAAATGTGTGTTATACAAGGCAGAATACCATTGAAATAGAGAAAGGAACACGTTTGGCAGCTTTGGAAAGCCTTACACTTCACCGAAATGTAGTACTACACTTTATATAACACAGTTGAGAGACAATGTTCCCTAGCTCCCTCAGTTCATAACAGTGTGTAGGAAGTTGTTTGATAAAGTGGGCAAAGCTTATACTTGGGCCAGAAGGCAGAATATAGGAAACTACATGAGAACATGAATAATTCAGTGAAAATGACTGTAAACAGATGAGAACTTGTTTAGAACAGCTGAAAGAGAATCTCCAAGTCAGTTCTTAGTGTAGAAAAGGTAGCTAAGATAAGGAAAATCCTTAATTCCAGTTAAGATCACATGAAACACTGTATGAATCCTATATTCTTTACTTAAAGGAGACTAGAGTGGTAAATGTGTGTTATACAAGGCAGAATACCATTGAAATAGAGAAAGAAACACGTTCGGCAGCTTTGGAAAGCCTTACACTTCACTGAAATGTAGTACTACACTCTATAACACAGTTGAGAGACAATGTTCAATAGCTGCCTCAGTACTTAACAGTGTGTAGGAAGTTGTTTGATAAAGTGGGCAAAGCTGATACTTGGACCAGAAGGCAGAATATAGGAAACTACATGAAAACATGATTAATTCAGTGAAAATGACTGTAAACAGATGTGAACTTGTTTAGAACAGCTGAAAGAGATTCTCCAAGTCAGTTCTTAGTGTAGAAAAGGTAGCTAAGATCTGGGAAATCCTTAATTCGAGTTAAGATTACATGAAACACTGTATGAATCCTATATTCTTTACTTAAAGGAGACTAGAGTGGTAAATGTGTGTTATACAAGGCAGAATACCATTGAAATAGAGAAAGAAACACGTTCGGCAGCTTTGGAAAGCCTTACACTTCACTGAAATGTAGTACTACACTCTATAACACAGTTGAGAGACAATGTTCAATAGCTGCCTCAGTACTTAACAGTGTGTAGGAAGTTGTTTGATAAAGTGGGCAAAGCTGATACTTGGACCAGAAGGCAGAATATAGGAAACTACATGAAAACATGAATAATTCAGTGAAAATGACTGTAAACAGATGAGAACTTGTTTAGAACAGCTGAAAGAGAATCTCCAAGTCAGTTCTTAGTGTAGAAAAGGTAGCTAAGATAAGGAAAATCCTTAATTCCAGTTAAGATCACATGAAACACTGTATGAATCCTATATTCTTTACTTAAAGGAGACTAGAGTGGTAAATGTGTGTTATACAAGGCAGAATACCATTGAAATAGAGAAAGAAACACGTTCGGCAGCTTTGGAAAGCCTTACACTTCACTGAAATGTAGTACTACACTCTATAACACAGTTGAGAGACAATGTTCAATAGCTGCCTCAGTACTTAACAGTGTGTAGGAAGTTGTTTGATAAGTGGGCAAAGCTGATACTTGGACCAGAAGGCAGAATATAGGAAACTACATGAAAACATGATTAATTCAGTGAAAATGACTCTAAACAGATGTGAACTTGTTTAGAACAGCTGAAAGAGATTCTCCAAGTCAGTTCTTAGTGTAGAAAAGGTAGCTAAGATCTGGGAAATCCTTAATTCGAGTTAAGATTACATGAAACACTGTATGAATCCTATATTCTTTACTTAAAGGAGACTAGCGTGGTAAATGTGTGTTATACAAGGCAGAATACCATTGAAATAGAGAAAGAAACACGTTCGGCAGCTTTGGAAAGCCTTACACTTCACTGAAATGTAGTACTACACTCTATAACACAGTTGAGAGACAATGTTCAATAGCTGCCTCAGTACTTAACAGTGTTTAGGAAGTTGTTTGATAAAGTGGGCAAAGCTTATACTTGGACCA
Source organism: Pipistrellus hanaki (assembly GCF_964339955.1). Lineage (NCBI taxonomy): Eukaryota > Metazoa > Chordata > Mammalia > Chiroptera > Vespertilionidae > Pipistrellus > Pipistrellus hanaki. Next base: position 1,405,888 of record NW_028182298.1, on the reverse strand, counting down.
GAAGGCAGAATATAGGAAACTACATGAAAACATGATTAATTCAGTGAAAATGACTGTAAACAGATGTGAACTTGTTTAGAACAGCTGAAAGAGATTCTCCAAGTCAGTTCTTAGTGTAGAAAAGGTAGCTAAGATAAGGAAAATCCTTAATTCCAGTTAAGATCACATGAAACACTGTATGAATCCTATATTCTTTACTTAAAGGAGACTAGAGTGGTAAATGTGTGTTATACAAGGCAGAATACCATTGAAATAGAGAAAGAAACACGTTCCGCAGCTTTGGAAAGCCTTACACTTCACTGAAATGTAGTAATACACTCTATAACACAGTTGAGAGACAATGTTCCCTAGCTCCCTCAGTTCATAACAGTGTGTAGGAAGTTGTTTGATAAAGTGGGCAAAGCTTATACTTGGGCCAGAAGGCAGAATATAGGAAACTACATGAAAACATGAATAATTCAGTGAAAATGACTGTAAACAGATGAGAACTTGTTTAGAACAGCTGAAAGAGAATCTCCAAGTCAGTTCTTAGTGTAGAAAACGTAGCTAAGAAAAGGAAAATCCTTAATTCCAGTTAAGATCACATGAAACACTGTATGAATCCTATATTCTTTACTTAAAGGAGACTAGAGTGGTAAATGTGTGTTATACAAGGCAGAATACCATTGAAATAGAGAAAGAAACACGTTCGGCAGCTTTGGAAAGCCTTACACTTCACTGAAATGTAGTAATACTCTCTATAACACAGTTGAGAGACAATGTTCCCGAGCTGCCTCAGTTCATAACAGTGTGTAGGAAGTTGTTTGATAAAGTGGGCAAAGCTTATACTTGGGCCAGAAGGCACAATATAGGAAACTACATGAAAACATGATTAATTCAGTGAAAATGACTGTAAACAGATGTGAACTTGTTTAGAACAGCTGAAAGAGAATCTCCAAGTCAGTTCTTAGTGTAGAAAAGGTAGCTAAGATAAGAAAAATCCTTAATTCCAGTTAAGATCACATGAAACACTGTATGAATCCTATATTCTTTACTTAAAGGAGACTAGAGTGGTAAATTTGTGTTATACAAGGCAGAATACCATTGAAATAGAGAAAGAAACACGTTCGGCAGCTTTGGAAAGCCTTACACTTCACTGAAATGTAGTACTACACTCTATAACACAGTTGAGAGACAATGTTCAATAGCTGCCTCAGTACTTAACAGTGTGTAGGAAGTTGTTTGATAAAGTGGGCAAAGCTGATACTTGGACCAGAAGGCAGAATATAGGAAACTACATGAAAACATGAATAATTCAGTGAAAATGACTGTAAACAGATGAGAACTTGTTTAGAACAGCTGAAAGAGAATCTCCAAGTCAGTTCTTAGTGTAGAAAAGGTAGCTAAGATAAGGAAAATCCTTAATTCCAGTTAAGATCACATGAAACACTGTATGAATCCTATATTCTTTACTTAAAGGAGACTAGAGTGGTAAATGTGTGTTATACAAGGCAGAATACCATTGAAATAGAGAAAGAAACACGTTCGGCAGCTTTGGAAAGCCTTACACTTCACTGAAATGTAGTACTACACTCTATAACACAGTTGAGAGACAATGTTCAATAGCTGCCTCAGTACTTAACAGTGTGTAGGAAGTTGTTTGATAAGTGGGCAAAGCTGATACTTGGACCAGAAGGCAGAATATAGGAAACTACATGAAAACATGATTAATTCAGTGAAAATGACTGTAAACAGATGTGAACTTGTTTAGAACAGCTGAAAGAGATTCTCCAAGTCAGTTCTTAGTGTAGAAAAGGTAGCTAAGATCTGGGAAATCCTTAATTCGAGTTAAGATTACATGAAACACTGTATGAATCCTATATTCTTTACTTAAAGGAGACTAGCGTGGTAAATGTGTGTTATACAAGGCAGAATACCATTGAAATAGAGAAAGAAACACGTTCGGCAGCTTTGGAAAGCCTTACACTTCACTGAAATGTAGTACTACACTCTATAACACAGTTGAGAGACAATGTTCAATAGCTGCCTCAGTACTTAACAGTGTTTAGGAAGTTGTTTGATAAAGTGGGCAAAGCTGATACTTGGACCAGAAGGCAGAATATAGGAAACTACATGAAAACATGATTAATTCAGTGAAAATGACTGTAAACAGATGTGAACTTGTTTAGAACAGCTGAAAGAGATTCTCCAAGTCAGTTCTTAGTGTAGAAAAGGTAGCTAAGATAAGGAAAATCCTTAATTCCAGTTAAGATCACATGAAACACTGTATGAATCCTATATTCTTTACTTAAAGGAGACTAGAGTGGTAAATGTGTGTTATACAAGGCAGAATACCATTGAAATAGAGAAAGAAACACGTTCGGCAGCTTTGGAAAGCCTTACACTTCACTGAAATGTAGTACTACACTCTATAACACAGTTGAGAGACAATGTTCAATAGCTGCCTCAGTACTTAACAGTGTGTAGGAAGTTGTTTGATAAAGTGGGCAAAGCTTATACTTGGGCCAGAAGGCAGAATATAGGAAACTACATGAAAACATGAATAATTCAGTGAAAATGACTGTAAACAGATGAGAACTTGTTTAGAACAGCTGAAAGAGAATCTCCAAGTCAGTTCTTAGTGTAGAAAACGTAGCTAAGATAAGGAAAATCCTTAATTCCAGTTAAGATCACATGAAACACTGTATGAATCCTATATTCTTTACTTAAAGGAGACTAGAGTGGTAAATGTGTGTTATACAAGGCAGAATACCATTGAAATAGAGAAAGAAACACGTTCGGCAGCTTTGGAAAGCCTTACACTTCACTGAAATGTAGTAATACTCTCTATAACACAGTTGAGAGACAATGTTCCCGAGCTGCCTCAGTTCATAACAGTGTGTAGGAAGTTGTTTGATAAAGTGGGCAAAGCTTATACTTGGGCCAGAAGGCACAATATAGGAAACTACATGAAAACATGATTAATTCAGTGAAAATGACTGTAAACAGATGTGAACTTGTTTAGAACAGCTGAAAGAGAATCTCCAAGTCAGTTCTTAGTGTAGAAAAGGTAGCTAAGATAAGAAAAATCCTTAATTCCAGTTAAGATCACATGAAACACTGTATGAATCCTATATTCTTTACTTAAAGGAGACTAGAGTGGTAAATTTGTGTTATACAAGGCAGAATACCATTGAAATAGAGAAAGAAACACGTTCGGCAGCTTTGGAAAGCCTTACACTTCACTGAAATGTAGTACTACACTCTATAACACAGTTGAGAGACAATGTTCAATAGCTGCCTCAGTACTTAACAGTGTGTAGGAAGTTGTTTGATAAAGTGGGCAAAGCTTATACTTGGACCAGAAGGCAGAATATAGGAAACTACATGAAAACATGATTAATTCAGTGAAAATGACTGTAAACAGATGTGAACTTGTTTAGAACAGCTGAAAGAGATTCTCCAAGTCAGTTCTTAGTGTAGAAAAGGTAGCTAATATCCGGGAAATCCTTAATTCGAGTTAAGATTACATGAAACACTGTATGAATCCTATATTCTTTACTTAAAGGAGACTAGAGTGGTAAATGTGTGTTATACAAGGCAGAATACCATTGAAATAGAGAAAGAAACACGTTCGGCAGCTTTGGAAAGCCTTACACTTCACTGAAATGTAGTAGTACACTTTATATAACACAGTTGAGAGACAATGTTCCCTAGCTCCCTAAGTTCATAACAGTGTGTAGGAAGTTGTTTGATAAAGTGGGCAAAGCTTATACTTGGGCCAGAAGGCAGAATATAGGAAACTACATGAAAACATGATTAATTCAGTGAAAATGACTGTAAACAGATGTGAACTTGTTTAGAACTGCTGAAAGAGATTCTCCAAGTCAGTTCTTAGTGTAGAAAAGGTAGCTAAGATCCGAGAAATCCTTAATTCGAGTTAAGATTACATGAAACACTGTATGAATCCTATATTCTTTACTTAAAGGAGACTAGAGTGGTAAATGTGTTATACAAGGCAGAATACCATTGAAATAGACAAAGAAACACGTTCGGCAGCTTTGGAAAGCCTTACACTTCACTGAAATGTAGTACTACACTCTATAACACAGTTGAGAGACAATGTTCAATAGCTGCCTCAGTACTTAACAGTGTGTAGGAAGTTGTTTGATAAAGTGGGCAAAGCTGATACTTGGACCAGAAGGCAGAATATAGGAAACTACATGAAAACATGATTAATTCAGTGAAAATGACTGTAAACAGATGTGAACTTGTTTAGAACAGCTGAAAGAGATTCTCCAAGTCAGTTCTTAGTGTAGAAAAGGTAGCTAATATCCGGGATATCCTTAATTCGAGTTAAGATTACATGAAACACTGTATGAATCCTATATTCTTTACTTAAAGGAGACTAGAGTGGTAAATGTGTGTTATACAAGGCAGAATACATTGAAATAGAGAAAGGAACACGTTCGGCAGCTTTGGAAAGCCTTACACTTCACTGAAATGTAGTACTACACTTTATATAACACAGTTGAGAGACAATGTTCCCTAGCTCCCTCAGTTCATAACAGTGTGTAGGAAGTTGTTTGATAAAGTGGGCAAAGCTTATACTTGGGCCAGAAGGCAGAATATAGGAAACTACATGAGAACATGAATAATTCAGTGAAAATGACTGTAAACAGATGAGAACTTGTTTAGCACAGCTGAAAGAGAATCTCCAAGTCAGTTCTTAGTGTAGAAAAGGTAGCTAAGATAAGGAAAATCCTTAATTCCAGTTAAGATCACATGAAACACTGTATGAATCCTATATTCTTTACTTAAAGGAGACTAGAGTGGTAAATGTGTGTTATACAAGGCAGAATACCATTGAAATAGAGAAAGAAACACGTTCGGCAGCTTTGGAAAGCCTTACACTTCACTGAAATGTAGTACTACACTCTATAACACAGTTGAGAGACAATGTTCAATAGCTGCCTCAGTACTTAACAGTGTGTAGGAAGTTGTTTGATAAAGTGGGCAAAGCTGATACTTGGACCAGAAGGCAGAATATAGGAAACTACATGAAAACATGATTAATTCAGTGAAAATGACTGTAAACAGATGTGAACTTGTTTAGAACAGCTGAAAGAGATTCTCCAAGTCAGTTCTTAGTGTAGAAAAGGTAGCTAATATCTGGGAAATCCTTAATTCGAGTTAAGATTACATGAAACACTGTATGAATCCTATATTCTTTACTTAAAGGAGACTAGAGTGGTAAATGTGTGTTATACAAGGCAGAATACCATTGAAATAGAGAAAGAAACACGTTCGGCAGCTTTGGAAAGCCTTACACTTCACTGAAATGTAGTACTACACTCTATAACACAGTTGAGAGACAATGTTCAATAGCTGCCTCAGTACTTAACAGTGTGTAGGAAGTTGTTTGATAAAGTGGGCAAAGCTTATACTTGGACCAGAAGGCAGAATATAGGAAACTACATGAAAACATGATTAATTCAGTGAAAATGACTGTAAACAGATGTGAACTTGTTTAGAACAGCTGAAAGAGATTCTCCAAGTCAGTTCTTAGTGTAGAAAAGGTAGCTAATATCCGGGAAATCCTTAATTCGAGTTAAGATTACATGAAACACTGTATGAATCCTATATTCTTTACTTAAAGGAGACTAGAGTGGTAAATGTGTGTTATACAAGGCAGAATACCATTGAAATAGAGAAAGAAACACGTTCGGCAGCTTTGGAAAGCCTTACACTTCACTGAAATGTAGTAGTACACTTTATATAACACAGTTGAGAGACAATGTTCCCTAGCTCCCTAAGTTCATAACAGTGTGTAGGAAGTTGTTTGATAAAGTGGGCAAAGCTTATACTTGGGCCAGAAGGCAGAATATAGGAAACTACATGAAAACATGATTAATTCAGTGAAAATGACTGTAAACAGATGTGAACTTGTTTAGAACTGCTGAAAGAGATTCTCCAAGTCAGTTCTTAGTGTAGAAAAGGTAGCTAAGATCCGAGAAATCCTTAATTCGAGTTAAGATTACATGAAACACTGTATGAATCGTATATTCTTTACTTAAAGGAGACTAGAGTGGTAAATGTGTTATACAAGGCAGAATACCATTGAAATAGACAAAGAAACACGTTCGGCAGCTTTGGAAAGCCTTACACTTCACTGAAATGTAGTACTACACTCTATAACACAGTTGAGAGACAATGTTCAATAGCTGCCTCAGTACTTAACAGTGTTTAGGAAGTTGTTTGATAAAGTGGGCAAAGCTTATACTTGGACCAGAAGGCAGAATATAGGAAACTACATGAAAACATGATTAATTCAGTGAAAATGACTGTAAACAGATGTGAACTTGTTTAGAACAGCTGAAAGAGATTCTCCAAGTCAGTTCTTAGTGTAGAAAAGGTAGCTAAGATAAGGAAAATCCTTAATTCCAGTTAAGATCACATGAAACACTGTATGAATCCTATATTCTTTACTTAAAGGAGACTAGAGTGGTAAATGTGTGTTATACAAGGCAGAATACCATTGAAATAGAGAAAGAAACACGTTCCGCAGCTTTGGAAAGCCTTACACTTCACTGAAATGTAGTACTACACTCTATAACACAGTTGAGAGACAATGTTCCCTAGCTCCCTCAGTTCATAACAGTGTGTAGGAAGTTGTTTGATAAAGTGGGCAAAGCTTATACTTGGGCCAGAAGGCAGAATATAGGAAACTACATGAAAACATGAATAATTCAGTGAAAATGACTGTAAACAGATGAGAACTTGTTTAGAACAGCTGAAAGAGAATCTCCAAGTCAGTTCTTAGTGTAGAAAACGTAGCTAAGATAAGGAAAATCCTTAATTCCAGTTAAGATCACATGAAACACTGTATGAATCCTATATTCTTTACTTAAAGGAGACTAGAGTGGTAAATGTGTGTTATACAAGGCAGAATACCATTGAAATAGAGAAAGAAACACGTTCGGCAGCTTTGGAAAGCCTTACACTTCACTGAAATGTAGTAATACTCTCTATAACACAGTTGAGAGACAATGTTCCCGAGCTGCCTCAGTTCATAACAGTGTGTAGGAAGTTGTTTGATAAAGTGGGCAAAGCTTATACTTGGGCCAGAAGGCACAATATAGGAAACTACATGAAAACATGATTAATTCAGTGAAAATGACTGTAAACAGATGTGAACTTGTTTAGAACAGCTGAAAGAGAATCTCCAAGTCAGTTCTTAGTGTAGAAAAGGTAGCTAAGATAAGAAAAATCCTTAATTCCAGTTAAGATCACATGAAACACTGTATGAATCCTATATTCTTTACTTAAAGGAGACTAGAGTGGTAAATTTGTGTTATACAAGGCAGAATACCATTGAAATAGAGAAAGAAACACGTTCGGCAGCTTTGGAAAGCCTTACACTTCACTGAAATGTAGTACTACACTCTATAACACAGTTGAGAGACAATGTTCAATAGCTGCCTCAGTACTTAACAGTGTGTAGGAAGTTGTTTGATAAAGTGGGCAAAGCTGATACTTGGACCAGAAGGCAGAATATAGGAAACTACATGAAAACATGAATAATTCAGTGAAAATGACTGTAAACAGATGAGAACTTGTTTAGAACAGCTGAAAGAGAATCTCCAAGTCAGTTCTTAGTGTAGAAAAGGTAGCTAAGATAAGGAAAATCCTTAATTCCAGTTAAGATCACATGAAACACTGTATGAATCCTATATTCTTTACTTAAAGGAGACTAGAGTGGTAAATGTGTGTTATACAAGGCAGAATACCATTGAAATAGAGAAAGAAACACGTTCGGCAGCTTTGGAAAGCCTTACACTTCACTGAAATGTAGTACTACACTCTATAACACAGTTGAGAGACAATGTTCAATAGCTGCCTCAGTACTTAACAGTGTGTAGGAAGTTGTTTGATAAGTGGGCAAAGCTGATACTTGGACCAGAAGGCAGAATATAGGAAACTACATGAAAACATGATTAATTCAGTGAAAATGACTGTAAACAGATGTGAACTTGTTTAGAACAGCTGAAAGAGATTCTCCAAGTCAGTTCTTAGTGTAGAAAAGGTAGCTAAGATCTGGGAAATCCTTAATTCGAGTTAAGATTACATGAAACACTGTATGAATCCTATATTCTTTACTTAAAGGAGACTAGCGTGGTAAATGTGTGTTATACAAGGCAGAATACCATTGAAATAGAGAAAGAAACACGTTCGGCAGCTTTGGAAAGCCTTACACTTCACTGAAATGTAGTACTACACTCTATAACACAGTTGAGAGACAATGTTCAATAGCTGCCTCAGTACTTAACAGTGTTTAGGAAGTTGTTTGATAAAGTGGGCAAAGCTGATACTTGGACCAGAAGGCAGAATATAGGAAACTACATGAAAACATGATTAATTCAGTGAAAATGACTGTAAACAGATGTGAACTTGTTTAGAACAGCTGAAAGAGATTCTCCAAGTCAGTTCTTAGTGTAGAAAAGGTAGCTAAGATAAGGAAAATCCTTAATTCCAGTTAAGATCACATGAAACACTGTATGAATCCTATATTCTTTACTTAAAGGAGACTAGAGTGGTAAATGTGTGTTATACAAGGCAGAATACCATTGAAATAGAGAAAGAAACACGTTCGGCAGCTTTGGAAAGCCTTACACTTCACTGAAATGTAGTACTACACTCTATAACACAGTTGAGAGACAATGTTCAATAGCTGCCTCAGTACTTAACAGTGTGTAGGAAGTTGTTTGATAAAGTGGGCAAAGCTTATACTTGGGCCAGAAGGCAGAATATAGGAAACTACATGAAAACATGAATAATTCAGTGAAAATGACTGTAAACAGATGAGAACTTGTTTAGAACAGCTGAAAGAGAATCTCCAAGTCAGTTCTTAGTGTAGAAAACGTAGCTAAGATAAGGAAAATCCTTAATTCCAGTTAAGATCACATGAAACACTGTATGAATCCTATATTCTTTACTTAAAGGAGACTAGAGTGGTAAATGTGTGTTATACAAGGCAGAATACCATTGAAATAGAGAAAGAAACACGTTCGGCAGCTTTGGAAAGCCTTACACTTCACTGAAATGTAGTAATACTCTCTATAACACAGTTGAGAGACAATGTTCCCGAGCTGCCTCAGTTCATAACAGTGTGTAGGAAGTTGTTTGATAAAGTGGGCAAAGCTTATACTTGGGCCAGAAGGCACAATATAGGAAACTACATGAAAACATGATTAATTCAGTGAAAATGACTGTAAACAGATGTGAACTTGTTTAGAACAGCTGAAAGAGAATCTCCAAGTCAGTTCTTAGTGTAGAAAAGGTAGCTAAGATAAGAAAAATCCTTAATTCCAGTTAAGATCACATGAAACACTGTATGAATCCTATATTCTTTACTTAAAGGAGACTAGAGTGGTAAATTTGTGTTATACAAGGCAGAATACCATTGAAATAGAGAAAGAAACACGTTCGGCAGCTTTGGAAAGCCTTACACTTCACTGAAATGTAGTACTACACTCTATAACACAGTTGAGAGACAATGTTCAATAGCTGCCTCAGTACTTAACAGTGTGTAGGAAGTTGTTTGATAAAGTGGGCAAAGCTGATACTTGGACCAGAAGGCAGAATATAGGAAACTACATGAAAACATGATTAATTCAGTGAAAATGACTGTAAACAGATGTGAACTTGTTTAGAACAGCTGAAAGAGATTCTCCAAGTCAGTTCTTAGTGTATAAAAGGTAGCTAATATCCGGGAAATCCTTAATTCGAGTTAAGATTACATGAAACACTGTATGAATCCTATATTCTTTACTTAAAGGAGACTAGAGTGGTAAATGTGTGTTATACAAGGCAGAATACCATTGAAATAGAGAAAGGAACACGTTCGGCAGCTTTGGAAAGCCTTACACTTCACTGAAATGTAGTACTACACTTTATATAACACAGTTGAGAGACAATGTTCCCTAGCTCCCTCAGTTCATAACAGTGTGTAGGAAGTTGTTTGATAAAGTGGGCAAAGCTGATACTTGGACCAGAAGGCAGAATATAGGAAACTACATGAAAACATGATTAATTCAGTGAAAATGACTGTAAACAGATGTGAACTTGTTTAGAACAGCTGAAAGAGATTCTCCAAGTCAGTTCTTAGTGTAGAAAAGGTAGCTAAGATCTGGGAAATCCTTAATTCGAGTTAAGATTACATGAAACACTGTATGAATCCTATATTCTTTACTTAAAGGAGACTAGAGTGGTAAATGTGTGTTATACAAGGCAGAATACCATTGAAATAGAGAAAGAAACACGTTCGGCAGCTTTGGAAAGCCTTACACTTCACTGAAATGTAGTACTACACTCTATAACACAGTTGAGAGACAATGTTCAATAGCTGCCTCAGTACTTAACAGTGTGTAGGAAGTTGTTTGATAAAGTGGGCAAAGCTTATACTTGGACCAGAAGGCAGAATATAGGAAACTACATGAAAACATGATTAATTCAGTGAAAATGACTGTAAACAGATGTGAACTTGTTTAGAACAGCTGAAAGAGATTCTCCAAGTCAGTTCTTAGTGTAGAAAAGGTAGCTAATATCCGGGAAATCCTTAATTCGAGTTAAGATTACATGAAACACTGTATGAATCCTATATTCTTTACTTAAAGGAGACTAGAGTGGTAAATGTGTGTTATACAAGGCAGAATACCATTGAAATAGAGAAAGAAACACGTTCGGCAGCTTTGGAAAGCCTTACACTTCACTGAAATGTAGTAGTACACTTTATATAACACAGTTGAGAGACAATGTTCCCTAGCTCCCTAAGTTCATAACAGTGTGTAGGAAGTTGTTTGATAAAGTGGGCAAAGCTTATACTTGGGCCAGAAGGCAGAATATAGGAAACTACATGAAAACATGATTAATTCAGTGAAAATGACTGTAAACAGATGTGAACTTGTTTAGAACTGCTGAAAGAGATTCTCCAAGTCAGTTCTTAGTGTAGAAAAGGTAGCTAAGATCCGAGAAATCCTTAATTCGAGTTAAGATTACATGAAACACTGTATGAATCCTATATTCTTTACTTAAAGGAGACTAGAGTGGTAAATGTGTTATACAAGGCAGAATACCATTGAAATAGACAAAGAAACACGTTCGGCAGCTTTGGAAAGCCTTACACTTCACTGAAATGTAGTACTACACTCTATAACACAGTTGAGAGACAATGTTCAATAGCTGCCTCAGTACTTAACAGTGTGTAGGAAGTTGTTTGATAAAGTGGGCAAAGCTGATACTTGGACCAGAAGGCAGAATATAGGAAACTACATGAAAACATGATTAATTCAGTGAAAATGACTGTAAACAGATGTGAACTTGTTTAGAACAGCTGAAAGAGATTCTCCAAGTCAGTTCTTAGTGTAGAAAAGGTAGCTAATATCCGGGATATCCTTAATTCGAGTTAAGATTACATGAAACACTGTATGAATCCTATATTCTTTACTTAAAGGAGACTAGAGTGGTAAATGTGTGTTATACAAGGCAGAATACATTGAAATAGAGAAAGGAACACGTTCGGCAGCTTTGGAAAGCCTTACACTTCACTGAAATGTAGTACTACACTTTATATAACACAGTTGAGAGACAATGTTCCCTAGCTCCCTCAGTTCATAACAGTGTGTAGGAAGTTGTTTGATAAAGTGGGCAAAGCTTATACTTGGGCCAGAAGGCAGAATATAGGAAACTACATGAGAACATGAATAATTCAGTGAAAATGACTGTAAACAGATGAGAACTTGTTTAGCACAGCTGAAAGAGAATCTCCAAGTCAGTTCTTAGTGTAGAAAAGGTAGCTAAGATAAGGAAAATCCTTAATTCCAGTTAAGATCACATGAAACACTGTATGAATCCTATATTCTTTACTTAAAGGAGACTAGAGTGGTAAATGTGTGTTATACAAGGCAGAATACCATTGAAATAGAGAAAGAAACACGTTCGGCAGCTTTGGAAAGCCTTACACTTCACTGAAATGTAGTAGTACACTTTATATAACACAGTTGAGAGACAATGTTCCCTAGCTCCCTAAGTTCATAACAGTGTGTAGGAAGTTGTTTGATAAAGTGGGCAAAGCTTATACTTGGGCCAGAAGGCAGAATATAGGAAACTACATGAAAACATGATTAATTCAGTGAAAATGACTGTAAACAGATGTGAACTTGTTTAGAACTGCTGAAAGAGATTCTCCAAGTCAGTTCTTAGTGTAGAAAAGGTAGCTAAGATCCGAGAAATCCTTAATTCGAGTTAAGATTACATGAAACACTGTATGAATCGTATATTCTTTACTTAAAGGAGACTAGAGTGGTAAATGTGTTATACAAGGCAGAATACCATTGAAATAGACAAAGAAACACGTTCGGCAGCTTTGGAAAGCCTTACACTTCACTGAAATGTAGTACTACACTCTATAACACAGTTGAGAGACAATGTTCAATAGCTGCCTCAGTACTTAACAGTGTTTAGGAAGTTGTTTGATAAAGTGGGCAAAGCTTATACTTGGACCAGAAGGCAGAATATAGGAAACTACATGAAAACATGATTAATTCAGTGAAAATGACTGTAAACAGATGTGAACTTGTTTAGAACAGCTGAAAGAGATTCTCCAAGTCAGTTCTTAGTGTAGAAAAGGTAGCTAAGATAAGGAAAATCCTTAATTCCAGTTAAGATCACATGAAACACTGTATGAATCCTATATTCTTTACTTAAAGGAGACTAGAGTGGTAAATGTGTGTTATACAAGGCAGAATACCATTGAAATAGAGAAAGAAACACGTTCCGCAGCTTTGGAAAGCCTTACACTTCACTGAAATGTAGTACTACACTCTATAACACAGTTGAGAGACAATGTTCCCTAGCTCCCTCAGTTCATAACAGTGTGTAGGAAGTTGTTTGATAAAGTGGGCAAAGCTTATACTTGGGCCAGAAGGCAGAATATAGGAAACTACATGAAAACATGAATAATTCAGTGAAAATGACTGTAAACAGATGAGAACTTGTTTAGAACAGCTGAAAGAGAATCTCCAAGTCAGTTCTTAGTGTAGAAAACGTAGCTAAGATAAGGAAAATCCTTAATTCCAGTTAAGATCACATGAAACACTGTATGAATCCTATATTCTTTACTTAAAGGAGACTAGAGTGGTAAATGTGTGTTATACAAGGCAGAATACCATTGAAATAGAGAAAGAAACACGTTCGGCAGCTTTGGAAAGCCTTACACTTCACTGAAATGTAGTAATACTCTCTATAACACAGTTGAGAGACAATGTTCCCGAGCTGCCTCAGTTCATAACAGTGTGTAGGAAGTTGTTTGATAAAGTGGGCAAAGCTTATACTTGGGCCAGAAGGCACAATATAGGAAACTACATGAAAACATGATTAATTCAGTGAAAATGACTGTAAACAGATGTGAACTTGTTTAGAACAGCTGAAAGAGAATCTCCAAGTCAGTTCTTAGTGTAGAAAAGGTAGCTAAGATAAGAAAAATCCTTAATTCCAGTTAAGATCACATGAAACACTGTATGAATCCTATATTCTTTACTTAAAGGAGACTAGAGTGGTAAATTTGTGTTATACAAGGCAGAATACCATTGAAATAGAGAAAGAAACACGTTCGGCAGCTTTGGAAAGCCTTACACTTCACTGAAATGTAGTACTACACTCTATAACACAGTTGAGAGACAATGTTCAATAGCTGCCTCAGTACTTAACAGTGTGTAGGAAGTTGTTTGATAAAGTGGGCAAAGCTGATACTTGGACCAGAAGGCAGAATATAGGAAACTACATGAAAACATGAATAATTCAGTGAAAATGACTGTAAACAGATGAGAACTTGTTTAGAACAGCTGAAAGAGAATCTCCAAGTCAGTTCTTAGTGTAGAAAAGGTAGCTAAGATAAGGAAAATCCTTAATTCCAGTTAAGATCACATGAAACACTGTATGAATCCTATATTCTTTACTTAAAGGAGACTAGAGTGGTAAATGTGTGTTATACAAGGCAGAATACCATTGAAATAGAGAAAGAAACACGTTCGGCAGCTTTGGAAAGCCTTACACTTCACTGAAATGTAGTACTACACTCTATAACACAGTTGAGAGACAATGTTCAATAGCTGCCTCAGTACTTAACAGTGTGTAGGAAGTTGTTTGATAAGTGGGCAAAGCTGATACTTGGACCAGAAGGCAGAATATAGGAAACTACATGAAAACATGATTAATTCAGTGAAAATGACTGTAAACAGATGTGAACTTGTTTAGAACAGCTGAAAGAGATTCTCCAAGTCAGTTCTTAGTGTAGAAAAGGTAGCTAAGATCTGGGAAATCCTTAATTCGAGTTAAGATTACATGAAACACTGTATGAATCCTATATTCTTTACTTAAAGGAGACTAGCGTGGTAAATGTGTGTTATACAAGGCAGAATACCATTGAAATAGAGAAAGAAACACGTTCGGCAGCTTTGGAAAGCCTTACACTTCACTGAAATGTAGTACTACACTCTATAACACAGTTGAGAGACAATGTTCAATAGCTGCCTCAGTACTTAACAGTGTTTAGGAAGTTGTTTGATAAAGTGGGCAAAGCTGATACTTGGACCAGAAGGCAGAATATAGGAAACTACATGAAAACATGATTAATTCAGTGAAAATGACTGTAAACAGATGTGAACTTGTTTAGAACAGCTGAAAGAGATTCTCCAAGTCAGTTCTTAGTGTAGAAAAGGTAGCTAAGATAAGGAAAATCCTTAATTCCAGTTAAGATCACATGAAACACTGTATGAATCCTATATTCTTTACTTAAAGGAGACTAGAGTGGTAAATGTGTGTTATACAAGGCAGAATACCATTGAAATAGAGAAAGAAACACGTTCGGCAGCTTTGGAAAGCCTTACACTTCACTGAAATGTAGTACTACACTCTATAACACAGTTGAGAGACAATGTTCAATAGCTGCCTCAGTACTTAACAGTGTGTAGGAAGTTGTTTGATAAAGTGGGCAAAGCTTATACTTGGGCCAGAAGGCAGAATATAGGAAACTACATGAAAACATGAATAATTCAGTGAAAATGACTGTAAACAGATGAGAACTTGTTTAGAACAGCTGAAAGAGAATCTCCAAGTCAGTTCTTAGTGTAGAAAACGTAGCTAAGATAAGGAAAATCCTTAATTCCAGTTAAGATCACATGAAACACTGTATGAATCCTATATTCTTTACTTAAAGGAGACTAGAGTGGTAAATGTGTGTTATACAAGGCAGAATACCATTGAAATAGAGAAAGAAACACGTTCGGCAGCTTTGGAAAGCCTTACACTTCACTGAAATGTAGTAATACTCTCTATAACACAGTTGAGAGACAATGTTCCCGAGCTGCCTCAGTTCATAACAGTGTGTAGGAAGTTGTTTGATAAAGTGGGCAAAGCTTATACTTGGGCCAGAAGGCACAATATAGGAAACTACATGAAAACATGATTAATTCAGTGAAAATGACTGTAAACAGATGTGAACTTGTTTAGAACAGCTGAAAGAGAATCTCCAAGTCAGTTCTTAGTGTAGAAAAGGTAGCTAAGATAAGAAAAATCCTTAATTCCAGTTAAGATCACATGAAACACTGTATGAATCCTATATTCTTTACTTAAAGGAGACTAGAGTGGTAAATTTGTGTTATACAAGGCAGAATACCATTGAAATAGAGAAAGAAACACGTTCGGCAGCTTTGGAAAGCCTTACACTTCACTGAAATGTAGTACTACACTCTATAACACAGTTGAGAGACAATGTTCAATAGCTGCCTCAGTACTTAACAGTGTGTAGGAAGTTGTTTGATAAAGTGGGCAAAGCTGATACTTGGACCAGAAGGCAGAATATAGGAAACTACATGAAAACATGATTAATTCAGTGAAAATGACTGTAAACAGATGTGAACTTGTTTAGAACAGCTGAAAGAGATTCTCCAAGTCAGTTCTTAGTGTATAAAAGGTAGCTAATATCCGGGAAATCCTTAATTCGAGTTAAGATTACATGAAACACTGTATGAATCCTATATTCTTTACTTAAAGGAGACTAGAGTGGTAAATGTGTGTTATACAAGGCAGAATACCATTGAAATAGAGAAAGGAACACGTTCGGCAGCTTTGGAAAGCCTTACACTTCACTGAAATGTAGTACTACACTTTATATAACACAGTTGAGAGACAATGTTCCCTAGCTCCCTCAGTTCATAACAGTGTGTAGGAAGTTGTTTGATAAAGTGGGCAAAGCTGATACTTGGACCAGAAGGCAGAATATAGGAAACTACATGAAAACATGATTAATTCAGTGAAAATGACTGTAAACAGATGTGAACTTGTTTAGAACAGCTGAAAGAGATTCTCCAAGTCAGTTCTTAGTGTAGAAAAGGTAGCTAAGATCTGGGAAATCCTTAATTCGAGTTAAGATTACATGAAACACTGTATGAATCCTATATTCTTTACTTAAAGGAGACTAGAGTGGTAAATGTGTGTTATACAAGGCAGAATACCATTGAAATAGAGAAAGAAACACGTTCGGCAGCTTTGGAAAGCCTTACACTTCACTGAAATGTAGTACTACACTCTATAACACAGTTGAGAGACAATGTTCAATAGCTGCCTCAGTACTTAACAGTGTGTAGGAAGTTGTTTGATAAAGTGGGCAAAGCTTATACTTGGACCAGAAGGCAGAATATAGGAAACTACATGAAAACATGATTAATTCAGTGAAAATGACTGTAAACAGATGTGAACTTGTTTAGAACAGCTGAAAGAGATTCTCCAAGTCAGTTCTTAGTGTAGAAAAGGTAGCTAATATCCGGGAAATCCTTAATTCGAGTTAAGATTACATGAAACACTGTATGAATCCTATATTCTTTACTTAAAGGAGACTAGAGTGGTAAATGTGTGTTATACAAGGCAGAATACCATTGAAATAGAGAAAGAAACACGTTCGGCAGCTTTGGAAAGCCTTACACTTCACTGAAATGTAGTAGTACACTTTATATAACACAGTTGAGAGACAATGTTCCCTAGCTCCCTAAGTTCATAACAGTGTGTAGGAAGTTGTTTGATAAAGTGGGCAAAGCTTATACTTGGGCCAGAAGGCAGAATATAGGAAACTACATGAAAACATGATTAATTCAGTGAAAATGACTGTAAACAGATGTGAACTTGTTTAGAACTGCTGAAAGAGATTCTCCAAGTCAGTTCTTAGTGTAGAAAAGGTAGCTAAGATCCGAGAAATCCTTAATTCGAGTTAAGATTACATGAAACACTGTATGAATCCTATATTCTTTACTTAAAGGAGACTAGAGTGGTAAATGTGTTATACAAGGCAGAATACCATTGAAATAGACAAAGAAACACGTTCGGCAGCTTTGGAAAGCCTTACACTTCACTGAAATGTAGTACTACACTCTATAACACAGTTGAGAGACAATGTTCAATAGCTGCCTCAGTACTTAACAGTGTGTAGGAAGTTGTTTGATAAAGTGGGCAAAGCTGATACTTGGACCAGAAGGCAGAATATAGGAAACTACATGAAAACATGATTAATTCAGTGAAAATGACTGTAAACAGATGTGAACTTGTTTAGAACAGCTGAAAGAGATTCTCCAAGTCAGTTCTTAGTGTAGAAAAGGTAGCTAATATCCGGGATATCCTTAATTCGAGTTAAGATTACATGAAACACTGTATGAATCCTATATTCTTTACTTAAAGGAGACTAGAGTGGTAAATGTGTGTTATACAAGGCAGAATACATTGAAATAGAGAAAGGAACACGTTCGGCAGCTTTGGAAAGCCTTACACTTCACTGAAATGTAGTACTACACTTTATATAACACAGTTGAGAGACAATGTTCCCTAGCTCCCTCAGTTCATAACAGTGTGTAGGAAGTTGTTTGATAAAGTGGGCAAAGCTTATACTTGGGCCAGAAGGCAGAATATAGGAAACTACATGAGAACATGAATAATTCAGTGAAAATGACTGTAAACAGATGAGAACTTGTTTAGCACAGCTGAAAGAGAATCTCCAAGTCAGTTCTTAGTGTAGAAAAGGTAGCTAAGATAAGGAAAATCCTTAATTCCAGTTAAGATCACATGAAACACTGTATGAATCCTATATTCTTTACTTAAAGGAGACTAGAGTGGTAAATGTGTGTTATACAAGGCAGAATACCATTGAAATAGAGAAAGAAACACGTTCGGCAGCTTTGGAAAGCCTTACACTTCACTGAAATGTAGTACTACACTCTATAACACAGTTGAGAGACAATGTTCAATAGCTGCCTCAGTACTTAACAGTGTGTAGGAAGTTGTTTGATAAAGTGGGCAAAGCTGATACTTGGACCAGAAGGCAGAATATAGGAAACTACATGAAAACATGATTAATTCAGTGAAAATGACTGTAAACAGATGTGAACTTGTTTAGAACAGCTGAAAGAGATTCTCCAAGTCAGTTCTTAGTGTAGAAAAGGTAGCTAATATCTGGGAAATCCTTAATTCGAGTTAAGATTACATGAAACACTGTATGAATCCTATATTCTTTACTTAAAGGAGACTAGAGTGGTAAATGTGTGTTATACAAGGCAGAATACCATTGAAATAGAGAAAGAAACACGTTCGGCAGCTTTGGAAAGCCTTACACTTCACTGAAATGTAGTACTACACTCTATAACACAGTTGAGAGACAATGTTCAATAGCTGCCTCAGTACTTAACAGTGTGTAGGAAGTTGTTTGATAAAGTGGGCAAAGCTTATACTTGGACCAGAAGGCAGAATATAGGAAACTACATGAAAACATGATTAATTCAGTGAAAATGACTGTAAACAGATGTGAACTTGTTTAGAACAGCTGAAAGAGATTCTCCAAGTCAGTTCTTAGTGTAGAAAAGGTAGCTAATATCCGGGAAATCCTTAATTCGAGTTAAGATTACATGAAACACTGTATGAATCGTATATTCTTTACTTAAAGGAGACTAGAGTGGTAAATGTGTTATACAAGGCAGAATACCATTGAAATAGACAAAGAAACACGTTCGGCAGCTTTGGAAAGCCTTACACTTCACTGAAATGTAGTACTACACTCTATAACACAGTTGAGAGACAATGTTCAATAGCTGCCTCAGTACTTAACAGTGTTTAGGAAGTTGTTTGATAAAGTGGGCAAAGCTTATACTTGGACCAGAAGGCAGAATATAGGAAACTACATGAAAACATGATTAATTCAGTGAAAATGACTGTAAACAGATGTGAACTTGTTTAGAACAGCTGAAAGAGATTCTCCAAGTCAGTTCTTAGTGTAGAAAAGGTAGATAAGATAAGGAAAATCCTTAATTCCAGTTAAGATCACATGAAACTCTGTATGAATCCTATATTCTTTACTTAAAGGAGACTAGAGTGGTAAATGTGTGTTATACAAGGCAGAATACCATTGAAATAGAGAAAGAAACACGTTCGGCAGCTTTGGAAAGCCTTACACTTCACTGAAATGTAGTACTACACTCTATAACACAGTTGAGAGACAATGTTCCCTAGCTCCCTCAGTTCATAACAGTGTGTAGGAAGTTGTTTGATAAAGTGGGCAAAGCTTATACTTGGGCCAGAAGGCAGAATATAGGAAACTACATGAAAACATGAATAATTCAGTGAAAATGACTGTAAACAGATGAGAACTTGTTTAGAACAGCTGAAAGAGAATCTCCAAGTCAGTTCTTAGTGTAGAAAACGTAGCTAAGATAAGGAAAATCCTTAATTCCAGTTAAGATCACATGAAACACTGTATGAATCCTATATTCTTTACTTAAAGGAGACTAGAGTGGTAAATGTGTGTTATAGAACGCAGAATACCATTGAAATAGAGAAAGAAACACGTTCGGCAGCTTTGGAAAGCCTTACACTTCACTGAAATGTAGTACTACACTCTATAACACAGTTGAGAGACAATGTTCCCGAGCTGCCTCAGTTCATAACAGTGTGTAGGAAGTTGTTTGATAAAGTGGGCAAAGCTTATACTTGGGCCAGAAGGCACAATATAGGAAACTACATGAAAACATGATTAATTCAGTGAAAATGACTGTAAACAGATGTGAACTTGTTTAGAACAGCTGAAAGAGAATCTCCAAGTCAGTTCTTAGTGTAGAAAAGGTAGCTAAGATAAGAAAAATCCTTAATTCCAGTTAAGATCACATGAAACACTGTATGAATCCTATATTCTTTACTTAAAGGAGACTAGAGTGGTAAATGTGTGTTATACAAGGCAGAATACCATTGAAATAGAGAAAGAAACAGGTTCGGCAGCTTTGGAAAGCCTTACACTTCACTGAAATGTAGTACTACACTCTATAACACAGTTGAGAGACAATGTTCAATAGCTGCCTCAGTACTTAACAGTGTGTAGGAAGTTGTTTGATAAAGTGGGCAAAGCTGATACTTGGACCAGAAGGCAGAATATAGGAAACTACATGAAAACATGATTAATTCAGTGAAAATGACTGTAAACAGATGTGAACTTGTTTAGAACAGCTGAAAGAGATTCTCCAAGTCAGTTCTTAGTGTATAAAAGGTAGCTAATATCCGGGAAATCCTTAATTCGAGTTAAGATTACATGAAACACTGTATGAATCCTATATTCTTTACTTAAAGGAGACTAGAGTGGTAAATGTGTGTTATACAAGGCAGAATACCATTGAAATAGAGAAAGGAACACGTTCGGCAGCTTTGGAAAGCCTTACACTTCACTGAAATGTAGTACTACACTTTATATAACACAGTTGAGAGACAATGTTCCCTAGCTCCCTCAGTTCATAACAGTGTGTAGGAAGTTGTTTGATAAAGTGGGCAAAGCTTATACTTGGGCCAGAAGGCAGAATATAGGAAACTACATGAAAACATGAATAATTCAGTGAAAATGACTGTAAACAGATGAGAACTTGTTTAGAACAGTTGAAAGAGAATCTCCAAGTCAGTTCTTAGTGTAGAAAAGGTAGCTAAGATAAGGAAAATCCTTAATTCCAGTTAAGATCACATGAAACACTGTATGAATCCTATATTCTTTACTTAAAGGAGACTGGAGTGGTAAATGTGTGTTATACAAGGCAGAATACCATTGAAATAGAAAAAGAAACACGTTCGGCAGCTTTGGAAAGCCTTACACTTCACTGAAATGTAGTACTACACTCCATAACACAGTTGAGAGACAATGTTCAATAGCTGCCTCAGTACTTAACAGTGTGTAGGAAGATGTTTGATAAAGTGGGCAAAGCTGATACTTGGACCAGAAGGCAGAATATAGGAAACTACATGAAAACATGATTAATTCAGTGAAAATGACTGTAAACAGATGTGAACTTGTTTAGAACAGCTGAAAGAGATTCTCCAAGTCAGTTCTTAGTGTAGAAAAGGTAGCTAAGATCTGGGAAATCCTTAATTCGAGTTAAGATTACATGAAACACTGTATGAATCCTATATTCTTTACTTAAAGGAGACTAGAGTGGTAAATGTGTGTTATACAAGGCAGAATACCATTGAAATAGAGAAAGAAACACGTTCGGCAGCTTTGGAAAGCCTTACACTTCACTGAAATGTAGTACTACACTCTATAACACAGTTGAGAGACAATGTTCAATAGCTGCCTCAGTACTTAACAGTGTGTAGGAAGTTGTTTGATAAAGTGTGCAAAGCTGATACTTGGACCAGAAGGCAGAATATAGGAAACTACATGAAAACATGATTAATTCAGTGAAAATGACTGTAAACAGATGTGAACTTGTTTAGAACAGCTGAAAGAGATTCTCCAAGTCAGTTCTTAGTGTAGAAAAGGTAGCTAAGATCTGGGATATCCTTAATTCGAGTTAAGATTACATGAAACACTGTATGAATCCTATATTCTTTACTTAAAGGAGACTAGAGTGGTAAATGTGTGTTATACAAGGCAGAATACCATTGAAATAGAGAAAGAAACACGTTCGGCAGCTTTGGAAAGCCTTACACTTCACTGAAATGTAGTACTACACTCTATAACACAGTTGAGAGACAATGTTCAATAGCTGCCTCAGTACTTAACAGTGTGTAGGAAGTTGTTTGATAAAGTGGGCAAAGCTTATACTTGGACCAGAAGGCAGAATATAGGAAACTACATGAAAACATGATTAATTCAGTGAAAATGACTGTAAACAGATGTGAACTTGTTTAGAACAGCTGAAAGAGATTCTCCAAGTCAGTTCTTAGTGTAGAAAAGGTAGCTAATATCCGGGAAATCCTTAATTCGAGTTAAGATTACATGAAACACTGTATGAATCCTATATTCTTTACTTAAAGGAGACTAGAGTGGTAAATGTGTGTTATACAAGGCAGAATACCATTGAAATAGAGAAAGAAACACGTTCGGCAGCTTTGGAAAGCCTTACACTTCACTGAAATGCAGTAGTACACTTTATATAACACAGTTGAGAGACAATGTTCCCTAGCTCCCTAAGTTCATAACAGTGTGTAGGAAGTTGTTTGATAAAGTGGGCAAAGCTTATACTTGGGCCAGAAGGCAGAATATAGGAAACTACATGAAAACATGATTAATTCAGTGAAAATGACTGTAAACAGATGTGAACTTGTTTAGAACTGCTGAAAGAGATTCTCCAAGTCAGTTCTTAGTGTAGAAAAGGTAGCTAAGATCCGAGAAATCCTTAATTCGAGTTAAGATTACATGAAACACTGTATGAATCCTATATTCTTTACTTAAAGGAGACTAGAGTGGTAAATGTGTTATACAAGGCAGAATACCATTGAAATAGAGAAAGAAACACGTTCGGCAGCTTTGGAAAGCCTTACACTTCACTGATATGTAGTACTACACTCTATAACACAGTTGAGAGACAATGTTCAATAGCTGCCTCAGTACTTAACAGTGTGTAGGAAGTTGTTTGATAAAGTGGGCAAAGCTGATACTTGGACCAGAAGGCAGAATATAGGAAACTACATGAAAACATGATTAATTCAGTGAAAATGACTGTAAACAGATGTGAACTTGTTTAGAACAGCTGAAAGAGATTCTCCAAGTCAGTTCTTAGTGTAGAAAAGGTAGCTAATATCCGGGAAATCCTTAATTCGAGTTAAGATTACATGAAACACTGTATGAATCCTATATTCTTTACTTAAAGGAGACTAGAGTGGTAAATGTGTGTTATACAAGGCAGAATACCATTGAAATAGAGAAAGGAACACGTTCAGCAGCTTTGGAAAGCCTTACACTTCACCGAAATGTAGTACTACACTTTATATAACACAGTTGAGAGACAATGTTCCCTAGCTCCCTCAGTTCATAACAGTGTGTAGGAAGTTGTTTGATAAAGTGGGCAAAGCTTATACTTGGGCCAGAAGGCAGAATATAGGAAACTACATGAGAACATGAATAATTCAGTGAAAATGACTGTAAACAGATGAGAACTTGTTTAGAACAGCTGAAAGAGAATCTCCAAGTCAGTTCTTAGTGTAGAAAAGGTAGCTAAGATAAGGAAAATCCTTAATTCCAGTTAAGATCACATGAAACACTGTATGAATCCTATATTCTTTACTTAAAGGAGACTAGAGTGGTAAATGTGTGTTATACAAGGCAGAATACCATTGAAATAGAGAAAGAAACACGTTCGGCAGCTTTGGAAAGCCTTACACTTCACTGAAATGTAGTACTACACTCTATAACACAGTTGAGAGACAATGTTCAATAGCTGCCTCAGTACTTAACAGTGTGTAGGAAGTTGTTTGATAAAGTGGGCAAAGCTGATACTTGGACCAGAAGGCAGAATATAGGAAACTACATGAAAACATGAATAATTCAGTGAAAATGACTGTAAACAGATGAGAACTTGTTTAGAACAGCTGAAAGAGAATCTCCAAGTCAGTTCTTAGAGTAGAAAAGGTAGCTAAGATAAGGAAAATCCTTAATTCCAGTTAAGATCACATGAAACACTGTATGAATCCTATATTCTTTACTTAAAGGAGACTAGAGTGGTAAATGTGTGTTATACAAGGCAGAATACCATTGAAATAGAGAAAGAAACACGTTCGGCAGCTTTGGAAAGCCTTACACTTCACTGAAATGTAGTACTACACTCTATAACACAGTTGAGAGACAATGTTCAATAGCTGCCTCAGTACTTAACAGTGTGTAGGAAGTTGTTTGATAAGTGGGCAAAGCTGATACTTGGACCAGAAGGCAGAATATAGGAAACTACATGAAAACATGATTAATTCAGTGAAAATGACTGTAAACAGATGTGAACTTGTTTAGAACAGCTGAAAGAGATTCTCCAAGTCAGTTCTTAGTGTAGAAAAGGTAGCTAAGATCTGGGAAATCTTTAATTCGAGTTAAGATTACATGAAACACTGTATGAATCCTATATTCTTTACTTAAAGGAGACTAGAGTGGTAAATGTGTGTTATACAAGGCAGAATACCATTGAAATAGAGAAAGAAACACGTTCGGCAGCTTTGGAAAGCCTTACACTTCACTGAAATGTAGTACTACACTCTATAACACAGTTGAGAGACAATGTTCAATAGCTGCCTCAGTACTTAACAGTGTTTAGGAAGTTGTTTGATAAAGTGGGCAAAGCTTATACTTGGACCAGAAGGCAGAATATAGGAAACTACATGAAAACATGATTAATTCAGTGAAAATGACTGTAAACAGATGTGAACTTGTTTAGAACAGCTGAAAGAGATTCTCCAAGTCAGTTCTTAGTGTAGAAAAGGTAGCTAAGATAAGGAAAATCCTTAATTCCAGTTAAGATCACATGAAACACTGTATGAATCCTATATTCTTTACTTAAAGGAGACTAGAGTGGTAAATGTGTGTTATACAAGGCAGAATACCATTGAAATAGAGAAAGAAACACGTTCGGCAGCTTTGGAAAGCCTTACACTTCACTGAAATGTAGTAATACTCTCTATAACACAGTTGAGAGACAATGTTCCCGAGCTGCCTCAGTTCATAACAGTGTGTAGGAAGTTGTTTGATAAAGTGGGCAAAGCTTATACTTGGGCCAGAAGGCACAATATAGGAAACTACATGAAAACATGATTAATTCAGTGAAAATGACTGTAAACAGATGTGAACTTGTTTAGAACAGCTGAAAGAGAATCTCCAAGTCAGTTCTTAGTGTAGAAAAGGTAGCTAAGATAAGAAAAATCCTTAATTCCAGTTAAGATCACATGAAACACTGTATGAATCCTATATTCTTTACTTAAAGGAGACTAGAGTGGTAAATGTGTGTTATACAAGGCAGAATACCATTGAAATAGAGAAAGAAACACGTTCGGCAGCTTTGGAAAGCCTTACACTTCACTGAAATGTAGTACTACACTCTATAACACAGTTGAGAGACAATGTTCAATAGCTGCCTCAGTACTTAACAGTGTGTAGGAAGTTGTTTGATAAAGTGGGCAAAGCTGATACTTGGACCAGAAGGCAGAATATAGGAAACTACATGAAAACATGATTAATTCAGTGAAAATGACTGTAAACAGATGTGAACTTGTTTAGAACAGCTGAAAGAGATTCTCCAAGTCAGTTCTTAGTGTAGAAAAGGTAGCTAAGATCTGGGAAATCCTTAATTCGAGTTAAGATTACATGAAACACTGTATGAATCCTATATTCTTTACTTAAAGGAGACTAGAGTGGTAAATGTGTGTTATACAAGGCAGAATACCATTGAAATAGAGAAAGAAACACGTTCGGCAGCTTTGGAAAGCCTTACACTTCACTGAAATGTAGTACTACACTCTATAACACAGTTGAGAGACAATGTTCAATAGCTGCCACAGTACTTAACAGTGTTTAGGAAGTTGTTTGATAAAGTGGGCAAAGCTTATACTTGGACCAGAAGGCAGAATATAGGAAACTACATGAAAACATGATTAATTCAGTGAAAATGACTGTAAACAGATGTGAACTTGTTTAGAACAGCTGAAAGAGATTCTCCAAGTCAGTTCTTAGTGTAGAAAAGGTAGCTAATATCCGTGAAATCCTTAATTCGAGTTAAGATTACATGAAACACTGTATGAATCCTATATTCTTTACTTAAAGGAGACTAGAGTGGTAAATGTGTGTTATACAAGGCAGAATACCATTGAAATAGAGAAAGAAACACGTTCGGCAGCTTTGGAAAGCCTTACACTTCACTGAAATGTAGTAGTACACTTTATATAACACAGTTGAGAGACAATGTTCCCTAGCTCCCTAAGTTCATAACAGTGTGTAGGAAGTTGTTTGATAAAGTGGGCAAAGCTTATACTTGGGCCAGAAGGCAGAATATAGGAAACTACATGAAAACATGATTAATTCAGTGAAAATGACTGTAAACAGATGTGAACTTGTTTAGAACTGCTGAAAGAGATTCTCCAAGTCAGTTCTTAGTGTAGAAAAGGTAGCTAAGATCCTAGAAATCCTTAATTCGAGTTAAGATTACATGAAACACTGTATGAATCCTATATTCTTTACTTAAAGGAGACTAGAGTGGTAAATGTGTTATACAAGGCAGAATACCATTGAAATAGAGAAAGAAACACGTTCGGCAGCTTTGGAAAGCCTTACACTTCACTGATATGTAGTACTACACTCTATAACACAGTTGAGAGACAATGTTCAATAGCTGCCTCAGTACTTAACAGTGTGTAGGAAGTTGTTTGATAAAGTGGGCAAAGCTGATACTTGGACCAGAAGGCAGAATATAGGAAACTACATGAAAACATGATTAATTCAGTGAAAATGACTGTAAACAGATGTGAACTTGTTTAGAACAGCTGAAAGAGATTCTCCAAATCAGTTCTTAGTGTAGAAAAGGTAGCTAATATCCGGGAAATCCTTAATTCGAGTTAAGATTACATGAAACACTGTATGAATCCTATATTCTTTACTTAAAGGAGACTAGAGTGGTAAATGTGTGTTATACAAGGCAGAATACCATTGAAATAGAGAAAGGAACACGTTCGGCAGCTTTGGAAAGCCTTACACTTCACCGAAATGTAGTACTACACTTTATATAACACAGTTGAGAGACAATGTTCCCTAGCTCCCTCAGTTCATAACAGTGTGTAGGAAGTTGTTTGATAAAGTGGGCAAAGCTTATACTTGGGCCAGAAGGCAGAATATAGGAAACTACATGAGAACATGAATAATTCAGTGAAAATGACTGTAAACAGATGAGAACTTGTTTAGAACAGCTGAAAGAGAATCTCCAAGTCAGTTCTTAGTGTAGAAAAGGTAGCTAAGATAAGGAAAATCCTTAATTCCAGTTAAGATCACATGAAACACTGTATGAATCCTATATTCTTTACTTAAAGGAGACTAGAGTGGTAAATGTGTGTTATACAAGGCAGAATACCATTGAAATAGAGAAAGAAACACGTTCGGCAGCTTTGGAAAGCCTTACACTTCACTGAAATGTAGTACTACACTCTATAACACAGTTGAGAGACAATGTTCAATAGCTGCCTCAGTACTTAACAGTGTGTAGGAAGTTGTTTGATAAAGTGGGCAAAGCTGATACTTGGACCAGAAGGCAGAATATAGGAAACTACATGAAAACATGATTAATTCAGTGAAAATGACTGTAAACAGATGTGAACTTGTTTAGAACAGCTGAAAGAGATTCTCCAAGTCAGTTCTTAGTGTAGAAAAGGTAGCTAAGATCTGGGAAATCCTTAATTCGAGTTAAGATTACATGAAACACTGTATGAATCCTATATTCTTTACTTAAAGGAGACTAGAGTGGTAAATGTGTGTTATACAAGGCAGAATACCATTGAAATAGAGAAAGAAACACGTTCGGCAGCTTTGGAAAGCCTTACACTTCACTGAAATGTAGTACTACACTCTATAACACAGTTGAGAGACAATGTTCAATAGCTGCCTCAGTACTTAACAGTGTGTAGGAAGTTGTTTGATAAAGTGGGCAAAGCTGATACTTGGACCAGAAGGCAGAATATAGGAAACTACATGAAAACATGAATAATTCAGTGAAAATGACTGTAAACAGATGAGAACTTGTTTAGAACAGCTGAAAGAGAATCTCCAAGTCAGTTCTTAGTGTAGAAAAGGTAGCTAAGATAAGGAAAATCCTTAATTCCAGTTAAGATCACATGAAACACTGTATGAATCCTATATTCTTTACTTAAAGGAGACTAGAGTGATAAATGTGTGTTATACAAGGCAGAATACCATTGAAATAGAGAAAGAAACACGTTCGGCAGCTTTGGAAAGCCTTACACTTCACTGAAATGTAGTACTACACTCTATAACACAGTTGAGAGACAATGTTCAATAGCTGCCTCAGTACTTAACAGTGTGTAGGAAGTTGTTTGATAAGTGGGCAAAGCTGATACTTGGACCAGAAGGCAGAATATAGGAAACTACATGAAAACATGATTAATTCAGTGAAAATGACTGTAAACAGATGTGAACTTGTTTAGAACAGCTGAAAGAGATTCTCCAAGTCAGTTCTTAGTGTAGAAAAGGTAGCTAAGATCTGGGAAATCTTTAATTCGAGTTAAGATTACATGAAACACTGTATGAATCCTATATTCTTTACTTAAAGGAGACTAGAGTGGTAAATGTGTGTTATACAAGGCAGAATACCATTGAAATAGAGAAAGAAACACGTTCGGCAGCTTTGGAAAGCCTTACACTTCACTGAAATGTAGTACTACACTCTATAACACAGTTGAGAGACAATGTTCAATAGCTGCCTCAGTACTTAACAGTGTTTAGGAAGTTGTTTGATAAAGTGGGCAAAGCTTATACTTGGACCAGAAGGCAGAATATAGGAAACTACATGAAAACATGATTAATTCAGTGAAAATGACTGTAAACAGATGTGAACTTGTTTAGAACAGCTGAAAGAGATTCTCCAAGTCAGTTCTTAGTGTAGAAAAGGTAGCTAAGATAAGGAAAATCCTTAATTCCAGTTAAGATCACATGAAACACTGTATGAATCCTATATTTTTTACTTAAAGGAGACTAGAGTGGTAAATGTGTGTTATACAAGGCAGAATACCATTGAAATAGAGAAAGAAACACGTTCGGCAGCTTTGGAAAGCCTTACACTTCACTGAAATGTAGTACTACACTCTATAACACAGTTGAGAGACAATGTTCCCTAGCTCCCTCAGTTCATAACAGTGTGTAGGAAGTTGTTTGATAAAGTGGGCAAAGCTTATACTTGGGCCAGAAGGCAGAATATAGGAAACTACATGAAAACATGATTAATTCAGTGAAAATGACTGTAAACAGATGTGAACTTGTTTAGAACAGCTGAAAGAGATTCTCCAAGTCAGTTCTTAGTGTAGAAAAGGTAGCTAATATCCGGGAAATCCTTAATTCGAGTTAAGATTACATGAAACACTGTATGAATCCTATATTCTTTACTTAAAGGAGACTAGAGTGGTAAATGTGTGTTATACAAGGCAGAATACCATTGAAATAGAGAAAGAAACACGTTCGGCAGCTTTGGAAAGCCTTACACTTCACTGAAATGTAGTAGTACACTTTATATAACACAGTTGAGAGACAATGTTCCCTAGCTCCCTAAGTTCATAACAGTGTGTAGGAAGTTGTTTGATAAAGTGGGCAAAGCTTATACTTGGGCCAGAAGGCAGAATATAGGAAACTACATGAAAACATGATTAATTCAGTGAAAATGACTGTAAACAGATGTGAACTTGTTTAGAACTGCTGAAAGAGATTCTCCAAGTCAGTTCTTAGTGTAGAAAAGGTAGCTAAGATCCTAGAAATCCTTAATTCGAGTTAAGATTACATGAAACACTGTATGAATCCTATATTCTTTACTTAAAGGAGACTAGAGTGGTAAATGTGTTATACAAGGCAGAATACCATTGAAATAGAGAAAGAAACACGTTCGGCAGCTTTGGAAAGCCTTACACTTCACTGATATGTAGTACTACACTCTATAACACAGTTGAGAGACAATGTTCAATAGCTGCCTCAGTACTTAACAGTGTGTAGGAAGTTGTTTGATAAAGTGGGCAAAGCTGATACTTGGACCAGAAGGCAGAATATAGGAAACTACATGAAAACATGATTAATTCAGTGAAAATGACTGTAAACAGATGTGAACTTGTTTAGAACAGCTGAAAGAGATTCTCCAAGTCAGTTCTTAGTGTAGAAAAGGTAGCTAATATCCGGGAAATCCTTAATTCGAGTTAAGATTACATGAAACACTGTATGAATCCTATATTCTTTACTTAAAGGAGACTAGAGTGGTAAATGTGTGTTATACAAGGCAGAATACCATTGAAATAGAGAAAGGAACACGTTCGGCAGCTTTGGAAAGCCTTACACTTCACCGAAATGTAGTACTACACTTTATATAACACAGTTGAGAGACAATGTTCCCTAGCTCCCTCAGTTCATAACAGTGTGTAGGAAGTTGTTTGATAAAGTGGGCAAAGCTTATACTTGGGCCAGAAGGCAGAATATAGGAAACTACATGAGAACATGAATAATTCAGTGAAAATGACTGTAAACAGATGAGAACTTGTTTAGAACAGCTGAAAGAGAATCTCCAAGTCAGTTCTTAGTGTAGAAAAGGTAGCTAAGATAAGGAAAATCCTTAATTCCAGTTAAGATCACATGAAACACTGTATGAATCCTATATTCTTTACTTAAAGGAGACTAGAGTGGTAAATGTGTGTTATACAAGGCAGAATACCATTGAAATAGAGAAAGAAACACGTTCGGCAGCTTTGGAAAGCCTTACACTTCACTGAAATGTAGTACTACACTCTATAACACAGTTGAGAGACAATGTTCAATAGCTGCCTCAGTACTTAACAGTGTGTAGGAAGTTGTTTGATAAGTGGGCAAAGCTGATACTTGGACCAGAAGGCAGAATATAGGAAACTACATGAAAACATGATTAATTCAGTGAAAATGACTGTAAACAGATGTGAACTTGTTTAGAACAGCTGAAAGAGATTCTCCAAGTCAGTTCTTAGTGTAGAAAAGGTAGCTAAGATCTGGGAAATCTTTAATTCGAGTTAAGATTACATGAAACACTGTATGAATCCTATATTCTTTACTTAAAGGAGACTAGAGTGGTAAATGTGTGTTATACAAGGCAGAATACCATTGAAATAGAGAAAGAAACACGTTCGGCAGCTTTGGAAAGCCTTACACTTCACTGAAATGTAGTACTACACTCTATAACACAGTTGAGAGACAATGTTCAATAGCTGCCTCAGTACTTAACAGTGTTTAGGAAGTTGTTTGATAAAGTGGGCAAAGCTTATACTTGGACCAGAAGGCAGAATATAGGAAACTACATGAAAACATGATTAATTCAGTGAAAATGACTGTAAACAGATGTGAACTTGTTTAGAACAGCTGAAAGAGATTCTCCAAGTCAGTTCTTAGTGTAGAAAAGGTAGCTAAGATAAGGAAAATCCTTAATTCCAGTTAAGATCACATGAAACACTGTATGAATCCTATATTCTTTACTTAAAGGAGACTAGAGTGGTAAATGTGTGTTATACAAGGCAGAATACCATTGAAATAGAGAAAGAAACACGTTCGGCAGCTTTGGAAAGCCTTACACTTCACTGAAATGTAGTACTACACTCTATAACACAGTTGAGAGACAATGTTCCCTAGCTCCCTCAGTTCATAACAGTGTGTAGGAAGTTGTTTGATAAAGTGGGCAAAGCTTATACTTGGGCCAGAAGGCAGAATATAGGAAACTACATGAAAACATGATTAATTCAGTGAAAATGACTGTAAACAGATGTGAACTTGTTTAGAACAGCTGAAAGAGATTCTCCAAGTCAGTTCTTAGTGTAGAAAAGGTAGCTAATATCCGGGAAATCCTTAATTCGAGTTAAGATTACATGAAACACTGTATGAATCCTATATTCTTTACTTAAAGGAGACTAGAGTGGTAAATGTGTGTTATACAAGGCAGAATACCATTGAAATAGAGAAAGAAACACGTTCGGCAGCTTTGGAAAGCCTTACACTTCACTGAAATGTAGTAGTACACTTTATATAACACAGTTGAGAGACAATGTTCCCTAGCTCCCTAAGTTCATAACAGTGTGTAGGAAGTTGTTTGATAAAGTGGGCAAAGCTTATACTTGGGCCAGAAGGCAGAATATAGGAAACTACATGAAAACATGATTAATTCAGTGAAAATGACTGTAAACAGATGTGAACTTGTTTAGAACTGCTGAAAGAGATTCTCCAAGTCAGTTCTTAGTGTAGAAAAGGTAGCTAAGATCCTAGAAATCCTTAATTCGAGTTAAGATTACATGAAACACTGTATGAATCCTATATTCTTTACTTAAAGGAGACTAGAGTGGTAAATGTGTTATACAAGGCAGAATACCATTGAAATAGAGAAAGAAACACGTTCGGCAGCTTTGGAAAGCCTTACACTTCACTGATATGTAGTACTACACTCTATAACACAGTTGAGAGACAATGTTCAATAGCTGCCTCAGTACTTAACAGTGTGTAGGAAGTTGTTTGATAAAGTGGGCAAAGCTGATACTTGGACCAGAAGGCAGAATATAGGAAACTACATGAAAACATGATTAATTCAGTGAAAATGACTGTAAACAGATGTGAACTTGTTTAGAACAGCTGAAAGAGATTCTCCAAGTCAGTTCTTAGTGTAGAAAAGGTAGCTAATATCCGGGAAATCCTTAATTCGAGTTAAGATTACATGAAACACTGTATGAATCCTATATTCTTTACTTAAAGGAGACTAGAGTGGTAAATGTGTGTTATACAAGGCAGAATACCATTGAAATAGAGAAAGGAACACGTTCGGCAGCTTTGGAAAGCCTTACACTTCACCGAAATGTAGTACTACACTTTATATAACACAGTTGAGAGACAATGTTCCCTAGCTCCCTCAGTTCATAACAGTGTGTAGGAAGTTGTTTGATAAAGTGGGCAAAGCTTATACTTGGGCCAGAAGGCAGAATATAGGAAACTACATGAGAACATGAATAATTCAGTGAAAATGACTGTAAACAGATGAGAACTTGTTTAGAACAGCTGAAAGAGAATCTCCAAGTCAGTTCTTAGTGTAGAAAAGGTAGCTAAGATAAGGAAAATCCTTAATTCCAGTTAAGATCACATGAAACACTGTATGAATCCTATATTCTTTACTTAAAGGAGACTAGAGTGGTAAATGTGTGTTATACAAGGCAGAATACCATTGAAATAGAGAAAGAAACACGTTCGGCAGCTTTGGAAAGCCTTACACTTCACTGAAATGTAGTACTACACTCTATAACACAGTTGAGAGACAATGTTCAATAGCTGCCTCAGTACTTAACAGTGTGTAGGAAGTTGTTTGATAAAGTGGGCAAAGCTGATACTTGGACCAGAAGGCAGAATATAGGAAACTACATGAAAACATGATTAATTCAGTGAAAATGACTGTAAACAGATGTGAACTTGTTTAGAACAGCTGAAAGAGATTCTCCAAGTCAGTTCTTAGTGTAGAAAAGGTAGCTAAGATCTGGGAAATCCTTAATTCGAGTTAAGATTACATGAAACACTGTATGAATCCTATATTCTTTACTTAAAGGAGACTAGAGTGGTAAATGTGTGTTATACAAGGCAGAATACCATTGAAATAGAGAAAGAAACACGTTCGGCAGCTTTGGAAAGCCTTACACTTCACTGAAATGTAGTACTACACTCTATAACACAGTTGAGAGACAATGTTCAATAGCTGCCTCAGTACTTAACAGTGTGTAGGAAGTTGTTTGATAAAGTGGGCAAAGCTGATACTTGGACCAGAAGGCAGAATATAGGAAACTACATGAAAACATGAATAATTCAGTGAAAATGACTGTAAACAGATGAGAACTTGTTTAGAACAGCTGAAAGAGAATCTCCAAGTCAGTTCTTAGTGTAGAAAAGGTAGCTAAGATAAGGAAAATCCTTAATTCCAGTTAAGATCACATGAAACACTGTATGAATCCTATATTCTTTACTTAAAGGAGACTAGAGTGGTAAATGTGTGTTATACAAGGCAGAATACCATTGAAATAGAGAAAGAAACACGTTCGGCAGCTTTGGAAAGCCTTACACTTCACTGAAATGTAGTACTACACTCTATAACACAGTTGAGAGACAATGTTCAATAGCTGCCTCAGTACTTAACAGTGTGTAGGAAGTTGTTTGATAAGTGGGCAAAGCTGATACTTGGACCAGAAGGCAGAATATAGGAAACTACATGAAAACATGATTAATTCAGTGAAAATGACTGTAAACAGATGTGAACTTGTTTAGAACAGCTGAAAGAGATTCTCCAAGTCAGTTCTTAGTGTAGAAAAGGTAGCTAAGATCTGGGAAATCTTTAATTCGAGTTAAGATTACATGAAACACTGTATGAATCCTATATTCTTTACTTAAAGGAGACTAGAGTGGTAAATGTGTGTTATACAAGGCAGAATACCATTGAAATAGAGAAAGAAACACGTTCGGCAGCTTTGGAAAGCCTTACACTTCACTGAAATGTAGTACTACACTCTATAACACAGTTGAGAGACAATGTTCCCTAGCTCCCTCAGTTCATAACAGTGTGTAGGAAGTTGTTTGATAAAGTGGGCAAAGCTTATACTTGGGCCAGAAGGCAGAATATAGGAAACTACATGAAAACATGAATAATTCAGTGAAAATGACTGTAAACAGATGAGAACTTGTTTAGAACAGCTGAAAGAGAATCTCCAAGTCAGTTCTTAGTGTAGAAAACGTAGCTAAGATAAGGAAAATCCTTAATTCCAGTTAAGATCACATGAAACACTGTATGAATCCTATATTCTTTACATAAAGGAGACTAGAGTGGTAAATGTGTGTTATACAAGGCAGAATACCATTGAAATAGAGAAAGAAACACGTTCGGCAGCTTTGGAAAGCCTTACACTTCACTGAAATGTAGTAATACTCTCTATAACACAGTTGAGAGACAATGTTCCCGAGCTGCCTCAGTTCATAACAGTGTGTAGGAAGTTGTTTGATAAAGTGGGCAAAGCTTATACTTGGGCCAGAGGGCACAATATAGGAAACTACATGAAAACATGATTAATTCAGTGAAAATGACTGTAAACAGATGTGAACTTGTTTAGAACAGCTGAAAGAGAATCTCCAAGTCAGTTCTTAGTGTAGAAAAGGTAGCTAAGATAAGAAAAATCCTTAATTCCAGTTAAGATCACATGAAACACTGTATGAATCCTATATTCTTTACTTAAAGGAGACTAGAGTGGTAAATGTGTGTTATACAAGGCAGAATACCATTGAAATAGAGAAAGAAACACGTTCGCCAGCTTTGGAAAGCCTTACACTTCACTGAAATGTAGTACTACACTCTATAACACAGTTGAGAGACAATGTTCAATAGCTGCCTCAGTACTTAACAGTGTGTAGGAAGTTGTTTGATAAAGTGGGCAAAGCTGATACTTGGACCAGAAGGCAGAATATAGGAAACTACATGAAAACATGATTAATTCAGTGAAAATGACTGTAAACAGATGTGAACTTGTTTAGAACAGCTGAAAGAGATTCTCCAAGTCAGTTCTTAGTGTAGAAAAGGTAGCTAAGATCTGGGAAATCCTTAATTCGAGTTAAGATTACATGAAACACTGTATGAATCCTATATTCTTTACTTAAAGGAGACTAGAGTGGTAAATGTGTGTTATACAAGGCAGAATACCATTGAAATAGAGAAAGAAACACGTTCGGCAGCTTTGGAAAGCCTTACACTTCACTGAAATGTAGTACTACACTCTATAACACAGTTGAGAGACAATGTTCAATAGCTGCCTCAGTACTTAACAGTGTTTAGGAAGTTGTTTGATAAAGTGGGCAAAGCTTATACTTGGACCAGAAGGCAGAATATAGGAAACTACATGAAAACATGATTAATTCAGTGAAAATGACTGTAAACAGATGTGAACTTGTTTAGAACAGCTGAAAGAGATTCTCCAAGTCAGTTCTTAGTGTAGAAAAGGTAGCTAATATCCGGGAAATCCTTAATTCGAGTTAAGATTACATGAAACACTGTATGAATCCTATATTCTTTACTTAAAGGAGACTAGAGTGGTAAATGTGTGTTATACCAGGCAGAATACCATTGAAATAGAGAAAGAAACACGTTCGGCAGCTTTGGAAAGCCTTACACTTCACTGAAATGTAGTACTACACTCTATAACACAGTTGAGAGACAATGTTCCCTAGCTCCCTCAGTTCATAACAGTGTGTAGGAAGTTGTTTGATAAAGTGGGCAAAGCTTATACTTGGGCCAGAGGCAGAATATAGGAAACTACATGAAAACATGAATAATTCAGTGAAAATGAC
Source organism: Pipistrellus hanaki (assembly GCF_964339955.1). NCBI lineage: Eukaryota > Metazoa > Chordata > Mammalia > Chiroptera > Vespertilionidae > Pipistrellus > Pipistrellus hanaki. Next base: position 1,369,461 of record NW_028182298.1, on the reverse strand, counting down.
TGTAAACAGATGAGAACTTGTTTAGAACAGCTGAAAGAGAATCTCCAAGTCAGTTCTTAGTGTAGAAAAGGTAGCTAAGATAAGGAAAATCCTTAATTCCAGTTAAGATCACATGAAACACTGTATGAATCCTATATTCTTTACTTAAAGGAGACTAGAGTGGTAAATGTGTGTTATACAAGGCAGAATACCATTGAAATAGAGAAAGAAACACGTTCGGCAGCTTTGGAAAGCCTTACACTTCACTGAAATGTAGTACTACACTCTATAACACAGTTGAGAGACAATGTTCAATAGCTGCCTCAGTACTTAACAGTGTGTAGGAAGTTGTTTGATAAGTGGGCAAAGCTGATACTTGGACCAGAAGGCAGAATATAGGAAACTACATGAAAACATGATTAATTCAGTGAAAATGACTGTAAACAGATGTGAAATTGTTTAGAACAGCTGAAAGAGATTCTCCAAGTCAGTTCTTAGTGTAGAAAAGGTAGCTAAGATCTGGGAAATCTTTAATTCGAGTTAAGATTACATGAAACACTGTATGAATCCTATATTCTTTACTTAAAGGAGACTAGAGTGGTAAATGTGTGTTATACAAGGCAGAATACCATTGAAATAGAGAAAGAAACACGTTCGGCAGCTTTGGAAAGCCTTACACTTCACTGAAATGTAGTACTACACTCTATAACACAGTTGAGAGACAATGTTCCCTAGCTCCCTCAGTTCATAACAGTGTGTAGGAAGTTGTTTGATAAAGTGGGCAAAGCTTATACTTGGGCCAGAAGGCAGAATATAGGAAACTACATGAAAACATGAATAATTCAGTGAAAATGACTGTAAACAGATGAGAACTTGTTTAGAACAGCTGAAAGAGAATCTCCAAGTCAGTTCTTAGTGTAGAAAACGTAGCTAAGATAAGGAAAATCCTTAATTCCAGTTAAGATCACATGAAACACTGTATGAATCCTATATTCTTTACATAAAGGAGACTAGAGTGGTAAATGTGTGTTATACAAGGCAGAATACCATTGAAATAGAGAAAGAAACACGTTCGGCAGCTTTGGAAAGCCTTACACTTCACTGAAATGTAGTAATACTCTCTATAACACAGTTGAGAGACAATGTTCCCGAGCTGCCTCAGTTCATAACAGTGTGTAGGAAGTTGTTTGATAAAGTGGGCAAAGCTTATACTTGGGCCAGAGGGCACAATATAGGAAACTACATGAAAACATGATTAATTCAGTGAAAATGACTGTAAACAGATGTGAACTTGTTTAGAACAGCTGAAAGAGAATCTCCAAGTCAGTTCTTAGTGTAGAAAAGGTAGCTAAGATAAGAAAAATCCTTAATTCCAGTTAAGATCACATGAAACACTGTATGAATCCTATATTCTTTACTTAAAGGAGACTAGAGTGGTAAATGTGTGTTATACAAGGCAGAATACCATTGAAATAGAGAAAGAAACACGTTCGCCAGCTTTGGAAAGCCTTACACTTCACTGAAATGTAGTACTACACTCTATAACACAGTTGAGAGACAATGTTCAATAGCTGCCTCAGTACTTAACAGTGTGTAGGAAGTTGTTTGATAAAGTGGGCAAAGCTGATACTTGGACCAGAAGGCAGAATATAGGAAACTACATGAAAACATGATTAATTCAGTGAAAATGACTGTAAACAGATGTGAACTTGTTTAGAACAGCTGAAAGAGATTCTCCAAGTCAGTTCTTAGTGTAGAAAAGGTAGCTAAGATCTGGGAAATCCTTAATTCGAGTTAAGATTACATGAAACACTGTATGAATCCTATATTCTTTACTTAAAGGAGACTAGAGTGGTAAATGTGTGTTATACAAGGCAGAATACCATTGAAATAGAGAAAGAAACACGTTCGGCAGCTTTGGAAAGCCTTACACTTCACTGAAATGTAGTACTACACTCTATAACACAGTTGAGAGACAATGTTCAATAGCTGCCTCAGTACTTAACAGTGTTTAGGAAGTTGTTTGATAAAGTGGGCAAAGCTTATACTTGGACCAGAAGGCAGAATATAGGAAACTACATGAAAACATGATTAATTCAGTGAAAATGACTGTAAACAGATGTGAACTTGTTTAGAACAGCTGAAAGAGATTCTCCAAGTCAGTTCTTAGTGTAGAAAAGGTAGCTAATATCCGGGAAATCCTTAATTCGAGTTAAGATTACATGAAACACTGTATGAATCCTATATTCTTTACTTAAAGGAGACTAGAGTGGTAAATGTGTGTTATACCAGGCAGAATACCATTGAAATAGAGAAAGAAACACGTTCGGCAGCTTTGGAAAGCCTTACACTTCACTGAAATGTAGTACTACACTCTATAACACAGTTGAGAGACAATGTTCCCTAGCTCCCTCAGTTCATAACAGTGTGTAGGAAGTTGTTTGATAAAGTGGGCAAAGCTTATACTTGGGCCAGAGGCAGAATATAGGAAACTACATGAAAAGATGAATAATTCAGTGAAAATGACTGTAAACAGATGAGAACTTGTTTAGAACAGCTGAAAGAGAATCTCCAAGTCAGTTCTTAGTGTAGAAAAGGTAGCTAAGATAAGGAAAATCCTTAATTCCAGTTAAGATCACATGAAACACTGTATGAATCCTATATTCTTTACTTAAAGGAGACTAGAGTGGTAAATGTGTGTTATACAAGGCAGAATACCATTGAAATAGAGAAAGAAACACGTTCGGCAGCTTTGGAAAGCCTTACACTTCACTGAAATGTAGTACTACACTCTATAACACAGTTGAGAGACAATGTTCAATAGCTGCCTCAGTACTTAACAGTGTGTAGGAAGTTGTTTGATAAAGTGGGCAAAGCTGATACTTGGACCAGAAGGCAGAATATAGGAAACTACATGAAAACATGATTAATTCAGTGAAAATGACTGTAAACAGATGTGAACTTGTTTAGAACTGCTGAAAGAGATTCTCCAAGTCAGTTCTTAGTGTAGAAAAGGTAGCTAAGATCCGGGAAATCCTTAATTCGAGTTAAGATTACATGAAACACTGTATGAATCCTATATTCTTTACTTAAAGGAGACTAGAGTGGTAAATGTGTTATACAAGGCAGAATACCATTGAAATAGAGAAAGAAACACGTTCGGCAGCTTTGGAAAGCCTTACACTTCACTGAAATGTAGTACTACACTCTATAACACAGTTGAGAGACAATGTTCAATAGCTGCCTCAGTACTTAACAGTGTGTAGGAAGTTGTTTGATAAAGTGGGCAAAGCTGATACTTGGACCAGAAGGCAGAATATAGGAAACTACATGAAAACATGATTAATTCAGTGAAAATGACTGTAAACAGATGTGAACTTGTTTAGAACAGCTGAAAGAGATTCTCCAAGTCAGTTCTTAGTGTAGAAAAGGTAGCTAATATCCGGGAAATCCTTAATTCGAGTTAAGATTACATGAAACACTGTATGAATCCTATATTCTTTACTTAAAGGAGACTAGAGTGGTAAATGTGTGTTATACAAGGCAGAATACCATTGAAATAGAGAAAGGAACACGTTCGGCAGCTTTGGAAAGCCTTACACTTCACTGAAATGTAGTACTACACTTTATATAACACAGTTGAGAGACAATGTTCCCTAGCTCCATCAGTTCATAACAGTGTGTAGGAAGTTGTTTGATAAAGTGGGCAAAGCTTATACTTGGGCCAGAAGGCAGAATATAGGAAACTACATGAGAACATGAATAATTCAGTGAAAATGACTGTAAACAGATGAGAACTTGTTTAGAACAGCTGAAAGAGAATCTCCAAGTCAGTTCTTAGTGTAGAAAAGGTAGCTAAGATAAGGAAAATCCTTAATTCCAGTTAAGATCACATGAAACACTGTATGAATCCTATATTCTTTACTTAAAGGAGACTAGAGTGGTAAATGTGTGTTATACAAGGCAGAATACCATTGAAATAGAGAAAGAAACACGTTCGGCAGCTTTGGAAAGCCTTACACTTCACTGAAATGTAGTACTACACTCTATAACACAGTTGAGAGACAATGTTCAATAGCTGCCTCAGTACTTAACAGTGTGTAGGAAGTTGTTTGATAAAGTGGGCAAAGCTGATACTTAGACCAGAAGGCAGAATATAGGAAACTACATGAAAACATGATTAATTCAGTGAAAATGACTGTAAACAGATGTCAACTTGTTTAGAACAGCTGAAAGAGATTCTCCAAGTCAGTTGTTAGTGTAGAAAAGGTAGCTAAGATCTGGGAAATCCTTAATTCGAGTTAAGATTACATGAAACACTGTATGAATCCTATATTCTTTACTTAAAGGAGACTAGAGTGGTAAATGTGTGTTATACAAGGCAGAATACCATTGAAATAGAGAAAGAAACACGTTCGGCAGCTTTGGAAAGCCTTACACTTCACTGAAATGTAGTACTACACTCTATAACACAGTTGAGAGACAATGTTCAATAGCTGCCTCAGTACTTAACAGTGTGTAGGAAGTTGTTTGATAAAGTGGGCAAAGCTGATACATGGACCAGAAGGCAGAATATAGGAAACTACATGAAAACATGAATAATTCAGTGAAAATGACTGTAAACAGATGAGAACTTGTTTAGAACAGCTGAAAGAGAATCTCCAAGTCAGTTCTTAGTGTAGAAAAGGTAGCTAAGATAAGGAAAATCCTTAATTCCAGTTAAGATCACATGAAACACTGTATGAATCCTATATTCTTTACTTAAAGGAGACTAGAGTGGTAAATGTGTGTTATACAAGGCAGAATACCATTGAAATAGAGAAAGAAACACGTTCGGCAGCTTTGGAAAGCCTTACACTTCACTGAAATGTAGTACTACACTCTATAACACAGTTGAGAGACAATGTTCAATAGCTGCCTCAGTACTTAACAGTGTGTAGGAAGTTGTTTGATAAGTGGGCAAAGCTGATACTTGGACCAGAAGGCAGAATATAGGAAACTACATGAAAACATGATTAATTCAGTGAAAATGACTGTAAACAGATGTGAACTTGTTTAGAACAGCTGAAAGAGATTCTCCAAGTCAGTTCTTAGTGTAGAAAAGGTAGCTAAGATCTGGGAAATCCTTAATTCGAGTTAAGATTACATGAAACACTGTATGAATCCTATATTCTTTACTTAAAGGAGACTAGAGTGGTAAATGTGTGTTATACAAGGCAGAATACCATTGAAATAGAGAAAGAAACACGTTCGGCAGCTTTGGAAAGCCTTACACTTCACTGAAATGTAGTACTACACTCTATAACACAGTTGAGAGACAATGTTCAATAGCTGCCTCAGTACTTAACAGTGTTTAGGAAGTTGTTTGATAAAGTGGGCAAAGCTTATACTTGGACCAGAAGGCAGAATATAGGAAACTACATGAAAACATGATTAATTCAGTGAAAATGACTGTAAACAGATGTGAACTTGTTTAGAACAGCTGAAAGAGATTCTCCAAGTCAGTTCTTAGTGTAGAAAAGGTAGCTAATATCCGGGAAATCCTTAATTCGAGTTAAGATTACATGAAACACTGTATGAATCCTATATTCTTTACTTAAAGGAGACTAGATTGGTAAATGTGTGTTATACAAGGCAGAATACCATTGAAATAGAGAAAGAAACACGTTCGGCAGCTTTGGAAAGCCTTACACTTCACTGAAATGTAGTACTACACTCTATAACACAGTTGAGAGACAATGTTCCCTAGCTCCCTCAGTTCATAACAGTGTGTAGGAAGTTGTTTGATAAAGTGGGCAAAGCTTATACTTGGGCCAGAAGGCAGAATATAGGAAACAACATGAAAACATGAATAATTCAGTGAAAATGACTGTAAACAGATGAGAACTTGTTTAGAACAGCTGAAAGAGAATCTCCAAGTCAGTTCTTAGTGTAGAAAACGTAGCTAAGATAAGGAAAATCCTTATTTCCAGTTAAGATCACATGAAACACTGTATGAATCCTATATTCTTTACTTAAAGGAGACTAGAGTGGTAAATGTGTGTTATACAAGGCAGAATACCATTGAAATAGAGAAAGAAACACGTTCGGCAGCTTTGGAAAGCCTTACACTTCACTGAAATGTAGTAATACTCTCTATAACACAGTTGAGAGACAATGTTCCCGAGCTGCCTCAGTTCATAACAGTGTGTAGGAAGTTGTTTGATAAAGTGGGCAAAGCTTATACTTGGGCCAGAAGGCACAATATAGGAAACTACATGAAAACATGAATAATTCAGTGAAAATGACTGTAAACAGATGTGAACTTGTTTAGAACAGCTGAAAGAGAATCTCCAAGTCAGTTCTTAGTGTAGAAAAGGTAGCTAAGATAAGGAAAAGCCTTAATTCCAGTTAAGATCACATGAAACACTGTATGAATCCTATATTCTTTACTTAAAGGAGACTAGAGTGGTAAATGTGTGTTATACAAGGCAGAATACCATTGAAATAGAGAAAGAAACACGTTCGGCAGCTTTGGAAAGCCTTACACTTCACTGAAATGTAGTACTACACTCTATAACACAGTTGAGAGACAATGTTCAATAGCTGCCTCAGTACTTAACAGTGTGTAGGAAGTTGTTTGATAAAGTGGGCAAAGCTGATACTTGGGCCAGAAGGCAGAATATAGGAAACAACATGAAAACATGAATAATTCAGTGAAAATGACTGTAAACAGATGAGAACTTGTTTAGAACAGCTGAAAGAGAATCTCCAAGTCAGTTCTTAGTGTAGAAAACGTAGCTAAGATAAGGAAAATCCTTATTTCCAGTTAAGATCACATGAAACACTGTATGAATCCTATATTCTTTACTTAAAGGAGACTAGAGTGGTAAATGTGTGTTATACAAGGCAGAATACCATTGAAATAGAGAAAGAAACACGTTCGGCAGCTTTGGAAAGCCTTACACTTCACTGAAATGTAGTAATACTCTCTATAACACAGTTGAGAGACAATGTTCCCGAGCTGCCTCAGTTCATAACAGTGTGTAGGAAGTTGTTTGATAAAGTGGGCAAAGCTTATACTTGGGCCAGAAGGCACAATATAGGAAACTACATGAAAACATGAATAATTCAGTGAAAATGACTGTAAACAGATGTGAACTTGTTTAGAACAGCTGAAAGAGAATCTCCAAGTCAGTTCTTAGTGTAGAAAAGGTAGCTAAGATAAGGAAAAGCCTTAATTCCAGTTAAGATCACATGAAACACTGTATGAATCCTATATTCTTTACTTAAAGGAGACTAGAGTGGTAAATGTGTGTTATACAAGGCAGAATACCATTGAAATAGAGAAAGAAACACGTTCGGCAGCTTTGGAAAGCCTTACACTTCACTGAAATGTAGTACTACACTCTATAACACAGTTGAGAGACAATGTTCAATAGCTGCCTCAGTACTTAACAGTGTGTAGGAAGTTGTTTGATAAAGTGGGCAAAGCTGATACTTGGACCAGAAGGCAGAATATAGGAAACTACATGAAAACATGATTAATTCAGTGAAAATGACTGTAAACAGATGTGAACTTGTTTAGAACAGCTGAAAGAGATTCTCCAAGTCAGTTCTTAGTGTAGAAAAGGTAGCTAATATCCGGGAAATCCTTAATTCGAGTTAAGATTACATGAAACACTGTATGAATCCTATATTCTTTACTTAAAGGAGACTAGAGTGGTAAATGTGTGTTATACAAGGCAGAATACCATTGAAATAGAGAAAGGAACACGTTCGGCAGCTTTGGAAAGCCTTACACTTCACCGAAATGTAGTACTACACTTTATATAACACAGTTGAGAGACAATGTTCCCTAGCTCCCTCAGTTCATAACAGTGTGTAGGAAGTTGTTTGATAAAGTGGGCAAAGCTTATACTTGGGCCAGAAGGCAGAATATAGGAAACTACATGAGAACATGAATAATTCAGTGAAAATGACTGTAAACAGATGAGAACTTGTTTAGAACAGCTGAAAGAGAATCTCCAAGTCAGTTCTTAGTGTAGAAAAGGTAGCTAAGATAAGGAAAATCCTTAATTCCAGTTAAGATCACATGAAACACTGTATGAATCCTATATTCTTTACTTAAAGGAGACTAGAGTGGTAAATGTGTGTTATACAAGGCAGAATACCATTGAAATAGAGAAAGAAACACGTTCGGCAGCTTTGGAAAGCCTTACACTTCACTGAAATGTAGTACTACACTCTATAACACAGTTGAGAGACAATGTTCAATAGCTGCCTCAGTACTTAACAGTGTGTAGGAAGTTGTTTGATAAAGTGGGCAAAGCTGATACTTGGACCAGAAGGCAGAATATAGGAAACTACATGAAAACATGATTAATTCAGTGAAAATGACTGTAAACAGATGTGAACTTGTTTAGAACAGCTGAAAGAGATTCTCCAAGTCAGTTCTTAGTGTAGAAAAGGTAGCTAAGATCTGGGAAATCCTTAATTCGAGTTAAGATTACATGAAACACTCTATGAATCCTATATTCTTTACTTAAAGGAGACTAGAGTGGTAAATGTGTGTTATACAAGGCAGAATACCATTGAAATAGAGAAAGAAACACGTTCGGCAGCTTTGGAAAGCCTTACACTTCACTGAAATGTAGTACTACACTCTATAACACAGTTGAGAGACAATGTTCAATAGCTGCCAAAGTACTTAACAGTGTTTAGGAAGTTGTTTGATAAAGTGGGCAAAGCTTATACTTGGACCAGAAGGCAGAATATAGGAAACTACATGAAAACATGATTAATTCAGTGAAAATGACTGTAAACAGATGTGAACTTGTTTAGAACAGCTGAAAGAGATTCTCCAAGTCAGTTCTTAGTGTAGAAAAGGTAGCTAATATCCGTGAAATCCTTAATTCGAGTTAAGATTACATGAAACACTGTATGAATCCTATATTCTTTACTTAAAGGAGACTAGAGTGGTAAATGTGTGTTATACAAGGCAGAATACCATTGAAATAGAGAAAGAAACACGTTCGGCAGCTTTGGAAAGCCTTACACTTCACTGAAATGTAGTACTACACTTTATATAACACAGTTGAGAGACAATGTTCCCTAGCTCCCTAAGTTCATAACAGTGTGTAGGAAGTTGTTTGATAAAGTGGGCAAAGCTTATACTTGGGCCAGAAGGCAGAATATAGGAAACTACATGAAAACATGATTAATTCAGTGAAAATGACTGTAAACAGATGTGAACTTGTTTAGAACTGCTGAAAGAGATTCTCCAAGTCAGTTCTTAGTGTAGAAAAGGTAGCTAAGATCCTAGAAATCCTTAATTCGAGTTAAGATTACATGAAACACTGTATGAATCCTATATTCTTTACTTAAAGGAGACTAGAGTGGTAAATGTGTTATACAAGGCAGAATACCATTGAAATAGAGAAAGAAACACGTTCGGCAGCTTTGGAAAGCCTTACACTTCACTGATATGTAGTACTACACTCTATAACACAGTTGAGAGACAATGTTCAATAGCTGCCTCAGTACTTAACAGTGTGTAGGAAGTTGTTTGATAAAGTGGGCAAAGCTGATACTTGGACCAGAAGGCAGAATATAGGAAACTACATGAAAACATGATTAATTCAGTGAAAATGACTGTAAACAGATGTGAACTTGTTTAGAACAGCTGAAAGAGATTCTCCAAATCAGTTCTTAGTGTAGAAAAGGTAGCTAATATCCGGGAAATCCTTAATTCGAGTTAAGATTACATGAAACACTGTATGAATCCTATATTCTTTACTTAAAGGAGACTAGAGTGGTAAATGTGTGTTATACAAGGCAGAATACCATTGAAATAGAGAAAGGAACACGTTCGGCAGCTTTGGAAAGCCTTACACTTCACCGAAATGTAGTACTACACTTTATATAACACAGTTGAGAGACAATGTTCCCTAGCTCCCTCAGTTCATAACAGTGTGTAGGAAGTTGTTTGATAAAGTGGGCAAAGCTTATACTTGGGCCAGAAGGCAGAATATAGGAAACTACATGAGAACATGAATAATTCAGTGAAAATGACTGTAAACAGATGAGAACTTGTTTAGAACAGCTGAAAGAGAATCTCCAAGTCAGTTCTTAGTGTAGAAAAGGTAGCTAAGATAAGGAAAATCCTTAATTCCAGTTAAGATCACATGAAACACTGTATGAATCCTATATTCTTTACTTAAAGGAGACTAGAGTGGTAAATGTGTGTTATACAAGGCAGAATACCATTGAAATAGAGAAAGAAACACGTTCGGCAGCTTTGGAAAGCCTTACACTTCACTGAAATGTAGTACTACACTCTATAACACAGTTGAGAGACAATGTTCAATAGCTGCCTCAGTACTTAACAGTGTGTAGGAAGTTGTTTGATAAAGTGGGCAAAGCTGATACTTGGACCAGAAGGCAGAATATAGGAAACTACATGAAAACATGATTAATTCAGTGAAAATGACTGTAAACAGATGTGAACTTGTTTAGAACAGCTGAAAGAGATTCTCCAAGTCAGTTCTTAGTGTAGAAAAGGTAGCTAAGATCTGGGAAATCCTTAATTCGAGTTAAGATTACATGAAACACTGTATGAATCCTATATTCTTTACTTAAAGGAGACTAGAGTGGTAAATGTGTGTTATACAAGGCAGAATACCATTGAAATAGAGAAAGAAACACGTTCGGCAGCTTTGGAAAGCCTTACACTTCACTGAAATGTAGTACTACACTCTATAACACAGTTGAGAGACAATGTTCAATAGCTGCCTCAGTACTTAACAGTGTGTAGGAAGTTGTTTGATAAAGTGGGCAAAGCTGATACTTGGACCAGAAGGCAGAATATAGGAAACTACATGAAAACATGAATAATTCAGTGAAAATGACTGTAAACAGATGAGAACTTGTTTAGAACAGCTGAAAGAGAATCTCCAAGTCAGTTCTTAGTGTAGAAAAGGTAGCTAAGATAAGGAAAATCCTTAATTCCAGTTAAGATCACATGAAACACTGTATGAATCCTATATTCTTTACTTAAAGGAGACTAGAGTGATAAATGTGTGTTATACAAGGCAGAATACCATTGAAATAGAGAAAGAAACACGTTCGGCAGCTTTGGAAAGCCTTACACTTCACTGAAATGTAGTACTACACTCTATAACACAGTTGAGAGACAATGTTCAATAGCTGCCTCAGTACTTAACAGTGTGTAGGAAGTTGTTTGATAAGTGGGCAAAGCTGATACTTGGACCAGAAGGCAGAATATAGGAAACTACATGAAAACATGATTAATTCAGTGAAAATGACTGTAAACAGATGTGAACTTGTTTAGAACAGCTGAAAGAGATTCTCCAAGTCAGTTCTTAGTGTAGAAAAGGTAGCTAAGATCTGGGAAATCTTTAATTCGAGTTAAGATTACATGAAACACTGTATGAATCCTATATTCTTTACTTAAAGGAGACTAGAGTGGTAAATGTGTGTTATACAAGGCAGAATACCATTGAAATAGAGAAAGAAACACGTTCGGCAGCTTTGGAAAGCCTTACACTTCACTGAAATGTAGTACTACACTCTATAACACAGTTGAGAGACAATGTTCAATAGCTGCCTCAGTACTTAACAGTGTTTAGGAAGTTGTTTGATAAAGTGGGCAAAGCTTATACTTGGACCAGAAGGCAGAATATAGGAAACTACATGAAAACATGATTAATTCAGTGAAAATGACTGTAAACAGATGTGAACTTGTTTAGAACAGCTGAAAGAGATTCTCCAAGTCAGTTCTTAGTGTAGAAAAGGTAGCTAAGATAAGGAAAATCCTTAATTCCAGTTAAGATCACATGAAACACTGTATGAATCCTATATTCTTTACTTAAAGGAGACTAGAGTGGTAAATGTGTGTTATACAAGGCAGAATACCATTGAAATAGAGAAAGAAACACGTTCGGCAGCTTTGGAAAGCCTTACACTTCACTGAAATGTAGTACTACACTCTATAACACAGTTGAGAGACAATGTTCCCTAGCTCCCTCAGTTCATAACAGTGTGTAGGAAGTTGTTTGATAAAGTGGGCAAAGCTTATACTTGGGCCAGAAGGCAGAATATAGGAAACTACATGAAAACATGATTAATTCAGTGAAAATGACTGTAAACAGATGTGAACTTGTTTAGAACAGCTGAAAGAGATTCTCCAAGTCAGTTCTTAGTGTAGAAAAGGTAGCTAATATCCGGGAAATCCTTAATTCGAGTTAAGATTACATGAAACACTGTATGAATCCTATATTCTTTACTTAAAGGAGACTAGAGTGGTAAATGTGTGTTATACAAGGCAGAATACCATTGAAATAGAGAAAGAAACACGTTCGGCAGCTTTGGAAAGCCTTACACTTCACTGAAATGTAGTAGTACACTTTATATAACACAGTTGAGAGACAATGTTCCCTAGCTCCCTAAGTTCATAACAGTGTGTAGGAAGTTGTTTGATAAAGTGGGCAAAGCTTATACTTGGGCCAGAAGGCAGAATATAGGAAACTACATGAAAACATGATTAATTCAGTGAAAATGACTGTAAACAGATGTGAACTTGTTTAGAACTGCTGAAAGAGATTCTCCAAGTCAGTTCTTAGTGTAGAAAAGGTAGCTAAGATCCTAGAAATCCTTAATTCGAGTTAAGATTACATGAAATACTGTATGAATCCTATATTCTTTACTTAAAGGAGACTAGAGTGGTAAATGTGTTATACAAGGCAGAATACCATTGAAATAGAGAAAGAAACACGTTCGGCAGCTTTGGAAAGCCTTACACTTCACTGATATGTAGTACTACACTCTATAACACAGTTGAGAGACAATGTTCAATAGCTGCCTCAGTACTTAACAGTGTGTAGGAAGTTGTTTGATAAAGTGGGCAAAGCTGATACTTGGACCAGAAGGCAGAATATAGGAAACTACATGAAAACCTGATTAATTCAGTGAAAATGACTGTAAACAGATGTGAACTTGTTTAGAACAGCTGAAAGAGATTCTCCAAGTCAGTTCTTAGTGTAGAAAAGGTAGCTAATATCCGGGAAATCCTTAATTCGAGTTAAGATTACATGAAACACTGTATGAATCCTATATTCTTTACTTAAAGGAGACTAGAGTGGTAAATGTGTGTTATACAAGGCAGAATACCATTGAAATAGAGAAAGGAACACGTTCGGCAGCTTTGGAAAGCCTTACACTTCACCGAAATGTAGTACTACACTTTATATAACACAGTTGAGAGACAATGTTCCCTAGCTCCCTCAGTTCATAACAGTGTGTAGGAAGTTGTTTGATAAAGTGGGCAAAGCTTATACTTGGGCCAGAAGGCAGAATATAGGAAACTACATGAGAACATGAATAATTCAGTGAAAATGACTGTAAACAGATGAGAACTTGTTTAGAACAGCTGAAAGAGAATCTCAAAGTCAGTTCTTAGTGTAGAAAAGGTAGCTAAGATAAGGAAAATCCTTAATTCCAGTTAAGATCACATGAAACACTGTATGAATCCTATATTCTTTACTTAAAGGAGACTAGAGTGGTAAATGTGTGTTATACAAGGCAGAATACCATTGAAATAGAGAAAGAAACACGTTCGGCAGCTTTGGAAAGCCTTACACTTCACTGAAATGTAGTACTACACTCTATAACACAGTTGAGAGACAATGTTCAATAGCTGCCTCAGTACTTAACAGTGTGTAGGAAGTTGTTTGATAAAGTGGGCAAAGCTGATACTTGGACCAGAAGGCAGAATATAGGAAACTACATGAAAACATGATTAATTCAGTGAAAATGACTGTAAACAGATGTGAACTTGTTTAGAACAGCTGAAAGAGATTCTCCAAGTCAGTTCTTAGTGTAGAAAAGGTAGCTAAGATCTGGGAAATCCTTAATTCGAGTTAAGATTACATGAAACACTGTATGAATCCTATATTCTTTACTTAAAGGAGACTAGAGTGGTAAATGTGTGTTATACAAGGCAGAATACCATTGAAATAGAGAAAGAAACACGTTCGGCAGCTTTGGAAAGCCTTACACTTCACTGAAATGTAGTACTACACTCTATAACACAGTTGAGAGACAATGTTCAATAGCTGCCTCAGTACTTAACAGTGTGTAGGAAGTTGTTTGATAAAGTGGGCAAAGCTGATACTTGGACCAGAAGGCAGAATATAGGAAACTACATGAAAACATGAATAATTCAGTGAAAATGACTGTAAACAGATGAGAACTTGTTTAGAACAGCTGAAAGAGAATCTCCAAGTCAGTTCTTAGTGTAGAAAAGGTAGCTAAGATAAGGAAAATCCTTAATTCCAGTTAAGATCACATGAAACACTGTATGAATCCTATATTCTTTACTTAAAGGAGACTAGAGTGGTAAATGTGTGTTATACAAGGCAGAATACCATTGAAATAGAGAAAGAAACACGTTCGGCAGCTTTGGAAAGCCTTACACTTCACTGAAATGTAGTACTACACTCTATAACACAGTTGAGAGACAATGTTCAATAGCTGCCTCAGTACTTAACAGTGTGTAGGAAGTTGTTTGATAAGTGGGCAAAGCTGATACTTGGACCAGAAGGCAGAATATAAGAAACTACATGAAAACATGATTAATTCAGTGAAAATGACTGTAAACAGATGTGAACTTGTTTAGAACAGCTGAAAGAGATTCTCCAAGTCAGTTCTTAGTGTAGAAAAGGTAGCTAATATCCGGGAAATCCTTAATTCGAGTTAAGATTACATGAAACACTGTATGAATCCTATATTCTTTACTTAAAGGAGACTAGAGTGGTAAATGTGTGTTATACAAGGCAGAATACCATTGAAATAGAGAAAGAAACACGTTCGGCAGCTTTGGAAAGCCTTACACTTCACTGAAATGTAGTAGTACACTTTATATAACACAGTTGAGAGACAATGTTCCCTAGCTCCCTAAGTTCATAACAGTGTGTAGGAAGTTGTTTGATAAAGTGGGCAAAGCTTATACTTGGGCCAGAAGGCAGAATATAGGAAACTACATGAAAACATGATTAATTCAGTGAAAATGACTGTAAACAGATGTGAACTTGTTTAGAACTGCTGAAAGAGATTCTCCAAGTCAGTTCTTAGTGTAGAAAAGGTAGCTAAGATCCTAGAAATCCTTAATTCGAGTTAAGATTACATGAAATACTGTATGAATCCTATATTCTTTACTTAAAGGAGACTAGAGTGGTAAATGTGTTATACAAGGCAGAATACCATTGAAATAGAGAAAGAAACACGTTCGGCAGCTTTGGAAAGCCTTACACTTCACTGATATGTAGTACTACACTCTATAACACAGTTGAGAGACAATGTTCAATAGCTGCCTCAGTACTTAACAGTGTGTAGGAAGTTGTTTGATAAAGTGGGCAAAGCTGATACTTGGACCAGAAGGCAGAATATAGGAAACTACATGAAAACCTGATTAATTCAGTGAAAATGACTGTAAACAGATGTGAACTTGTTTAGAACAGCTGAAAGAGATTCTCCAAGTCAGTTCTTAGTGTAGAAAAGGTAGCTAATATCCGGGAAATCCTTAATTCGAGTTAAGATTACATGAAACACTGTATGAATCCTATATTCTTTACTTAAAGGAGACTAGAGTGGTAAATGTGTGTTATACAAGGCAGAATACCATTGAAATAGAGAAAGGAACACGTTCGGCAGCTTTGGAAAGCCTTACACTTCACCGAAATGTAGTACTACACTTTATATAACACAGTTGAGAGACAATGTTCCCTAGCTCCCTCAGTTCATAACAGTGTGTAGGAAGTTGTTTGATAAAGTGGGCAAAGCTTATACTTGGGCCAGAAGGCAGAATATAGGAAACTACATGAGAACATGAATAATTCAGTGAAAATGACTGTAAACAGATGAGAACTTGTTTAGAACAGCTGAAAGAGAATCTCCAAGTCAGTTCTTAGTGTAGAAAAGGTAGCTAAGATAAGGAAAATCCTTAATTCCAGTTAAGATCACATGAAACACTGTATGAATCCTATATTCTTTACTTAAAGGAGACTAGAGTGGTAAATGTGTGTTATACAAGGCAGAATACCATTGAAATAGAGAAAGAAACACGTTCGGCAGCTTTGGAAAGCCTTACACTTCACTGAAATGTAGTACTACACTCTATAACACAGTTGAGAGACAATGTTCAATAGCTGCCTCAGTACTTAACAGTGTGTAGGAAGTTGTTTGATAAAGTGGGCAAAGCTGATACTTGGACCAGAAGGCAGAATATAGGAAACTACATGAAAACATGATTAATTCAGTGAAAATGACTGTAAACAGATGTGAACTTGTTTAGAACAGCTGAAAGAGATTCTCCAAGTCAGTTCTTAGTGTAGAAAAGGTAGCTAAGATCTGGGAAATCCTTAATTCGAGTTAAGATTACATGAAACACTGTATGAATCCTATATTCTTTACTTAAAGGAGACTAGAGTGGTAAATGTGTGTTATACAAGGCAGAATACCATTGAAATAGAGAAAGAAACACGTTCGGCAGCTTTGGAAAGCCTTACACTTCACTGAAATGTAGTACTACACTCTATAACACAGTTGAGAGACAATGTTCAATAGCTGCCTCAGTACTTAACAGTGTGTAGGAAGTTGTTTGATAAAGTGGGCAAAGCTGATACTTGGACCAGAAGGCAGAATATAGGAAACTACATGAAAACATGAATAATTCAGTGAAAATGACTGTAAACAGATGAGAACTTGTTTAGAACAGCTGAAAGAGAATCTCCAAGTCAGTTCTTAGTGTAGAAAAGGTAGCTAAGATAAGGAAAATCCTTAATTCCAGTTAAGATCACATGAAACACTGTATGAATCCTATATTCTTTACTTAAAGGAGACTAGAGTGGTAAATGTGTGTTATACAAGGCAGAATACCATTGAAATAGAGAAAGAAACACGTTCGGCAGCTTTGGAAAGCCTTACACTTCACTGAAATGTAGTACTACACTCTATAACACAGTTGAGAGACAATGTTCAATAGCTGCCTCAGTACTTAACAGTGTGTAGGAAGTTGTTTGATAAGTGGGCAAAGCTGATACTTGGACCAGAAGGCAGAATATAAGAAACTACATGAAAACATGATTAATTCAGTGAAAATGACTGTAAACAGATGTGAACTTGTTTAGAACAGCTGAAAGAGATTCTCCAAGTCAGTTCTTAGTGTAGAAAAGGTAGCTAAGATCTGGGAAATCTTTAATTCGAGTTAAGATTACATGAAACACTGTATGAATCCTATATTCTTTACTTAAAGGAGACTAGAGTGGTAAATGTGTGTTATACAAGGCAGAATACCATTGAAATAGAGAAAGAAACACGTTCGGCAGCTTTGGAAAGCCTTACACTTCACTGAAATGTAGTACTACACTCTATAACACAGTTGAGAGACAATGTTCAATAGCTGCCTCAGTACTTAACAGTGTTTAGGAAGTTGTTTGATAAAGTGGGCAAAGCTTATACTTGGACCAGAAGGCAGAATATAGGAAACTACATGAAAACATGATTAATTCAGTGAAAATGACTGTAAACAGATGTGAACTTGTTTAGAACAGCTGAAAGAGATTCTCCAAGTCAGTTCTTAGTGTAGAAAAGGTAGCTAAGATAAGGAAAATCCTTAATTCCAGTTAAGATCACATGAAACACTGTATGAATCCTATATTCTTTACTTAAAGGAGACTAGAGTGGTAAATGTGTGTTATACAAGGCAGAATACCATTGAAATAGAGAAAGAAACACGTTCGGCAGCTTTGGAAAGCCTTACACTTCACTGAAATGTAGTACTACACTCTATAACACAGTTGAGAGACAATGTTCCCTAGCTCCCTCAGTTCATAACAGTGTGTAGGAAGTTGTTTGATAAAGTGGGCAAAGCTTATACTTGGGCCAGAAGGCAGAATATAGGAAACTACATGAAAACATGAATAATTCAGTGAAAATGACTGTAAACAGATGAGAACTTGTTTAGAACAGCTGAAAGAGAATCTCCAAGTCAGTTCTTAGTGTAGAAAACGTAGCTAAGATAAGGAAAATCCTTAATTCCAGTTAAGATCACATGAAACACTGTATGAATCCTATATTCTTTACATAAAGGAGACTAGAGTGGTAAATGTGTGTTATACAAGGCAGAATACCATTGAAATAGAGAAAGAAACACGTTCGGCAGCTTTGGAAAGCCTTACACTTCACTGAAATGTAGTAATACTCTCTATAACACAGTTGAGAGACAATGTTCCCGAGCTGCCTCAGTTCATAACAGTGTGTAGGAAGTTGTTTGATAAAGTGGGCAAAGCTTATACTTGGGCCAGAAGGCACAATATAGGAAACTACATGAAAACATGATTAATTCAGTGAAAATGACTGTAAACAGATGTGAACTTGTTTAGAACAGCTGAAAGAGAATCTCCAAGTCAGTTCTTAGTGTAGAAAAGGTAGCTAAGATAAGAAAAATCCTTAATTCCAGTTAAGATCACATGAAACACTGTATGAATCCTATATTCTTTACTTAAAGGAGACTAGAGTGGTAAATGTGTGTTATACAAGGCAGAATACCATTGAAATAGAGAAAGAAACACGTTCGCCAGCTTTGGAAAGCCTTACACTTCACTGAAATGTAGTACTACACTCTATAACACAGTTGAGAGACAATGTTCAATAGCTGCCTCAGTACTTAACAGTGTGTAGGAAGTTGTTTGATAAAGTGGGCAAAGCTGATACTTGGACCAGAAGGCAGAATATAGGAAACTACATGAAAACATGATTAATTCAGTGAAAATGACTGTAAACAGATGTGAACTTGTTTAGAACAGCTGAAAGAGATTCTCCAAGTCAGTTCTTAGTGTAGAAAAGGTAGCTAAGATCTGGGAAATCCTTAATTCGAGTTAAGATTACATGAAACACTGTATGAATCCTATATTCTTTACTTAAAGGAGACTAGAGTGGTAAATGTGTGTTATACAAGGCAGAATACCATTGAAATAGAGAAAGAAACACGTTCGGCAGCTTTGGAAAGCCTTACACTTCACTGAAATGTAGTACTACACTCTATAACACAGTTGAGAGACAATGTTCAATAGCTGCCTCAGTACTTAACAGTGTTTAGGAAGTTGTTTGATAAAGTGGGCAAAGCTTATACTTGGACCAGAAGGCAGAATATAGGAAACTACATGAAAACATGATTAATTCAGTGAAAATGACTGTAAACAGATGTGAACTTGTTTAGAACAGCTGAAAGAGATTCTCCAAGTCAGTTCTTAGTGTAGAAAAGGTAGCTAATATCCGGGAAATCCTTAATTCGAGTTAAGATTACATGAAACACTGTATGAATCCTATATTCTTTACTTAAAGGAGACTAGAGTGGTAAATGTGTGTTATACCAGGCAGAATACCATTGAAATAGAGAAAGAAACACGTTCGGCAGCTTTGGAAAGCCTTACACTTCACTGAAATGTAGTACTACACTCTATAACACAGTTGAGAGACAATGTTCCCTAGCTCCCTCAGTTCATAACAGTGTGTAGGAAGTTGTTTGATAAAGTGGGCAAAGCTTATACTTGGGCCAGAGGCAGAATATAGGAAACTACATGAAAAGATGAATAATTCAGTGAAAATGACTGTAAACAGATGAGAACTTGTTTAGAACAGCTGAAAGAGAATCTCCAAGTCAGTTCTTAGTGTAGAAAAGGTAGCTAAGATAAGGAAAATCCTTAATTCCAGTTAAGATCACATGAAACACTGTATGAATCCTATATTCTTTACTTAAAGGAGACTAGAGTGGTAAATGTGTGTTATACAAGGCAGAATACCATTGAAATAGAGAAAGAAACACGTTCGGCAGCTTTGGAAAGCCTTACACTTCACTGAAATGTAGTACTACACTCTATAACACAGTTGAGAGACAATGTTCAATAGCTGCCTCAGTACTTAACAGTGTGTAGGAAGTTGTTTGATAAAGTGGGCAAAGCTGATACTTGGACCAGAAGGCAGAATATAGGAAACTACATGAAAACATGATTAATTCAGTGAAAATGACTGTAAACAGATGTGAACTTGTTTAGAACTGCTGAAAGAGATTCTCCAAGTCAGTTCTTAGTGTAGAAAAGGTAGCTAAGATCCGGGAAATCCTTAATTCGAGTTAAGATTACATGAAACACTGTATGAATCCTATATTCTTTACTTAAAGGAGACTAGAGTGGTAAATGTGTTATACAAGGCAGAATACCATTGAAATAGAGAAAGAAACACGTTCGGCAGCTTTGGAAAGCCTTACACTTCACTGAAATGTAGTACTACACTCTATAACACAGTTGAGAGACAATGTTCAATAGCTGCCTCAGTACTTAACAGTGTGTAGGAAGTTGTTTGATAAAGTGGGCAAAGCTGATACTTGGACCAGAAGGCAGAATATAGGAAACTACATGAAAACATGATTAATTCAGTGAAAATGACTGTAAACAGATGTGAACTTGTTTAGAACAGCTGAAAGAGATTCTCCAAGTCAGTTCTTAGTGTAGAAAAGGTAGCTAATATCCGGGAAATCCTTAATTCGAGTTAAGATTACATGAAACACTGTATGAATCCTATATTCTTTACTTAAAGGAGACTAGAGTGGTAAATGTGTGTTATACAAGGCAGAATACCATTGAAATAGAGAAAGGAACACGTTCGGCAGCTTTGGAAAGCCTTACACTTCACTGAAATGTAGTACTACACTTTATATAACACAGTTGAGAGACAATGTTCCCTAGCTCCATCAGTTCATAACAGTGTGTAGGAAGTTGTTTGATAAAGTGGGCAAAGCTTATACTTGGGCCAGAAGGCAGAATATAGGAAACTACATGAGAACATGAATAATTCAGTGAAAATGACTGTAAACAGATGAGAACTTGTTTAGAACAGCTGAAAGAGAATCTCCAAGTCAGTTCTTAGTGTAGAAAAGGTAGCTAAGATAAGGAAAATCCTTAATTCCAGTTAAGATCACATGAAACACTGTATGAATCCTATATTCTTTACTTAAAGGAGACTAGAGTGGTAAATGTGTGTTATACAAGGCAGAATACCATTGAAATAGAGAAAGAAACACGTTCGGCAGCTTTGGAAAGCCTTACACTTCACTGAAATGTAGTACTACACTCTATAACACAGTTGAGAGACAATGTTCAATAGCTGCCTCAGTACTTAACAGTGTGTAGGAAGTTGTTTGATAAAGTGGGCAAAGCTGATACTTAGACCAGAAGGCAGAATATAGGAAACTACATGAAAACATGATTAATTCAGTGAAAATGACTGTAAACAGATGTCAACTTGTTTAGAACAGCTGAAAGAGATTCTCCAAGTCAGTTGTTAGTGTAGAAAAGGTAGCTAAGATCTGGGAAATCCTTAATTCGAGTTAAGATTACATGAAACACTGTATGAATCCTATATTCTTTACTTAAAGGAGACTAGAGTGGTAAATGTGTGTTATACAAGGCAGAATACCATTGAAATAGAGAAAGAAACACGTTCGGCAGCTTTGGAAAGCCTTACACTTCACTGAAATGTAGTACTACACTCTATAACACAGTTGAGAGACAATGTTCAATAGCTGCCTCAGTACTTAACAGTGTGTAGGAAGTTGTTTGATAAAGTGGGCAAAGCTGATACTTGGACCAGAAGGCAGAATATAGGAAACTACATGAAAACATGAATAATTCAGTGAAAATGACTGTAAACAGATGAGAACTTGTTTAGAACAGCTGAAAGAGAATCTCCAAGTCAGTTCTTAGTGTAGAAAAGGTAGCTAAGATAAGGAAAATCCTTAATTCCAGTTAAGATCACATGAAACACTGTATGAATCCTATATTCTTTACTTAAAGGAGACTAGAGTGGTAAATGTGTGTTATACAAGGCAGAATACCATTGAAATAGAGAAAGAAACACGTTCGGCAGCTTTGGAAAGCCTTACACTTCACTGAAATGTAGTACTACACTCTATAACACAGTTGAGAGACAATGTTCAATAGCTGCCTCAGTACTTAACAGTGTGTAGGAAGTTGTTTGATAAGTGGGCAAAGCTGATACTTGGACCAGAAGGCAGAATATAGGAAACTACATGAAAACATGATTAATTCAGTGAAAATGACTGTAAACAGATGTGAACTTGTTTAGAACAGCTGAAAGAGATTCTCCAAGTCAGTTCTTAGTGTAGAAAAGGTAGCTAAGATCTGGGAAATCCTTAATTCGAGTTAAGATTACATGAAACACTGTATGAATCCTATATTCTTTACTTAAAGGAGACTAGAGTGGTAAATGTGTGTTATACAAGGCAGAATACCATTGAAATAGAGAAAGAAACACGTTCGGCAGCTTTGGAAAGCCTTACACTTCACTGAAATGTAGTAATACTCTCTATAACACAGTTGAGAGACAATGTTCCCGAGCTGCCTCAGTTCATAACAGTGTGTAGGAAGTTGTTTGATAAAGTGGGCAAAGCTTATACTTGGGCCAGAAGGCACAATATAGGAAACTACATGAAAACATGAATAATTCAGTGAAAATGACTGTAAACAGATGTGAACTTGTTTAGAACAGCTGAAAGAGATTCTCCAAGTCAGTTCTTAGTGTAGAAAAGGTAGCTAAGATCTGGGAAATCCTTAATTCGAGTTAAGATTACATGAAACACTGTATGAATCCTATATTCTTTACTTAAAGGAGACTAGAGTGGTAAATGTGTGTTATACAAGGCAGAATACCATTGAAATAGAGAAAGAAACACGTTCGGCAGCTTTGGAAAGCCTTACACTTCACTGAAATGTAGTACTACACTCTATAACACAGTTGAGAGACAATGTTCAATAGCTGCCTCAGTACTTAACAGTGTGTAGGAAGTTGATTGATAAAGTGGGCAAAGCTTATACTTGGACCAGAAGGCAGAATATAGGAAACTACATGAAAACATGATTAATTCAGTGAAAATGACTGTAAACAGATGTGAACTTGTTTAGAACAGCTGAAAGAGATTCTCCAAGTCAGTTCTTAGTGTAGAAAAGGTAGCTAATATCCGGGAAATCCTTAATTCGAGTTAAGATTACATGAAACACTGTATGAATCCTATATTCTTTACTTAAAGGAGAATAGAGTGGTAAATGTGTGTTATACAAGGCAGAATACCATTGAAATAGAGAAAGAAACACGTTCGGCAGCTTTGGAAAGCCTTACAATTCACTGAAATGTAGTAATACACTCTATAACACAGTTGAGAGACAATGTTCTCGAGCTGCCTCAGTTCATAACAGTGTGTAGGAAGTTGTTTGATAAAGTGGGCAAAGCTTATACTTGGGCCAGAAGGCAGAATATAGGAAACTACATGAAAACATGAATAATTCAGTGAAAATGACTGTAAACAGATGAGAACTTGTTTAGAACAGCTGAAAGAGAATCTCCAAGTCAGTTCTTAGTGTAGAAAACGTAGCTAAGATAAGGAAAATCCTTAATTCCAGTTAAGATCACATGAAACACTGTATGAATCCTATATTCTTTACTTAAAGGAGACTAGAGTGGTAAATGTGTGTTATACAAGGCAGAATACCAATGAAATAGAGAAAGAAACACGTTCGCCAGCTTTGGAAAGCCTTACACTTCACTGAAATGTAGTAATACACTCTATAACACAGTTGAGAGACAATGTTCTCGAGCTGCCTCAGTTCATAACAGTGTGTAGGAAGTTGTTTGATAAAGTGGGCAAAGCTTATACTTGGGCCAGAAGGCACAATATAGGAAACTACATGAAAACATGAATAATTCAGTGAAAATGACTGTAAACAGATGTGAACTTGTTTAGAACAGCTGAAAGAGATTCTCCAAGTCAGTTCTTAGTGTAGAAAAGGTAGCTAATATCCGGGAAATCCTTAATTCGAGTTAAGATTACATGAAACACTGTATGAATCCTATATTCTTTACTTAAAGGAGACTAGAGTGGTAAATGTGTGTTATACCAGGCAGAATACCATTGAAATAGAGAAAGAAACACGTTCGGCAGCTTTGGAAAGCCTTACACTTCACTGAAATGTAGTACTACACTCTATAACACAGTTGAGAGACAATGTTCCCTAGCTCCCTCAGTTCATAACAGTGTGTAGGAAGTTGTTTGATAAAGTGGGCAAAACTTATACTTGGGCCAGAGGCAGAATATAGGAAACTACATGAAAAGATGAATAATTCAGTGAAAATGACTGTAAACAGATGAGAACTTGTTTAGAACAGCTGAAAGAGAATCTCCAAGTCAGTTCTTAGTGTAGAAAAGGTAGCTAAGATAAGGAAAATCCTTAATTCCAGTTAAGATCACATGAAACACTGTATGAATCCTATATTCTTTACTTAAAGGAGACTAGAGTGGTAAATGTGTGTTATACAAGGCAGAATACCATTGAAATAGAGAAAGAAACACGTTCGGCAGCTTTGGAAAGCCTTACACTTCACTGAAATGTAGTACTACACTCTATAACACAGTTGAGAGACAATGTTCAATAGCTGCCTCAGTACTTAACAGTGTGTAGGAAGTTGTTTGATAAAGTGGGCAAAGCTGATACTTGGACCAGAAGGCAGAATATAGGAAACTACATGAAAACATGATTAATTCAGTGAAAATGACTGTAAACAGATGTGAACTTGTTTAGAACTGCTGAAAGAGATTCTCCAAGTCAGTTCTTAGTGTAGAAAAGGTAGCTAAGATCCGGGAAATCCTTAATTCGAGTTAAGATTACATGAAACACTGTATGAATCCTATATTCTTTACTTAAAGGAGACTAGAGTGGTAAATGTGTTATACAAGGCAGAATACCATTGAAATAGAGAAAGAAACACGTTCGGCAGCTTTGGAAAGCCTTACACTTCACTGAAATGTAGTACTACACTCTATAACACAGTTGAGAGACAATGTTCAATAGCTGCCTCAGTACTTAACAGTGTGTAGGAAGTTGTTTGATAAAGTGGGCAAAGCTGATACT
This sequence comes from Pipistrellus hanaki, assembly GCF_964339955.1. Lineage (NCBI taxonomy): Eukaryota > Metazoa > Chordata > Mammalia > Chiroptera > Vespertilionidae > Pipistrellus > Pipistrellus hanaki. The sequence goes on along the minus strand of NW_028182298.1, from coordinate 1,344,445 downwards.
TGGACCAGAAGGCAGAATATAGGAAACTACATGAAAACATGATTAATTCAGTGAAAATGACTGTAAACAGATGTGAACTTGTTTAGAACAGCTGAAAGAGATTCTCCAAGTCAGTTCTTAGTGTAGAAAAGGTAGCTAATATCCGGGAAATCCTTAATTCGAGTTAAGATTACATGAAACACTGTATGAATCCTATATTCTTTACTTAAAGGAGACTAGAGTGGTAAATGTGTGTTATACAAGGCAGAATACCATTGAAATAGAGAAAGGAACACGTTCGGCAGCTTTGGAAAGCCTTACACTTCACTGAAATGTAGTACTACACTTTATATAACACAGTTGAGAGACAATGTTCCCTAGCTCCATCAGTTCATAACAGTGTGTAGGAAGTTGTTTGATAAAGTGGGCAAAGCTTATACTTGGGCCAGAAGGCAGAATATAGGAAACTACATGAGAACATGAATAATTCAGTGAAAATGACTGTAAACAGATGAGAACTTGTTTAGAACAGCTGAAAGAGAATCTCCAAGTCAGTTCTTAGTGTAGAAAAGGTAGCTAAGATAAGGAAAATCCTTAATTCCAGTTAAGATCACATGAAACACTGTATGAATCCTATATTCTTTACTTAAAGGAGACTAGAGTGGTAAATGTGTGTTATACAAGGCAGAATACCATTGAAATAGAGAAAGAAACACGTTCGGCAGCTTTGGAAAGCCTTACACTTCACTGAAATGTAGTACTACACTCTATAACACAGTTGAGAGACAATGTTCAATAGCTGCCTCAGTACTTAACAGTGTGTAGGAAGTTGTTTGATAAGTGGGCAAAGCTGATACTTGGACCAGAAGGCAGAATATAGGAAACTACATGAAAACATGATTAATTCAGTGAAAATGACTGTAAACAGATGTGAACTTGTTTAGAACAGCTGAAAGAGATTCTCCAAGTCAGTTCTTAGTGTAGAAAAGGTAGCTAAGATCTGGGAAATCCTTAATTCGAGTTAAGATTACATGAAACACTGTATGAATCCTATATTCTTTACTTAAAGGAGACTAGAGTGGTAAATGTGTGTTATACAAGGCAGAATACCATTGAAATAGAGAAAGAAACACGTTCGGCAGCTTTGGAAAGCCTTACACTTCACTGAAATGTAGTAATACTCTCTATAACACAGTTGAGAGACAATGTTCCCGAGCTGCCTCAGTTCATAACAGTGTGTAGGAAGTTGTTTGATAAAGTGGGCAAAGCTTATACTTGGGCCAGAAGGCACAATATAGGAAACTACATGAAAACATGAATAATTCAGTGAAAATGACTGTAAACAGATGTGAACTTGTTTAGAACAGCTGAAAGAGATTCTCCAAGTCAGTTCTTAGTGTAGAAAAGGTAGCTAAGATCTGGGAAATCCTTAATTCGAGTTAAGATTACATGAAACACTGTATGAATCCTATATTCTTTACTTAAAGGAGACTAGAGTGGTAAATGTGTGTTATACAAGGCAGAATACCATTGAAATAGAGAAAGAAACACGTTCGGCAGCTTTGGAAAGCCTTACACTTCACTGAAATGTAGTACTACACTCTATAACACAGTTGAGAGACAATGTTCAATAGCTGCCTCAGTACTTAACAGTGTGTAGGAAGTTGATTGATAAAGTGGGCAAAGCTTATACTTGGACCAGAAGGCAGAATATAGGAAACTACATGAAAACATGATTAATTCAGTGAAAATGACTGTAAACAGATGTGAACTTGTTTAGAACAGCTGAAAGAGATTCTCCAAGTCAGTTCTTAGTGTAGAAAAGGTAGCTAATATCCGGGAAATCCTTAATTCGAGTTAAGATTACATGAAACACTGTATGAATCCTATATTCTTTACTTAAAGGAGAATAGAGTGGTAAATGTGTGTTATACAAGGCAGAATACCATTGAAATAGAGAAAGAAACACGTTCGGCAGCTTTGGAAAGCCTTACAATTCACTGAAATGTAGTAATACACTCTATAACACAGTTGAGAGACAATGTTCTCGAGCTGCCTCAGTTCATAACAGTGTGTAGGAAGTTGTTTGATAAAGTGGGCAAAGCTTATACTTGGGCCAGAAGGCAGAATATAGGAAACTACATGAAAACATGAATAATTCAGTGAAAATGACTGTAAACAGATGAGAACTTGTTTAGAACAGCTGAAAGAGAATCTCCAAGTCAGTTCTTAGTGTAGAAAACGTAGCTAAGATAAGGAAAATCCTTAATTCCAGTTAAGATCACATGAAACACTGTATGAATCCTATATTCTTTACTTAAAGGAGACTAGAGTGGTAAATGTGTGTTATACAAGGCAGAATACCAATGAAATAGAGAAAGAAACACGTTCGCCAGCTTTGGAAAGCCTTACACTTCACTGAAATGTAGTAATACACTCTATAACACAGTTGAGAGACAATGTTCTCGAGCTGCCTCAGTTCATAACAGTGTGTAGGAAGTTGTTTGATAAAGTGGGCAAAGCTTATACTTGGGCCAGAAGGCACAATATAGGAAACTACATGAAAACATGAATAATTCAGTGAAAATGACTGTAAACAGATGTGAACTTGTTTAGAACAGCTGAAAGAGATTCTCCAAGTCAGTTCTTAGTGTAGAAAAGGTAGCTAATATCCGGGAAATCCTTAATTCGAGTTAAGATTACATGAAACACTGTATGAATCCTATATTCTTTACTTAAAGGAGACTAGAGTGGTAAATGTGTGTTATACCAGGCAGAATACCATTGAAATAGAGAAAGAAACACGTTCGGCAGCTTTGGAAAGCCTTACACTTCACTGAAATGTAGTACTACACTCTATAACACAGTTGAGAGACAATGTTCCCTAGCTCCCTCAGTTCATAACAGTGTGTAGGAAGTTGTTTGATAAAGTGGGCAAAACTTATACTTGGGCCAGAGGCAGAATATAGGAAACTACATGAAAAGATGAATAATTCAGTGAAAATGACTGTAAACAGATGAGAACTTGTTTAGAACAGCTGAAAGAGAATCTCCAAGTCAGTTCTTAGTGTAGAAAAGGTAGCTAAGATAAGGAAAATCCTTAATTCCAGTTAAGATCACATGAAACACTGTATGAATCCTATATTCTTTACTTAAAGGAGACTAGAGTGGTAAATGTGTGTTATACAAGGCAGAATACCATTGAAATAGAGAAAGAAACACGTTCGGCAGCTTTGGAAAGCCTTACACTTCACTGAAATGTAGTACTACACTCTATAACACAGTTGAGAGACAATGTTCAATAGCTGCCTCAGTACTTAACAGTGTGTAGGAAGTTGTTTGATAAAGTGGGCAAAGCTGATACTTGGACCAGAAGGCAGAATATAGGAAACTACATGAAAACATGATTAATTCAGTGAAAATGACTGTAAACAGATGTGAACTTGTTTAGAACTGCTGAAAGAGATTCTCCAAGTCAGTTCTTAGTGTAGAAAAGGTAGCTAAGATCCGGGAAATCCTTAATTCGAGTTAAGATTACATGAAACACTGTATGAATCCTATATTCTTTACTTAAAGGAGACTAGAGTGGTAAATGTGTTATACAAGGCAGAATACCATTGAAATAGAGAAAGAAACACGTTCGGCAGCTTTGGAAAGCCTTACACTTCACTGAAATGTAGTACTACACTCTATAACACAGTTGAGAGACAATGTTCAATAGCTGCCTCAGTACTTAACAGTGTGTAGGAAGTTGTTTGATAAAGTGGGCAAAGCTGATACTTGGACCAGAAGGCAGAATATAGGAAACTACATGAAAACATGATTAATTCAGTGAAAATGACTGTAAACAGATGTGAACTTGTTTAGAACAGCTGAAAGAGATTCTCCAAGTCAGTTCTTAGTGTAGAAAAGGTAGCTAATATCCGGGAAATCCTTAATTCGAGTTAAGATTACATGAAACACTGTATGAATCCTATATTCTTTACTTAAAGGAGACTAGAGTGGTAAATGTGTGTTATACAAGGCAGAATACCATTGAAATAGAGAAAGGAACACGTTCGGCAGCTTTGGAAAGCCTTACACTTCACTGAAATGTAGTACTACACTTTATATAACACAGTTGAGAGACAATGTTCCCTAGCTCCATCAGTTCATAACAGTGTGTAGGAAGTTGTTTGATAAAGTGGGCAAAGCTTATACTTGGGCCAGAAGGCAGAATATAGGAAACTACATGAGAACATGAATAATTCAGTGAAAATGACTGTAAACAGATGAGAACTTGTTTAGAACAGCTGAAAGAGAATCTCCAAGTCAGTTCTTAGTGTAGAAAAGGTAGCTAAGATAAGGAAAATCCTTAATTCCAGTTAAGATCACATGAAACACTGTATGAATCCTATATTCTTTACTTAAAGGAGACTAGAGTGGTAAATGTGTGTTATACAAGGCAGAATACCATTGAAATAGAGAAAGAAACACGTTCGGCAGCTTTGGAAAGCCTTACACTTCACTGAAATGTAGTACTACACTCTATAACACAGTTGAGAGACAATGTTCAATAGCTGCCTCAGTACTTAACAGTGTGTAGGAAGTTGTTTGATAAAGTGGGCAAAGCTGATACTTAGACCAGAAGGCAGAATATAGGAAACTACATGAAAACATGATTAATTCAGTGAAAATGACTGTAAACAGATGTCAACTTGTTTAGAACAGCTGAAAGAGATTCTCCAAGTCAGTTGTTAGTGTAGAAAAGGTAGCTAAGATCTGGGAAATCCTTAATTCGAGTTAAGATTACATGAAACACTGTATGAATCCTATATTCTTTACTTAAAGGAGACTAGAGTGGTAAATGTGTGTTATACAAGGCAGAATACCATTGAAATAGAGAAAGAAACACGTTCGGCAGCTTTGGAAAGCCTTACACTTCACTGAAATGTAGTACTACACTCTATAACACAGTTGAGAGACAATGTTCAATAGCTGCCTCAGTACTTAACAGTGTGTAGGAAGTTGTTTGATAAAGTGGGCAAAGCTGATACTTGGACCAGAAGGCAGAATATAGGAAACTACATGAAAACATGAATAATTCAGTGAAAATGACTGTAAACAGATGAGAACTTGTTTAGAACAGCTGAAAGAGAATCTCCAAGTCAGTTCTTAGTGTAGAAAAGGTAGCTAAGATAAGGAAAATCCTTAATTCCAGTTAAGATCACATGAAACACTGTATGAATCCTATATTCTTTACTTAAAGGAGACTAGAGTGGTAAATGTGTGTTATACAAGGCAGAATACCATTGAAATAGAGAAAGAAACACGTTCGGCAGCTTTGGAAAGCCTTACACTTCACTGAAATGTAGTACTACACTCTATAACACAGTTGAGAGACAATGTTCAATAGCTGCCTCAGTACTTAACAGTGTGTAGGAAGTTGTTTGATAAGTGGGCAAAGCTGATACTTGGACCAGAAGGCAGAATATAGGAAACTACATGAAAACATGATTAATTCAGTGAAAATGACTGTAAACAGATGTGAACTTGTTTAGAACAGCTGAAAGAGATTCTCCAAGTCAGTTCTTAGTGTAGAAAAGGTAGCTAAGATCTGGGAAATCCTTAATTCGAGTTAAGATTACATGAAACACTGTATGAATCCTATATTCTTTACTTAAAGGAGACTAGAGTGGTAAATGTGTGTTATACAAGGCAGAATACCATTGAAATAGAGAAAGAAACACGTTCGGCAGCTTTGGAAAGCCTTACACTTCACTGAAATGTAGTACTACACTCTATAACACAGTTGAGAGACAATGTTCAATAGCTGCCTCAGTACTTAACAGTGTTTAGGAAGTTGTTTGATAAAGTGGGCAAAGCTTATACTTGGACCAGAAGGCAGAATATAGGAAACTACATGAAAACATGATTAATTCAGTGAAAATGACTGTAAACAGATGTGAACTTGTTTAGAACAGCTGAAAGAGATTCTCCAAGTCAGTTCTTAGTGTAGAAAAGGTAGCTAATATCCGGGAAATCCTTAATTCGAGTTAAGATTACATGAAACACTGTATGAATCCTATATTCTTTACTTAAAGGAGACTAGATTGGTAAATGTGTGTTATACAAGGCAGAATACCATTGAAATAGAGAAAGAAACACGTTCGGCAGCTTTGGAAAGCCTTACACTTCACTGAAATGTAGTACTACACTCTATAACACAGTTGAGAGACAATGTTCCCTAGCTCCCTCAGTTCATAACAGTGTGTAGGAAGTTGTTTGATAAAGTGGGCAAAGCTTATACTTGGGCCAGAAGGCAGAATATAGGAAACAACATGAAAACATGAATAATTCAGTGAAAATGACTGTAAACAGATGAGAACTTGTTTAGAACAGCTGAAAGAGAATCTCCAAGTCAGTTCTTAGTGTAGAAAACGTAGCTAAGATAAGGAAAATCCTTATTTCCAGTTAAGATCACATGAAACACTGTATGAATCCTATATTCTTTACTTAAAGGAGACTAGAGTGGTAAATGTGTGTTATACAAGGCAGAATACCATTGAAATAGAGAAAGAAACACGTTCGGCAGCTTTGGAAAGCCTTACACTTCACTGAAATGTAGTAATACTCTCTATAACACAGTTGAGAGACAATGTTCCCGAGCTGCCTCAGTTCATAACAGTGTGTAGGAAGTTGTTTGATAAAGTGGGCAAAGCTTATACTTGGGCCAGAAGGCACAATATAGGAAACTACATGAAAACATGAATAATTCAGTGAAAATGACTGTAAACAGATGTGAACTTGTTTAGAACAGCTGAAAGAGAATCTCCAAGTCAGTTCTTAGTGTAGAAAAGGTAGCTAAGATAAGGAAAAGCCTTAATTCGAGTTAAGATCACATGAAACACTGTATGAATCCTATATTCTTTACTTAAAGGAGACTAGAGTGGTAAATGTGTGTTATACAAGGCAGAATACCATTGAAATAGAGAAAGAAACACGTTCGGCAGCTTTGGAAAGCCTTACACTTCACTGAAATGTAGTACTACACTCTATAACACAGTTGAGAGACAATGTTCAATAGCTGCCTCAGTACTTAACAGTGTGTAGGAAGTTGTTTGATAAAGTGGGCAAAGCTGATACTTGGACCAGAAGGCAGAATATAGGAAACTACATGAAAACATGATTAATTCAGTGAAAATGACTGTAAACAGATGTGAACTTGTTTAGAACAGCTGAAAGAGATTCTCCAAGTCAGTTCTTAGTGTAGAAAAGGTAGCTAAGATCTGGGAAATCCTTAATTCGAGTTAAGATTACATGAAACACTGTATGAATCCTATATTCTTTACTTAAAGGAGACTAGAGTGGTAAATGTGTGTTATACAAGGCAGAATACCATTGAAATAGAGAAAGAAACACGTTCGGCAGCTTTGGAAAGCCTTACACTTCACTGAAATGTAGTACTACACTCTATAACACAGTTGAGAGACAATGTTCAATAGCTGCCTCAGTACTTAACAGTGTGTAGGAAGTTGATTGATAAAGTGGGCAAAGCTTATACTTGGACCAGAAGGCAGAATATAGGAAACTACATGAAAACATGATTAATTCAGTGAAAATGACTGTAAACAGATGTGAACTTGTTTAGAACAGCTGAAAGAGATTCTCCAAGTCAGTTCTTAGTGTAGAAAAGGTAGCTAATATCCGGGAAATCCTTAATTCGAGTTAAGATTACATGAAACACTGTATGAATCCTATATTCTTTACTTAAAGGAGACTAGAGTGGTAAATGTGTGTTATACAAGGCAGAATACCATTGAAATAGAGAAAGAAACACGTTCGGCAGCTTTGGAAAGCCTTACACTTCACTGAAATGTAGTACTACACTTATATAACACAGTTGAGAGACAATGTTCCCTAGCTCCCTCAGTTCATAACAGTGTGTAGGAAGTTGTTTGATAAAGTGGGCAAAGCTTATACTTGGGCCAGAAGGCAGAATATAGGAAACTACATGAAAACATGAATAATTCAGTGAAAATGACTGTAAACAGATGAGAACTTGTTTAGAACAGCTGAAAGAGAATCTCCAAGTCAGTTCTTAGTGTAGAAAACGTAGCTAAGATAAGGAAAATCCTTAATTCCAGTTAAGATCACATGAAACACTGTATGAATCCTATATTCTTTACTTAAAGGAGACTAGAGTGGTAAATGTGTGTTATACAAGGCAGAATACCAATGAAATAGAGAAAGAAACACGTTCGCCAGCTTTGGAAAGCCTTACACTTCACTGAAATGTAGTAATACACTCTATAACACAGTTGAGAGACAATGTTCTCGAGCTGCCTCAGTTCATAACAGTGTGTAGGAAGTTGTTTGATAAAGTGGGCAAAGCTTATACTTGGGCCAGAAGGCACAATATAGGAAACTACATGAAAACATGAATAATTCAGTGAAAATGACTGTAAACAGATGAGAACTTGTTTAGAACAGCTGAAAGAGAATCTCCAAGTCAGTTCTTAGTGTAGAAAAGGTAGGTAAGATAAGGGAAATACTTAATTCCAGTGAAGATCACATGAAACACTGTATGAATCCTATATTCTTTACTTAAAGGAGACTAGAGTGGTAAATGTGTGTTATACAAGGCAGAATACCATTGAAATAGAGAAAGAAACACGTTCGGCAGCTTTGGAAAGCCTTACACTTCACTGAAATGTAGTACTACACTCTATAACACAGTTGAGAGACAATGTTCAATAGCTGCCTCAGTACTTAACAGTGTGTAGGAAGTTGTTTGATAAAGTGGGCAAAGCTGATACTTGGACCAGAAGGCAGAATATAGGAAACTACATGAAAACATGATTAATTCAGTGAAAATGACTGTAAACAGATGTGAACTTGTTTAGAACAGCTGAAAGAGATTCTCCAAGTCAGTTCTTAGTGTAGAAAAGGTAGCTAATATCCGGGAAATCCTTAATTCGAGTTAAGATTACATGAAACACTGTATGAATCCTATATTCTTTACTTAAAGGAGACTAGAGTGGTAAATGTGTGTTATACAAGGCAGAATACCATTGAAATAGAGAAAGAAACACGTTCGGCAGCTTTGGAAAGCCTTACACTTCACTGAAATGTAGTACTACACTTTATATAACACAGTTGAGAGACAATGTTCCCTAGCTCCCTAAGTTCATAACAGTGTGTAGGAAGTTGTTTGATAAAGTGGGCAAAGCTTATACTTGGGCCAGAAGGCAGAATATAGGAAACTACATGAAAACATGAATAATTCAGTGAAAATGACTGTAAAAAGATGTGAACTTGTTTAGAACTGCTGAAAGAGATTCTCCAAGTCAGTTCTTAGTGTAGAAAAGGTAGCTAAGATCCGGGAAATCCTTAATTCGAGTTAAGATTACATGAAACACTGTATGAATCCTATATTCTTTACTTAAAGGAGACTAGAGTGGTAAATGTGTTATACAAGGCAGAATACCATTGAAATAGAGAAAGAAACAAGTTCGGCAGCTTTGGAAAGCCTTACACTTCACTGAAATGTATTACTACACTCTATAACACAGTTGAGAGACAATGTTCAATAGCTGCCTCAGTACTTAACAGTGTTTAGGAAGTTGTTTGATAAAGTGGGCAAAGCTTATACTTGGGCCAGAAGGCAGAATATAGGAAACTACATGAAAACATGAATAATTCAGTGAAAATGACTGTAAACAGATGAGAACTTGTTTAGAACAGCTGAAAGAGAATCTCCAAGTCAGTTCTTAGTTTAGAAAACGTAGCTAAGATAAGGAAAATCCTTAATTCCAGTTAAGATCACATGAAACACTGTATGAATCCTATATTCTTTACTTAAAGGAGACTAGAGTGGTAAATGTGTGTTATACAAGGCAGAATACCAATGAAATAGAGAAAGAAACACGTTCGCCAGCTTTGGAAAGCCTTACACTTCACTGAAATGTAGTAATACACTCTATAACACAGTTGAGAGACAATGTTCTCGAGCTGCCTCAGTTCATAACAGTGTGTAGGAAGTTGTTTGATAAAGTGGGCAAAGCTTATACTTGGGCCAGAAGGCACAATATAGGAAACTACATGAAAACATGAATAATTCAGTGAAAATGACTGTAAACAGATGAGAACTTGTTTAGAACAGCTGAAAGAGAATCTCCAAGTCAGTTCTTAGTGTAGAAAAGGTAGGTAAGATAAGGGAAATACTTAATTCCAGTGAAGATCACATGAAACACTGTATGAATCCTATATTCTTTACTTAAAGGAGACTAGAGTGGTAAATGTGTGTTATACAAGGCAGAATACCATTGAAATAGAGAAAGAAACACGTTCGGCAGCTTTGGAAAGCCTTACACTTCACTGAAATGTAGTACTACACTCTATAACACAGTTGAGAGACAATGTTCAATAGCTGCCTCAGTACTTAACAGTGTGTAGGAAGTTGTTTGATAAAGTGGGCAAAGCTGATACTTGGACCAGAAGGCAGAATATAGGAAACTACATGAAAACATGATTAATTCAGTGAAAATGACTGTAAACAGATGTGAACTTGTTTAGAACAGCTGAAAGAGATTCTCCAAGTCAGTTCTTAGTGTAGAAAAGGTAGCTAATATCCGGGAAATCCTTAATTCGAGTTAAGATTACATGAAACACTGTATGAATCCTATATTCTTTACTTAAAGGAGACTAGAGTGGTAAATGTGTGTTATACAAGGCAGAATACCATTGAAATAGAGAAAGAAACACGTTCGGCAGCTTTGGAAAGCCTTACACTTCACTGAAATGTAGTACTACACTTTATATAACACAGTTGAGAGACAATGTTCCCTAGCTCCCTAAGTTCATAACAGTGTGTAGGAAGTTGTTTGATAAAGTGGGCAAAGCTTATACTTGGGCCAGAAGGCAGAATATAGGAAACTACATGAAAACATGAATAATTCAGTGAAAATGACTGTAAAAAGATGTGAACTTGTTTAGAACTGCTGAAAGAGATTCTCCAAGTCAGTTCTTAGTGTAGAAAAGGTAGCTAAGATCCGGGAAATCCTTAATTCGAGTTAAGATTACATGAAACACTGTATGAATCCTATATTCTTTACTTAAAGGAGACTAGAGTGGTAAATGTGTTATACAAGGCAGAATACCATTGAAATAGAGAAAGAAACAAGTTCGGCAGCTTTGGAAAGCCTTACACTTCACTGAAATGTATTACTACACTCTATAACACAGTTGAGAGACAATGTTCAATAGCTGCCTCAGTACTTAACAGTGTTTAGGAAGTTGTTTGATAAAGTGGGCAAAGCTTATACTTCGACCAGAAGGCAGAATATAGGAAACTACATGAAAACATGATTAATTCAGTGAAAATGACTGTAAACAGATGTGAACTTGTTTAGAACAGCTGAAAGAGATTCTCCAAGTCAGTTCTTAGTGTAGAAAAGGTAGCTAATATCCGGGAAATCCTTAATTCGAGTTAAGATTACATGAAACAGTGTATGAATCCTATATTCTTTACTTAAAGGAGACTAGAGTGGTAAATGTGTGTTATACAAGGCAGAATACCATTGAAATAGAGAAAGAAACACGTTCGGCAGCTTTGGAAAGCCTTACACTTCACTGAAATGTAGTACTACACTTTATATTACACAGTTGAGAGACAATGTTCCCTAGCTCCCTCAGTTCATAACAGTGTGTAGGAAGTTGTTTGATAAAGTGGGCAAAGCTTATACTTGGGCCAGAAGGCAGAATATAGGAAACTACATGAAAACATGAATAATTCAGTGAAAATGAATGTAAACAGATAAGAACTTGTTTAGAACAGCTGAAAGAGAATCTCCAAGTCAGTTCTTAGTGTAGAAAACCTAGCTAAGATAAGGAAAATCCTTAATTCCAGTTAAGATCACATGAAACACTGTATGAATCCTATATTCTTTACTTAAAGGAGACTAGAGTGGTAAATGTGTGTTATACAAGGCAGAATACCATTGAAATAGAGAAAGAAACACGTTCGGCAGCTTTGGAAAGCCTTACACTTCACTGAAATGTAGTAATACACTCTATAACACAGTTGAGAGACCATGTTCCCGAGCTGCCTCAGTTCATAACAGTGTGTAGGAAGTTGTTTGATAAAGTGGGCAAAGCTTATACTTGGGTCAGAAGGCACAATATAGGAAACTACATGAAAACATGAATAATTCAGTGAAAATGACTGTAAACAGATGAGAACTTGTTTAGAACATCTGAAAGAGAATCTCCAAGTCAGTTCTTAGTGTAGAAAAGGTAGGTAAGATAAGGGAAATACTTAATTCCAGTGAAGATCACATGAAACACTGTATGAATCCTATATTCTTTACTTAAAGGAGACTAGAGTGGTAAATGTGTGTTATACAAGGCAGAATACCATTGAAATAGAGAAAGAAACACGTTCGGCAGCTTTGGAAAGCCTTACACTTCACTGAAATGTAGTACTACACTCTATAACACAGTTGAGAGACGATGTTCAATAGCTGCCTCAGTACTTAACAGTGTGTAGGAAGTTGTTTGATAAAGTGGGCAAAGCTGATACTTGGACCAGAAGGCAGAATATAGGAAACTACATGAAAACATGATTAATTCAGTGAAAATGACTGTAAACAGATGTGAACTTGTTTAGAACTGCTGAAAGAGATTCTCCAAGTCAGTTCTTAGTGTAGAAAAGGTAGCTAAGATCCGGGAAATCCTTAATTCGAGTTAAGATTACATGAAACACTGTATGAATCCTATATTCTTTACTTAAAGGAGACTAGAGTGGTAAATGTGTGTTATACAAGGCAGAATACCATTGAAATAGAGAAAGGAACACGTTCGGCAGCTTTGGAAAGCCTTACACTTCACTGAAATGTAGTACTACACTTTATATAACACAGTTGAGAGACAATGTTCCCTAGCTCCCTCAGTTCATAACAGTGTGTAGGAAGTTGTTTGATAAAGTGGGCAAAGCTTATACTTGGGCCAGAAGGCAGAATATAGGAAACTACATGAAAACATGATTAATTCAGTGAAAATGACTGTAAACAGATGTCAACTTGTTTAGAACAGCTGAAAGAGATTCTCCAAGTCAGTTGTTAGTGTAGAAAAGGTAGCTAAGATCTGGGAAATCCTTAATTCGAGTTAAGATTACATGAAACACTGTATGAATCCTATATTCTTTACTTAAAGGAGACTAGAGTGGTAAATGTGTGTTATACAAGGCAGAATACCATTGAAATAGAGAAAGAAACACGTTCGGCAGCTTTGGAAAGCCTTACACTTCACTGAAATGTAGTACTACACTCTATAACACAGTTGAGAGACGATGTTCAATAGCTGCCTCAGTACTTAACAGTGTGTAGGAAGTTGTTTGATAAAGTGGGCAAAGCTGATACTTGGACCAGAAGGCAGAATATAGGAAACTACATGAAAACATGATTAATTCAGTGAAAATGACTGTAAACAGATGAGAACTTGTTTAGAACAGCTGAAAGAGAATCTCCAAGTCAGTTCTTAGTGTAGAAAAGGTAGCTAAGATAAGGAAAATCCTTAATTCCAGTTAAGATCACATGAAACACTGTATGAATCCTATATTCTTTACTTAAAGGAGACTAGAGTGGTAAATGTGTGTTATACAAGGCAGAATACCATTGAAATAGAGAAAGAAACACGTTCGGCAGCTTTGGAAAGCCTTACACTTCACTGAAATGTAGTACTACACTCTATAACACAGTTGAGAGACAATGTTCAATAGCTGCCTCAGTACTTAACAGTGTGTAGGAAGTTGTTTGATAAGTGGGCAAAGCTGATACTTGGACCAGAAGGCAGAATATAGGAAACTACATGAAAACATGATTAATTCAGTGAAAATGACTGTAAACAGATGTGAACTTGTTTAGAACAGCTGAAAGAGATTCTCCAAGTCAGTTCTTAGTGTAGAAAAGGTAGCTAAGATCTGGGAAATCCTTAATTCGAGTTAAGATTACATGAAACACTGTATGAATCCTATATTCTTTACTTAAAGGAGACTAGAGTGGTAAATGTGTGTTATACAAGGCAGAATACCATTGAAATAGAGAAAGAAACACGTTCGGCAGCTTTGGAAAGCCTTACACTTCACTGAAATGTAGTACTACACTCTATAACACAGTTGAGAGACAATGTTCAATAGCTGCCTCAGTACTTAACAGTGTTTAGGAAGTTGTTTGATAAAGTGGGCAAAGCTTATACTTGGACCAGAAGGCAGAATATAGGAAACTACATGAAAACATGATTAATTCAGTGAAAATGACTGTAAACAGATGTGAACTTGTTTAGAACAGCTGAAAGAGATTCTCCAAGTCAGTTCTTAGTGTAGAAAAGGTAGCTAATATCCGGGAAATCCTTAATTCGAGTTAAGATTACATGAAACACTGTATGAATCCTATATTCTTTACTTAAAGGAGACTAGATTGGTAAATGTGTGTTATACAAGGCAGAATACCATTGAAATAGAGAAAGAAACACGTTCGGCAGCTTTGGAAAGCCTTACACTTCACTGAAATGTAGTACTACACTCTATAACACAGTTGAGAGACAATGTTCCCTAGCTCCCTCAGTTCATAACAGTGTGTAGGAAGTTGTTTGATAAAGTGGGCAAAGCTTATACTTGGGCCAGAAGGCAGAATATAGGAAACAACATGAAAACATGAATAATTCAGTGAAAATGACTGTAAACAGATGAGAACTTGTTTAGAACAGCTGAAAGAGAATCTCCAAGTCAGTTCTTAGTGTAGAAAACGTAGCTAAGATAAGGAAAATCCTTATTTCCAGTTAAGATCACATGAAACACTGTATGAATCCTATATTCTTTATTTAAAGGAGACTAGAGTGGTAAATGTGTGTTATACAAGGCAGAATACCATTGAAATAGAGAAAGAAACACGTTCGGCAGCTTTGGAAAGCCTTACACTTCACTGAAATGTAGTAATACTCTCTATAACACAGTTGAGAGACAATGTTCCCGAGCTGCCTCATTTCATAACAGTGTGTAGGAAGTTGTTTGATAAAGTGGGCAAAGCTTATACTTGGGCCAGAAGGCACAATATAGGAAACTACATGAAAACATGAATAATTCAGTGAAAATGACTGTAAACAGATGTGAACTTGTTTAGAACAGCTGAAAGAGAATCTCCAAGTCAGTTCTTAGTGTAGAAAAGGTAGCTAAGATAAGGAAAAGCCTTAATTCCAGTTAAGATCACATGAAACACTGTATGAATCCTATATTCTTTACTTAAAGGAGACTAGAGTGGTAAATGTGTGTTATACAAGGCAGAATACCATTGAAATAGAGAAAGAAACACGTTCGGCAGCTTTGGAAAGCATTACACTTCACTGAAATGTAGTACTACACTCTATAACACAGTTGAGAGACAATGTTCAATAGCTGCCTCAGTACTTAACAGTGTGTAGGAAGTTGTTTGATAAAGTGGGCAAAGCTGATACTTGGACCAGAAGGCAGAATATAGGAAACTACATGAAAACATGATTAATTCAGTGAAAATGACTGTAAACAGATGTGAACTTGTTTAGAACAGCTGAAAGAGATTCTCCAAGTCAGTTCTTAGTGTAGAAAAGGTAACTAAAATCTGGGAAATCCTTAATTCGAGTTAAGATTACATGAAACACTGTATGAATCCTATATTCTTTACTTAAAGGAGACTAGAGTGGTAAATGTGTGTTATACAAGGCAGAATACCATTGAAATAGAGAAAGAAACACGTTCGGCAGCTTTGGAAAGCCTTACACTTCACTGAAATGTAGTACTACACTCTATAACACAGTTGAGAGACAATGTTCAATAGCTGCCTCAGTACTTAACAGTGTGTAGGAAGTTGATTGATAAAGTGGGCAAAGCTTATACTTGGACCAGAAGGCAGAATATAGGAAACTACATGAAAACATGATTAATTCAGTGAAAATGACTGTAAACAGATGTGAACTTGTTTAGAACAGCTGAAAGAGATTCTCCAAGTCAGTTCTTAGTGTAGAAAAGGTAGCTAATATCCGGGAAATCCTTAATTCGAGTTAAGATTACATGAAACACTGTATGAATCCTATATTCTTTACTTAAAGGAGAATAGAGTGGTAAATGTGTGTTATACAAGGCAGAATACCATTGAAATAGAGAAAGAAACACGTTCGGCAGCTTTGGAAAGCCTTACACTTCACTGAAATGTAGTACTACACTTTATATAACACAGTTGAGAGACAATGTTCCCTAGCTCCCTCAGTTCATAACAGTGTGTAGGAAGTTGTTTGATAAAGTGGGCAAAGCTTATACTTGGGCCAGAAGGCAGAATATAGGAAACTACATGAAAACATGAATAATTCAGTGAAAATGACTGTAAACAGATGAGAACTTGTTTAGAACAGCTGAAAGAGAATCTCCAAGTCAGTTCTTAGTGTAGAAAACGTAGCTAAGATAAGGAAAATCCTTAATTCCAGTTAAGATCACATGAAACACTGTATGAATCCTATATTCTTTACTTAAAGGAGACTAGAGTGGTAAATGTGTGTTATACAAGGCAGAATACCAATGAAATAGAGAAAGAAACACGTTCGCCAGCTTTGGAAAGCCTTACACTTCACTGAAATGTAGTAATACACTCTATAACACAGTTGAGAGACAATGTTCTCGAGCTGCCTCAGTTCATAACAGTGTGTAGGAAGTTGTTTGATAAAGTGGGCAAAGCTTATACTTGGGACAGAAGGCACAATATAGGAAACTACATGAAAACATGAATAATTCAGTGAAAATGACTGTAAACAGATGAGAACTTGTTTAGAACAGCTGAAAGAGAATCTCCAAGTCAGTTCTTAGTGTAGAAAAGGTAGGTAAGATAAGGGAAATACTTAATTCCAGTGAAGATCACATGAAACACTGTATGAATCCTATATTCTTTACTTAAAGGAGACTAGAGTGGTAAATGTGTGTTATACAAGGCAGAATACCATTGAAATAGAGAAAGAAACACGTTCGGCAGCTTTGGAAAGCCTTACACTTCACTGAAATGTAGTACTACACTCTATAACACAGTTGAGAGACAATGTTCAATAGCTGCCTCAGTACTTAACAGTGTGTAGGAAGTTGTTTGATAAAGTGGGCAAAGCTGATACTTGGACCAGAAGGCAGAATATAGGAAACTACATGAAAACATGATTAATTCAGTGAAAATGACTGTAAACAGATGTGAACTTGTTTAGAACAGCTGAAAGAGATTCTCCAAGTCAGTTCTTAGTGTAGAAAAGGTAGCTAATATCCGGGAAATCCTTAATTCGAGTTAAGATTACATGAAACACTGTATGAATCCTATATTCTTTACTTAAAGGAGACTAGAGTGGTAAATGTGTGTTATACAAGGCAGAATACCATTGAAATAGAGAAAGAAACACGTTCGGCAGCTTTGGAAAGCCTTACACTTCACTGAAATGTAGTACTACACTTTATATAACACAGTTGAGAGACAATGTTCCCTAGCTCCCTAAGTTCATAACAGTGTGTAGGAAGTTGTTTGATAAAGTGGGCAAAGCTTATACTTGGGCCAGAAGGCAGAATATAGGAAACTACATGAAAACATGAATAATTCAGTGAAAATGACTGTAAAAAGATGTGAACTTGTTTAGAACTGCTGAAAGAGATTCTCCAAGTCAGTTCTTAGTGTAGAAAAGGTAGCTAAGATCCGGGAAATCCTTAATTCGAGTTAAGATTACATGAAACACTGTATGAATCCTATATTCTTTACTTAAAGGAGACTAGAGTGGTAAATGTGTTATACAAGGCAGAATACCATTGAAATAGAGAAAGAAACACGTTCGGCAGCTTTGGAAAGCCTTACACTTCACTGAAATATAGTACTACACTCTATAACACAGTTGAGAGACAATGTTCAATAGCTGCCTCAGTACTTAACAGTGTTTAGGAAGTTGTTTGATAAAGTGGGCAAAGCTTATACTTCGACCAGAAGGCAGAATATAGGAAACTACATGAAAACATGATTAATTCAGTGAAAATGACTGTAAACAGATGTGAACTTGTTTAGAACAGCTGAAAGAGATTCTCCAAGTCAGTTCTTAGTGTAGAAAAGGTAGCTAATATCCGGGAAATCCTTAATTCGAGTTAAGATTACATGAAACAGTGTATGAATCCTATATTCTTTACTTAAAGGAGACTAGAGTGGTAAATGTGTGTTATACAAGGCAGAATACCATTGAAATAGAGAAAGAAACACGTTCGGCAGCTTTGGAAAGCCTTACACTTCACTGAAATGTAGTACTACACTTTATATTACACAGTTGAGAGACAATGTTCCCTAGCTCCCTCAGTTCATAACAGTGTGTAGGAAGTTGTTTGATAAAGTGGGCAAAGCTTATACTTGGGCCAGAAGGCAGAATATAGGAAACTACATGAAAACATGAATAATTCAGTGAAAATGACTGTAAACAGATAAGAACTTGTTTAGAACAGCTGAAAGAGAATCTCCAAGTCAGTTCTTAGTGTAGAAAACCTAGCTAAGATAAGGAAAATCCTTAATTCCAGTTAAGATCACATGAAACACTGTATGAATCCTATATTCTTTACTTAAAGGAGACTAGAGTGGTAAATGTGTGTTATACAAGGCAGAATACCATTGAAATAGAGAAAGAAACATGTTCGGCAGCTTTGGAAAGCCTTACACTTCACTGAAATGTAGTAATACACTCTATAACACAGTTGAGAGACAATGTTCCCGAGCTGCCTCAGTTCATAACAGTGTGTAGGAAGTTGTTTGATAAAGTGGGCAAAGCTTATACTTGGGTCAGAAGGCACAATATAGGAAACTACATAAAAACATGAATAATTCAGTGAAAATGACTGTAAACAGATGAGAACTTGTTTAGAACAGCTGAAAGAGAATCTCCAAGTCAGTTCTTAGTGTAGAAAAGGTAGGTAAGATAAGGGAAATACTTAATTCCAGTGAAGATCACATGAAACACTGTATGAATCCTATATTCTTTACTTAAAGGAGACTAGAGTGGTAAATGTGTGTTATACAAGGCAGAATACCATTGAAATAGAGAAAGAAACACGTTCGGCAGCTTTGGAAAGCCTTACACTTCACTGAAATGTAGTACTACACTCTATAACACAGTTGAGAGACGATGTTCAATAGCTGCCTCAGTACTTAACAGTGTGTAGGAAGTTGTTTGATAAAGTGGGCAAAGCTGATACTTGGACCAGAAGGCAGAATATAGGAAACTACATGAAAACATGATTAATTCAGTGAAAATGACTGTAAACAGATGTGAACTTGTTTAGAACTGCTGAAAGAGATTCTCCAAGTCAGTTCTTAGTGTAGAAAAGGTAGCTAAGATCCGGGAAATCCTTAATTCGAGTTAAGATTACATGAAACACTGTATGAATCCTATATTCTTTACTTAAAGGAGACTAGAGTGGTAAATGTGTGTTATACAAGGCAGAATACCATTGAAATAGAGAAAGGAACACGTTCGGCAGCTTTGGAAAGCCTTACACTTCACTGAAATGTAGTACTACACTTTATATAACACAGTTGAGAGACAATGTTCCCTAGCTCCCTCAGTTCATAACAGTGTGTAGGAAGTTGTTTGATAAAGTGGGCAAAGCTTATACTTGGGCCAGAAGGCAGAATATAGGAAACTACATGAAAACATGAATAATTCAGTGAAAATGACTGTAAACAGATGAGAACTTGTTTAGAACAGCTGAAAGAGAATCTCCAAGTCAGTTCTTAGTGTAGAAAAGTTAGCTAAGATAAGGAAAATCCTTAATTCCAGTTAAGATCACATGAAACACTGTATGAATCCTATATTCTTTACTTAAATGAGACTAGAGTGGTAAATGTGTGTTATACAAGGCAGAATACCATTGAAATAGAGAAAGAAACACGTTCGGCAGCTTTGGAAAGCCTTACACTTCACTGAAATGTAGTACTACACTCTATAACACAGTTGAGAGACAATGTTCAATAGCTGCCTCAGTACTTAACAGTGTGTAGGAAGTTGTTTGATAAAGTGGGCAAAGCTGATACTTGGACCAGAAGGCAGAATATAGGAAACTACATGAAAACATGATTAATTCAGTGAAAATGACTGTAAACAGATGTGAACTTGTTTAGAACAGCTGAAAGAGATTCTCCAAGTCAGTTCTTAGTGTAGAAAAGGTAGCTAAGATCTGGGAAATCCTTAATTCGAGTTAAGATTACATGAAACACTGTATGAATCCTATATTCTTTACTTAAAGGAGACTAGAGTGGTAAATGTGTGTTATACAAGGCAGAATACCATTGAAATAGAGAAAGAAACACGTTCGGCAGCTTTGGAAAGCCTTACACTTCACTGAAATGTAGTACTACACTCTATAACACAGTTGAGAGACAATGTTCAATAGCTGCCTCAGTACTTAACAGTGTGTAGGAAGTTGATTGATAAAGTGGGCAAAGCTTATACTTGGACCAGAAGGCAGAATATAGGAAACTACATGAAAACATGATTAATTCAGTGAAAATGACTGTAAACAGATGTGAACTTGTTTAGAACAGCTGAAAGAGATTCTCCAAGTCAGTTCTTAGTGTAGAAAAGGTAGCTAATATCCGGGAAATCCTTAATTCGAGTTAAGATTACATGAAACACTGTATGAATCCTATATTCTTTACTTAAAGGAGACTAGAGTGGTAAATGTGTGTTATACAAGGCAGAATACCATTGAAATAGAGAAAGAAACACGTTCGGCAGCTTTGGAAAGCCTTACACTTCACTGAAATGTAGTACTACACTTATATAACACAGTTGAGAGACAATGTTCCCTAGCTCCCTCAGTTCATAACAGTGTGTAGGAAGTTGTTTGATAAAGTGGGCAAAGCTTATACTTGGGCCAGAAGGCAGAATATAGGAAACTACATGAAAACATGAATAATTCAGTGAAAATGACTGTAAACAGATGAGAACTTGTTTAGAACAGCTGAAAGAGAATCTCCAAGTCAGTTCTTAGTGTAGAAAACGTAGCTAAGATAAGGAAAATCCTTAATTCCAGTTAAGATCACATGAAACACTGTATGAATCCTATATTCTTTACTTAAAGGAGACTAGAGTGGTAAATGTGTGTTATACAAGGCAGAATACCAATGAAATAGAGAAAGAAACACGTTCGCCAGCTTTGGAAAGCCTTACACTTCACTGAAATGTAGTAATACACTCTATAACACAGTTGAGAGACAATGTTCTCGAGCTGCCTCAGTTCATAACAGTGTGTAGGAAGTTGTTTGATAAAGTGGGCAAAGCTTATACTTGGGCCAGAAGGCACAATATAGGAAACTACATGAAAACATGAATAATTCAGTGAAAATGACTGTAAACAGATGAGAACTTGTTTAGAACAGCTGAAAGAGAATCTCCAAGTCAGTTCTTAGTGTAGAAAAGGTAGGTAAGATAAGGGAAATACTTAATTCCAGTGAAGATCACATGAAACACTGTATGAATCCTATATTCTTTACTTAAAGGAGACTAGAGTGGTAAATGTGTGTTATACAAGGCAGAATACCATTGAAATAGAGAAAGAAACACGTTCGGCAGCTTTGGAAAGCCTTACACTTCACTGAAATGTAGTACTACACTCTATAACACAGTTGAGAGACAATGTTCAATAGCTGCCTCAGTACTTAACAGTGTGTAGGAAGTTGTTTGATAAAGTGGGCAAAGCTGATACTTGGACCAGAAGGCAGAATATAGGAAACTACATGAAAACATGATTAATTCAGTGAAAATGACTGTAAACAGATGTGAACTTGTTTAGAACAGCTGAAAGAGATTCTCCAAGTCAGTTCTTAGTGTAGAAAAGGTAGCTAATATCCGGGAAATCCTTAATTCGAGTTAAGATTACATGAAACACTGTATGAATCCTATATTCTTTACTTAAAGGAGACTAGAGTGGTAAATGTGTGTTATACAAGGCAGAATACCATTGAAATAGAGAAAGAAACACGTTCGGCAGCTTTGGAAAGCCTTACACTTCACTGAAATGTAGTACTACACTTTATATAACACAGTTGAGAGACAATGTTCCCTAGCTCCCTAAGTTCATAACAGTGTGTAGGAAGTTGTTTGATAAAGTGGGCAAAGCTTATACTTGGGCCAGAAGGCAGAATATAGGAAACTACATGAAAACATGAATAATTCAGTGAAAATGACTGTAAAAAGATGTGAACTTGTTTAGAACTGCTGAAAGAGATTCTCCAAGTCAGTTCTTAGTGTAGAAAAGGTAGCTAAGATCCGGGAAATCCTTAATTCGAGTTAAGATTACATGAAACACTGTATGAATCCTATATTCTTTACTTAAAGGAGACTAGAGTGGTAAATGTGTTATACAAGGCAGAATACCATTGAAATAGAGAAAGAAACAAGTTCGGCAGCTTTGGAAAGCCTTACACTTCACTGAAATGTATTACTACACTCTATAACACAGTTGAGAGACAATGTTCAATAGCTGCCTCAGTACTTAACAGTGTTTAGGAAGTTGTTTGATAAAGTGGGCAAAGCTTATACTTGGGCCAGAAGGCAGAATATAGGAAACTACATGAAAACATGAATAATTCAGTGAAAATGACTGTAAACAGATGAGAACTTGTTTAGAACAGCTGAAAGAGAATCTCCAAGTCAGTTCTTAGTGTAGAAAACGTAGCTAAGATAAGGAAAATCCTTAATTCCAGTTAAGATCACATGAAACACTGTATGAATCCTATATTCTTTACTTAAAGGAGACTAGAGTGGTAAATGTGTGTTATACAAGGCAGAATACCAATGAAATAGAGAAAGAAACACGTTCGCCAGCTTTGGAAAGCCTTACACTTCACTGAAATGTAGTAATACACTCTATAACACAGTTGAGAGACAATGTTCTCGAGCTGCCTCAGTTCATAACAGTGTGTAGGAAGTTGTTTGATAAAGTGGGCAAAGCTTATACTTGGGCCAGAAGGCACAATATAGGAAACTACATGAAAACATGAATAATTCAGTGAAAATGACTGTAAACAGATGAGAACTTGTTTAGAACAGCTGAAAGAGAATCTCCAAGTCAGTTCTTAGTGTAGAAAAGGTAGGTAAGATAAGGGAAATACTTAATTCCAGTGAAGATCACATGAAACACTGTATGAATCCTATATTCTTTACTTAAAGGAGACTAGAGTGGTAAATGTGTGTTATACAAGGCAGAATACCATTGAAATAGAGAAAGAAACACGTTCGGCAGCTTTGGAAAGCCTTACACTTCACTGAAATGTAGTACTACACTCTATAACACAGTTGAGAGACAATGTTCAATAGCTGCCTCAGTACTTAACAGTGTGTAGGAAGTTGTTTGATAAAGTGGGCAAAGCTGATACTTGGACCAGAAGGCAGAATATAGGAAACTACATGAAAACATGATTAATTCAGTGAAAATGACTGTAAACAGATGTGAACTTGTTTAGAACAGCTGAAAGAGATTCTCCAAGTCAGTTCTTAGTGTAGAAAAGGTAGCTAATATCCGGGAAATCCTTAATTCGAGTTAAGATTACATGAAACACTGTATGAATCCTATATTCTTTACTTAAAGGAGACTAGAGTGGTAAATGTGTGTTATACAAGGCAGAATACCATTGAAATAGAGAAAGAAACACGTTCGGCAGCTTTGGAAAGCCTTACACTTCACTGAAATGTAGTACTACACTTTATATAACACAGTTGAGAGACAATGTTCCCTAGCTCCCTAAGTTCATAACAGTGTGTAGGAAGTTGTTTGATAAAGTGGGCAAAGCTTATACTTGGGCCAGAAGGCAGAATATAGGAAACTACATGAAAACATGAATAATTCAGTGAAAATGACTGTAAAAAGATGTGAACTTGTTTAGAACTGCTGAAAGAGATTCTCCAAGTCAGTTCTTAGTGTAGAAAAGGTAGCTAAGATCCGGGAAATCCTTAATTCGAGTTAAGATTACATGAAACACTGTATGAATCCTATATTCTTTACTTAAAGGAGACTAGAGTGGTAAATGTGTTATACAAGGCAGAATACCATTGAAATAGAGAAAGAAACAAGTTCGGCAGCTTTGGAAAGCCTTACACTTCACTGAAATGTATTACTACACTCTATAACACAGTTGAGAGACAATGTTCAATAGCTGCCTCAGTACTTAACAGTGTTTAGGAAGTTGTTTGATAAAGTGGGCAAAGCTTATACTTCGACCAGAAGGCAGAATATAGGAAACTGCATGAAAACATGATTAATTCAGTGAAAATGACTGTAAACAGATGTGAACTTGTTTAGAACAGCTGAAAGAGATTCTCCAAGTCAGTTCTTAGTGTAGAAAAGGTAGCTAATATCCGGGAAATCCTTAATTCGAGTTAAGATTACATGAAACAGTGTATGAATCCTATATTCTTTACTTAAAGGAGACTAGAGTGGTAAATGTGTGTTATACAAGGCAGAATACCATTGAAATAGAGAAAGAAACACGTTCGGCAGCTTTGGAAAGCCTTACACTTCACTGAAATGTAGTACTACACTTTATATTACACAGTTGAGAGACAATGTTCCCTAGCTCCCTCAGTTCATAACAGTGTGTAGGAAGTTGTTTGATAAAGTGGGCAAAGCTTATACTTGGGCCAGAAGGCAGAATATAGGAAACTACATGAAAACATGAATAATTCAGTGAAAATGACTGTAAACAGATAAGAACTTGTTTAGAACAGCTGAAAGAGAATCTCCAAGTCAGTTCTTAGTGTAGAAAACCTAGCTAAGATAAGGAAAATCCTTAATTCCAGTTAAGATCACATGAAACACTGTATGAATCCTATATTCTTTACTTAAAGGAGACTAGAGTGGTAAATGTGTGTTATACAAGGCAGAATACCATTGAAATAGAGAAAGAAACACGTTCGGCAGCTTTGGAAAGCCTTACACTTCACTGAAATGTAGTAATACACTCTATAACACAGTTGAGAGACCATGTTCCCGAGCTGCCTCAGTTCATAACAGTGTGTAGGAAGTTGTTTGATAAAGTGGGCAAAGCTTATACTTGGGTCAGAAGGCACAATATAGGAAACTACATGAAAACATGAATAATTCAGTGAAAATGACTGTAAACAGATGAGAACTTGTTTAGAACATCTGAAAGAGAATCTCCAAGTCAGTTCTTAGTGTAGAAAAGGTAGGTAAGATAAGGGAAATACTTAATTCCAGTGAAGATCACATGAAACACTGTATGAATCCTATATTCTTTACTTAAAGGAGACTAGAGTGGTAAATGTGTGTTATACAAGGCAGAATACCATTGAAATAGAGAAAGAAACACGTTCGGCAGCTTTGGAAAGCCTTACACTTCACTGAAATGTAGTACTACACTCTATAACACAGTTGAGAGACGATGTTCAATAGCTGCCTCAGTACTTAACAGTGTGTAGGAAGTTGTTTGATAAAGTGGGCAAAGCTGATACTTGGACCAGAAGGCAGAATATAGGAAACTACATGAAAACATGATTAATTCAGTGAAAATGACTGTAAACAGATGTGAACTTGTTTAGAACTGCTGAAAGAGATTCTCCAAGTCAGTTCTTAGTGTAGAAAAGGTAGCTAAGATCCGGGAAATCCTTAATTCGAGTTAAGATTACATGAAACACTGTATGAATCCTATATTCTTTACTTAAAGGAGACTAGAGTGGTAAATGTGTGTTATACAAGGCAGAATACCATTGAAATAGAGAAAGGAACACGTTCGGCAGCTTTGGAAAGCCTTACACTTCACTGAAATGTAGTACTACACTTTATATAACACAGTTGAGAGACAATGTTCCCTAGCTCCCTCAGTTCATAACAGTGTGTAGGAAGTTGTTTGATAAAGTGGGCAAAGCTTATACTTGGGCCAGAAGGCAGAATATAGGAAACTACATGAAAACATGATTAATTCAGTGAAAATGACTGTAAACAGATGTCAACTTGTTTAGAACAGCTGAAAGAGATTCTCCAAGTCAGTTGTTAGTGTAGAAAAGGTAGCTAAGATCTGGGAAATCCTTAATTCGAGTTAAGATTACATGAAACACTGTATGAATCCTATATTCTTTACTTAAAGGAGACTAGAGTGGTAAATGTGTTATACAAGGCAGAATACCATTGAAATAGAGAAAGAAACAAGTTCGGCAGCTTTGGAAAGCCTTACACTTCACTGAAATGTATTACTACACTCTATAACACAGTTGAGAGACAATGTTCAATAGCTGCCTCAGTACTTAACAGTGTTTAGGAAGTTGTTTGATAAAGTGGGCAAAGCTTATACTTCGACCAGAAGGCAGAATATAGGAAACTACATGAAAACATGATTAATTCAGTGAAAATGACTGTAAACAGATGTGAACTTGTTTAGAACAGCTGAAAGAGATTCTCCAAGTCAGTTCTTAGTGTAGAAAAGGTAGCTAATATCCGGGAAATCCTTAATTCGAGTTAAGATTACATGAAACAGTGTATGAATCCTATATTCTTTACTTAAAGGAGACTAGAGTGGTAAATGTGTGTTATACAAGGCAGAATACCATTGAAATAGAGAAAGAAACACGTTCGGCAGCTTTGGAAAGCCTTACACTTCACTGAAATGTAGTACTACACTTTATATTACACAGTTGAGAGACAATGTTCCCTAGCTCCCTCAGTTCATAACAGTGTGTAGGAAGTTGTTTGATAAAGTGGGCAAAGCTTATACTTGGGCCAGAAGGCAGAATATAGGAAACTACATGAAAACATGAATAATTCAGTGAAAATGACTGTAAACAGATAAGAACTTGTTTAGAACAGCTGAAAGAGAATCTCCAAGTCAGTTCTTAGTGTAGAAAACCTAGCTAAGATAAGGAAAATCCTTAATTCCAGTTAAGATCACATGAAACACTGTATGAATCCTATATTCTTTACTTAAAGGAGACTAGAGTGGTAAATGTGTGTTATACAAGGCAGAATACCATTGAAATAGAGAAAGAAACACGTTCGGCAGCTTTGGAAAGCCTTACACTTCACTGAAATGTAGTAATACACTCTATAACACAGTTGAGAGACCATGTTCCCGAGCTGCCTCAGTTCATAACAGTGTGTAGGAAGTTGTTTGATAAAGTGGGCAAAGCTTATACTTGGGTCAGAAGGCACAATATAGGAAACTACATGAAAACATGAATAATTCAGTGAAAATGACTGTAAACAGATGAGAACTTGTTTAGAACATCTGAAAGAGAATCTCCAAGTCAGTTCTTAGTGTAGAAAAGGTAGGTAAGATAAGGGAAATACTTAATTCCAGTGAAGATCACATGAAACACTGTATGAATCCTATATTCTTTACTTAAAGGAGACTAGAGTGGTAAATGTGTGTTATACAAGGCAGAATACCATTGAAATAGAGAAAGAAACACGTTCGGCAGCTTTGGAAAGCCTTACACTTCACTGAAATGTAGTACTACACTCTATAACACAGTTGAGAGACGATGTTCAATAGCTGCCTCAGTACTTAACAGTGTGTAGGAAGTTGTTTGATAAAGTGGGCAAAGCTGATACTTGGACCAGAAGGCAGAATATAGGAAACTACATGAAAACATGATTAATTCAGTGAAAATGACTGTAAACAGATGTGAACTTGTTTAGAACTGCTGAAAGAGATTCTCCAAGTCAGTTCTTAGTGTAGAAAAGGTAGCTAAGATCCGGGAAATCCTTAATTCGAGTTAAGATTACATGAAACACTGTATGAATCCTATATTCTTTACTTAAAGGAGACTAGAGTGGTAAATGTGTGTTATACAAGGCAGAATACCATTGAAATAGAGAAAGGAACACGTTCGGCAGCTTTGGAAAGCCTTACACTTCACTGAAATGTAGTACTACACTTTATATAACACAGTTGAGAGACAATGTTCCCTAGCTCCCTCAGTTCATAACAGTGTGTAGGAAGTTGTTTGATAAAGTGGGCAAAGCTTATACTTGGGCCAGAAGGCAGAATATAGGAAACTACATGAAAACATGATTAATTCAGTGAAAATGACTGTAAACAGATGTCAACTTGTTTAGAACAGCTGAAAGAGATTCTCCAAGTCAGTTGTTAGTGTAGAAAAGGTAGCTAAGATCTGGGAAATCCTTAATTCGAGTTAAGATTACATGAAACACTGTATGAATCCTATATTCTTTACTTAAAGGAGACTAGAGTGGTAAATGTGTGTTATACAAGGCAGAATACCATTGAAATAGAGAAAGAAACACGTTCGGCAGCTTTGGAAAGCCTTACACTTCACTGAAATGTAGTACTACACTCTATAACACAGTTGAGAGACGATGTTCAATAGCTGCCTCAGTACTTAACAGTGTGTAGGAAGTTGTTTGATAAAGTGGGCAAAGCTGATACTTGGACCAGAAGGCAGAATATAGGAAACTACATGAAAACATGATTAATTCAGTGAAAATGACTGTAAACAGATGTGAACTTGTTTAGAACTGCTGAAAGAGATTCTCCAAGTCAGTTCTTAGTGTAGAAAAGGTAGCTAAGATCCGGGAAATCCTTAATTCGAGTTAAGATTACATGAAACACTGTATGAATCCTATATTCTTTACTTAAAGGAGACTAGAGTGGTAAATGTGTGTTATACAAGGCAGAATACCATTGAAATAGAGAAAGGAACACGTTCGGCAGCTTTGGAAAGCCTTACACTTCACTGAAATGTAGTACTACACTTTATATAACACAGTTGAGAGACAATGTTCCCTAGCTCCCTCAGTTCATAACAGTGTGTAGGAAGTTGTTTGATAAAGTGGGCAAAGCTTATACTTGGGCCAGAAGGCAGAATATAGGAAACTACATGAAAACATGATTAATTCAGTGAAAATGACTGTAAACAGATGTCAACTTGTTTAGAACAGCTGAAAGGATTCTCCAAGTCAGTTGTTAGTGTAGAAAAGGTAGCTAAGATCTGGGAAATCCTTAATTCGAGTTAAGATTACATGAAACACTGTATGAATCCTATATTCTTTACTTAAAGGAGACTAGAGTGGTAAATGTGTGTTATACAAGGCAGAATACCATTGAAATAGAGAAAGAAACACGTTCGGCAGCTTTGGAAAGCCTTACACTTCACTGAAATGTAGTACTACACTCTATAACACAGTTGAGAGACAATGTTCAATAGCTGCCTCAGTACTTAACAGTGTGTAGGAAGTTGTTTGATAAAGTGGGCAAAGCTGATACTTGGACCAGAAGGCAGAATATAGGAAACTACATGAAAACATGAATAATTCAGTGAAAATGACTGTAAACAGATGAGAACTTGTTTAGAACAGCTGAAAGAGAATCTCCAAGTCAGTTCTTAGTGTAGAAAAGGTAGCTAAGATAAGGAAAATCCTTAATTCCAGTTAAGATCACATGAAACACTGTATGAATCCTATATTCTTTACTTAAAGGAGACTAGAGTGGTAAATGTGTGTTATACAAGGCAGAATACCATTGAAATAGAGAAAGAAACACGTTCGGCAGCTTTGGAAAGCCTTACACTTCACTGAAATGTAGTACTACACTCTATAACACAGTTGAGAGACAATGTTCAATAGCTGCCTCAGTACTTAACAGTGTGTAGGAAGTTGTTTGATAAGTGGGCAAAGCTGATACTTGGACCAGAAGGCAGAATATAGGAAACTACATGAAAACATGATTAATTCAGTGAAAATGACTGTAAACAGATGTGAACTTGTTTAGAACAGCTGAAAGAGATTCTCCAAGTCAGTTCTTAGTGTAGAAAAGGTAGCTAAGATCTGGGAAATCCTTAATTCGAGTTAAGATTACATGAAACACTGTATGAATCCTATATTCTTTACTTAAAGGAGACTAGAGTGGTAAATGTGTGTTATACAAGGCAGAATACCATTGAAATAGAGAAAGAAACACGTTCGGCAGCTTTGGAAAGCCTTACACTTCACTGAAATGTAGTACTACACTCTATAACACAGTTGAGAGACAATGTTCAATAGCTGCCTCAGTACTTAACAGTGTTTAGGAAGTTGTTTGATAAAGTGGGCAAAGCTTATACTTGGACCAGAAGGCAGAATATAGGAAACTACATGAAAACATGATTAATTCAGTGAAAATGACTGTAAACAGATGTGAACTTGTTTAGAAGAGCTGAAAGAGATTCTCCAAGTCAGTTCTTAGTGTAGAAAAGGTAGCTAATATCCGGGAAATCCTTAATTCGAGTTAAGATTACATGAAACACTGTATGAATCCTATATTCTTTACTTAAAGGAGACTAGATTGGTAAATGTGTGTTATACAAGGCAGAATACCATTGAAATAGAGAAAGAAACACGTTCGGCAGCTTTGGAAAGCCTTACACTTCACTGAAATGTAGTACTACACTCTATAACACAGTTGAGAGACAATGTTCCCTAGCTCCCTCAGTTCATAACAGTGTGTAGGAAGTTGTTTGATAAAGTGGGCAAAGCTTATACTTGGGCCAGAAGGCAGAATATAGGAAACAACATGAAAACATGAATAATTCAGTGAAAATGACTGTAAACAGATGAGAACTTGTTTAGAACAGCTGAAAGAGAATCTCCAAGTCAGTTCTTAGTGTAGAAAACGTAGCTAAGATAAGGAAAATCCTTATTTCCAGTTAAGATCACATGAAACACTGTATGAATCCTATATTCTTTACTTAAAGGAGACTAGAGTGGTAAATGTGTGTTATACAAGGCAGAATACCATTGAAATAGAGAAAGAAACACGTTCGGCAGCTTTGGAAAGCCTTACACTTCACTGAAATGTAGTAATACTCTCTATAACACAGTTGAGAGACAATGTTCCCGAGCTGCCTCAGTTCATAACAGTGTGTAGGAAGTTGTTTGATAAAGTGGGCAAAGCTTATACTTGGGCCAGAAGGCACAATATAGGAAACTACATGAAAACATGAATAATTCAGTGAAAATGACTGTAAACAGATGTGAACTTGTTTAGAACAGCTGAAAGAGAATCTCCAAGTCAGTTCTTAGTGTAGAAAAGGTAGCTAAGATAAGGAAAAGCCTTAATTCCAGTTAAGATCACATGAAACACTGTATGAATCCTATATTCTTTACTTAAAGGAGACTAGAGTGGTAAATGTGTGTTATACAAGGCAGAATACCATTGAAATAGAGAAAGAAACACGTTCGGCAGCTTTGGAAAGCATTACACTTCACTGAAATGTAGTACTACACTCTATAACACAGTTGAGAGACAATGTTCAATAGCTGCCTCAGTACTTAACAGTGTGTAGGAAGTTGTTTGATAAAGTGGGCAAAGCTGATACTTGGACCAGAAGGCAGAATATAGGAAACTACATGAAAACATGATTAATTCAGTGAAAATGACTGTAAACAGATGTGAACTTGTTTAGAACAGCTGAAAGAGATTCTCCAAGTCAGTTCTTAGTGTAGAAAAGGTAACTAAAATCTGGGAAATCCTTAATTCGAGTTAAGATTACATGAAACACTGTATGAATCCTATATTCTTTACTTAAAGGAGACTAGAGTGGTAAATGTGTGTTATACAAGGCAGAATACCATTGAAATAGAGAAAGAAACACGTTCGGCAGCTTTGGAAAGCCTTACACTTCACTGAAATGTAGTACTACACTCTATAACACAGTTGAGAGACAATGTTCAATAGCTGCCTCAGTACTTAACAGTGTGTAGGAAGTTGATTGATAAAGTGGGCAAAGCTTATACTTGGACCAGAAGGCAGAATATAGGAAACTACATGAAAACATGATTAATTCAGTGAAAATGACTGTAAACAGATGTGAACTTGTTTAGAACAGCTGAAAGAGATTCTCCAAGTCAGTTCTTAGTGTAGAAAAGGTAGCTAATATCCGGGAAATCCTTAATTCGAGTTAAGATTACATGAAACACTGTATGAATCCTATATTCTTTACTTAAAGGAGAATAGAGTGGTAAATGTGTGTTATACAAGGCAGAATACCATTGAAATAGAGAAAGAAACACGTTCGGCAGCTTTGGAAAGCCTTACACTTCACTGAAATGTAGTACTACACTTTATATAACACAGTTGAGAGACAATGTTCCCTAGCTCCCTCAGTTCATAACAGTGTGTAGGAAGTTGTTTGATAAAGTGGGCAAAGCTTATACTTGGGCCAGAAGGCAGAATATAGGAAACTACATGAAAACATGAATAATTCAGTGAAAATGACTGTAAACAGATGAGAACTTGTTTAGAACAGCTGAAAGAGAATCTCCAAGTCAGTTCTTAGTGTAGAAAACGTAGCTAAGATAAGGAAAATCCTTAATTCCAGTTAAGATCACATGAAACACTGTATGAATCCTATATTCTTTACTTAAAGGAGACTAGAGTGGTAAATGTGTGTTATACAAGGCAGAATACCAATGAAATAGAGAAAGAAACACGTTCGCCAGCTTTGGAAAGCCTTACACTTCACTGAAATGTAGTAATACACTCTATAACACAGTTGAGAGACAATGTTCTCGAGCTGCCTCAGTTCATAACAGTGTGTAGGAAGTTGTTTGATAAAGTGGGCAAAGCTTATACTTGGGACAGAAGGCACAATATAGGAAACTACATGAAAACATGAATAATTCAGTGAAAATGACTGTAAACAGATGAGAACTTGTTTAGAACAGCTGAAAGAGAATCTCCAAGTCAGTTCTTAGTGTAGAAAAGGTAGGTAAGATAAGGGAAATACTTAATTCCAGTGAAGATCACATGAAACACTGTATGAATCCTATATTCTTTACTTAAAGGAGACTAGAGTGGTAAATGTGTGTTATACAAGGCAGAATACCATTGAAATAGAGAAAGAAACACGTTCGGCAGCTTTGGAAAGCCTTACACTTCACTGAAATGTAGTACTACACTCTATAACACAGTTGAGAGACAATGTTCAATAGCTGCCTCAGTACTTAACAGTGTGTAGGAAGTTGTTTGATAAAGTGGGCAAAGCTGATACTTGGACCAGAAGGCAGAATATAGGAAACTACATGAAAACATGATTAATTCAGTGAAAATGACTGTAAACAGATGTGAACTTGTTTAGAACAGCTGAAAGAGATTCTCCAAGTCAGTTCTTAGTGTAGAAAAGGTAGCTAATATCCGGGAAATCCTTAATTCGAGTTAAGATTACATGAAACACTGTATGAATCCTATATTCTTTACTTAAAGGAGACTAGAGTGGTAAATGTGTGTTATACAAGGCAGAATACCATTGAAATAGAGAAAGAAACACGTTCGGCAGCTTTGGAAAGCCTTACACTTCACTGAAATGTAGTACTACACTTTATATAACACAGTTGAGAGACAATGTTCCCTAGCTCCCTAAGTTCATAACAGTGTGTAGGAAGTTGTTTGATAAAGTGGGCAAAGCTTATACTTGGGCCAGAAGGCAGAATATAGGAAACTACATGAAAACATGAATAATTCAGTGAAAATGACTGTAAAAAGATGTGAACTTGTTTAGAACTGCTGAAAGAGATTCTCCAAGTCAGTTCTTAGTGTAGAAAAGGTAGCTAAGATCCGGGAAATCCTTAATTCGAGTTAAGATTACATGAAACACTGTATGAATCCTATATTCTTTACTTAAAGGAGACTAGAGTGGTAAATGTGTTATACAAGGCAGAATACCATTGAAATAGAGAAAGAAACACGTTCGGCAGCTTTGGAAAGCCTTACACTTCACTGAAATATAGTACTACACTCTATAACACAGTTGAGAGACAATGTTCAATAGCTGCCTCAGTACTTAACAGTGTTTAGGAAGTTGTTTGATAAAGTGGGCAAAGCTTATACTTCGACCAGAAGGCAGAATATAGGAAACTACATGAAAACATGATTAATTCAGTGAAAATGACTGTAAACAGATGTGAACTTGTTTAGAACAGCTGAAAGAGATTCTCCAAGTCAGTTCTTAGTGTAGAAAAGGTAGCTAATATCCGGGAAATCCTTAATTCGAGTTAAGATTACATGAAACAGTGTATGAATCCTATATTCTTTACTTAAAGGAGACTAGAGTGGTAAATGTGTGTTATACAAGGCAGAATACCATTGAAATAGAGAAAGAAACACGTTCGGCAGCTTTGGAAAGCCTTACACTTCACTGAAATGTAGTACTACACTTTATATTACACAGTTGAGAGACAATGTTCCCTAGCTCCCTCAGTTCATAACAGTGTGTAGGAAGTTGTTTGATAAAGTGGGCAAAGCTTATACTTGGGCCAGAAGGCAGAATATAGGAAACTACATGAAAACATGAATAATTCAGTGAAAATGACTGTAAACAGATAAGAACTTGTTTAGAACAGCTGAAAGAGAATCTCCAAGTCAGTTCTTAGTGTAGAAAACCTAGCTAAGATAAGGAAAATCCTTAATTCCAGTTAAGATCACATGAAACACTGTATGAATCCTATATTCTTTACTTAAAGGAGACTAGAGTGGTAAATGTGTGTTATACAAGGCAGAATACCATTGAAATAGAGAAAGAAACATGTTCGGCAGCTTTGGAAAGCCTTACACTTCACTGAAATGTAGTAATACACTCTATAACACAGTTGAGAGACAATGTTCCCGAGCTGCCTCAGTTCATAACAGTGTGTAGGAAGTTGTTTGATAAAGTGGGCAAAGCTTATACTTGGGTCAGAAGGCACAATATAGGAAACTACATAAAAACATGAATAATTCAGTGAAAATGACTGTAAACAGATGAGAACTTGTTTAGAACAGCTGAAAGAGAATCTCCAAGTCAGTTCTTAGTGTAGAAAAGGTAGGTAAGATAAGGGAAATACTTAATTCCAGTGAAGATCACATGAAACACTGTATGAATCCTATATTCTTTACTTAAAGGAGACTAGAGTGGTAAATGTGTGTTATACAAGGCAGAATACCATTGAAATAGAGAAAGAAACACGTTCGGCAGCTTTGGAAAGCCTTACACTTCACTGAAATGTAGTACTACACTCTATAACACAGTTGAGAGACGATGTTCAATAGCTGCCTCAGTACTTAACAGTGTGTAGGAAGTTGTTTGATAAAGTGGGCAAAGCTGATACTTGGACCAGAAGGCAGAATATAGGAAACTACATGAAAACATGATTAATTCAGTGAAAATGACTGTAAACAGATGTGAACTTGTTTAGAACTGCTGAAAGAGATTCTCCAAGTCAGTTCTTAGTGTAGAAAAGGTAGCTAAGATCCGGGAAATCCTTAATTCGAGTTAAGATTACATGAAACACTGTATGAATCCTATATTCTTTACTTAAAGGAGACTAGAGTGGTAAATGTGTGTTATACAAGGCAGAATACCATTGAAATAGAGAAAGGAACACGTTCGGCAGCTTTGGAAAGCCTTACACTTCACTGAAATGTAGTACTACACTTTATATAACACAGTTGAGAGACAATGTTCCCTAGCTCCCTCAGTTCATAACAGTGTGTAGGAAGTTGTTTGATAAAGTGGGCAAAGCTTATACTTGGGCCAGAAGGCAGAATATAGGAAACTACATGAAAACATGAATAATTCAGTGAAAATGACTGTAAACAGATGAGAACTTGTTTAGAACAGCTGAAAGAGAATCTCCAAGTCAGTTCTTAGTGTAGAAAAGTTAGCTAAGATAAGGAAAATCCTTAATTCCAGTTAAGATCACATGAAACACTGTATGAATCCTATATTCTTTACTTAAATGAGACTAGAGTGGTAAATGTGTGTTATACAAGGCAGAATACCATTGAAATAGAGAAAGAAACACGTTCGGCAGCTTTGGAAAGCCTTACACTTCACTGAAATGTAGTACTACACTCTATAACACAGTTGAGAGACAATGTTCAATAGCTGCCTCAGTACTTAACAGTGTGTAGGAAGTTGTTTGATAAAGTGGGCAAAGCTGATACTTGGACCAGAAGGCAGAATATAGGAAACTACATGAAAACATGATTAATTCAGTGAAAATGACTGTAAACAGATGTGAACTTGTTTAGAACAGCTGAAAGAGATTCTCCAAGTCAGTTCTTAGTGTAGAAAAGGTAGCTAAGATCTGGGAAATCCTTAATTCGAGTTAAGATTACATGAAACACTGTATGAATCCTATATTCTTTACTTAAAGGAGACTAGAGTGGTAAATGTGTGTTATACAAGGCAGAATACCATTGAAATAGAGAAAGAAACACGTTCGGCAGCTTTGGAAAGCCTTCCACTTCACTGAAATGTAGTACTACACTCTATAACACAGTTGAGAGACAATGTTCAATAGCTGCCTCAGTACTTAACAGTGTGTAGGAAGTTGTTTGATAAAGTGGGCAAAGCTGATACTTGGACCAGAAGGCAGAATATAGGAAACTACATGAAAACATGAATAATTCAGTGAAAATGACTGTAAACAGATGTGAACTTGTTTAGAACAGCTGAAAGAGATTCTCCAAGTCAATTCTTAGTGTAGAAAAGGTAGCTAAGATCTGGGAAATCCTTAATTCGAGTTAAGATTACATGAAACACTGTATGAATCCTATATTCTTTACTTAAAGGAGACTAGAGTGGTAAATGTGTGTTATAAAAGGCAGAATACCATTGAAATAGAGAAAGAAACACGTTCGGCAGCTTTGGAAAGCCTTACACTTCACTGAAATGTAGTACTACACTCTATAACACAGTTGAGAGACAATGTTCAATAGCTGCCTCAGTACTTAACAGTGTGTAGGAAGTTGTTTGATAAAGTGGGCAAAGCTTATACTTGGACCAGAAGGCAGAATATAGGAAACTACATGAAAACATGATTAATTCAGTGAAAATGACTGTAAACAGATGTGAACTTGTTTAGAACAGCTGAAAGAGATTCTCCAAGTCAGTTCTTAGTGTAGAAAAGGTAGGTAAGATAAGGGAAATACTTAATTCGAGTTAAGATTACATGAAACACTGTATGAATCCTATATTCTTTATTTAAAGGAGACTAGAGTGGTAAATGTGTGTTATACAAGGCAGAATACCATTGAAATAGAGAAAGAAACACGTTCGCCAGCTTTGGAAAGCCTTACACTTCACTGAAATGTAGTAATACACTCTATAACACAGTTGGGAGACAATGTTCTCGAGCTGCCTCAGTTCATAACAGTGTGTAGGAAGTTGTTTGATAAAGTGGGCAAAGCTTATACTTGGGCCAGAAGGCACAATATAGGAAACTACATGAAAACATGAATAATTCAGTGAAAATGACTGTAAACAGATGAGAACTTGTTTAGAACAGCTGAAAGAGAATCTCCAAGTCAGTTCTTAGTGTAGAAAAGGTAGGTAAGATAAGGGAAATACTTAATTCCAGTGAAGATCACATGAAACACTGTATGAATCCTATATTCTTTACTTAAAGGAGACTAGAGTGGTAAATGTGTGTTATACAAGGCAGAATACCATTGAAATAGAGAAAGAAACACGTTCGGCAGCTTTGGAAAGCCTTACACTTCACTGAAATGTAGTACTACACTCTATAACACAGTTGAGAGACAATGTTCAATAGCTGCCTCAGTACTTAACAGTGTGTAGGAAGTTGTTTGATAAAGTGGGCAAAGCTGATACTTGGACCAGAAGGCAGAATATAGGAAACTACATGAAAACATGATTAATTCAGTGAAAATGACTGTAAACAGATGTGAACTTGTTTAGAACAGCTGAAAGAGATTCTCCAAGTCAGTTCTTAGTGTAGAAAAGGTAGCTAATATCCGGGAAATCCTTAATTCGAGTTAAGATTACATGAAACACTGTATGAATCCTATATTCTTTACTTAAAGGAGACTAGAGTGGTAAATGTGTGTTATACAAGGCAGAATACCATTGAAATAGAGAAAGAAACACGTTCGGCAGCTTTGGAAAGCCTTACACTTCACTGAAATGTAGTACTACACTTTATATAACACAGTTGAGAGACAATGTTCCCTAGCTCCCTAAGTTCATAACAGTGTGTAGGAAGTTGTTTGATAAAGTGGGCAAAGCTTATACTTGGGCCAGAAGGCAGAATATAGGAAACTACATGAAAACATGAATAATTCAGTGAAAATGACTGTAAAAAGATGTGAACTTGTTTAGAACTGCTGAAAGAGATTCTCCAAGTCAGTTCTTAGTGTAGAAAAGGTAGCTAAGATCCGGGAAATCCTTAATTCGAGTTAAGATTACATGAAACACTGTATGAATCCTATATTCTTTACTTAAAGGAGACTAGAGTGGTAAATGTGTTATACAAGGCAGAATACCATTGAAATAGAGAAAGAAACACGTTCGGCAGCTTTGGAAAGCCTTACACTTCACTGAAATGTAGTACTACACTCTATAACACAGTTGAGAGACAATGTTCAATAGCTGCCTCAGTACTTAACAGTGTTTAGGAAGTTGTTTGATAAAGTGGGCAAAGCTTATACTTCGACCAGAAGGCAGAATATAGGAAACTACATGAAAACATGATTAATTCAGTGAAAATGACTGTAAACAGATGTGAACTTGTTTAGAACAGCTGAAAGAGATTCTCCAAGTCCGTTCTTAGTGTAGAAAAGGTAGCTAATATCCGGGAAATCCTTAATTCGAGTTAAGATTACATGAAACAGTGTATGAATCCTATATTCTTTACTTAAAGGAGACTAGAGTGGTAAATGTGTGTTATACAAGGCAGAATACCATTGAAATAGAGAAAGAAACACGTTCGGCAGCTTTGGAAAGCCTTACACTTCACTGAAATGTAGTACTACACTTTATATTACACAGTTGAGAGACAATGTTCCCTAGCTCCCTCAGTTCATAACAGTGTGTAGGAAGTTGTTTGATAAAGTGGGCAAAGCTTATACTTGGGCCAGAAGGCAGAATATAGGAAACTACATGAAAACATGAATAATTCAGTGAAAATGACTGTAAACAGATAAGAACTTGTTTAGAACAGCTGAAAGAGAATCTCCAAGTCAGTTCTTAGTGTAGAAAACCAAGCTAAGGAAAATCCTTAATTCCAGTTAAGATCACATGAAACACTGTATGAATCCTATATTCTTTACTTAAAGGAGACTAGAGTGGTAAATGTGTGTTATACAAGGCAGAATACCATTGAAATAGAGAAAGAAACACGTTCGGCAGCTTTGGAAAGCCTTACACTTCACTGAAATGTAGTAATACACTCTATAACACAGTTGAGAGACAATGTTCCCGAGCTGCCTCAGTTCATAACAGTGTGTAGGAAGTTGTTTGATAAAGTGGGCAAAGCTTATACTTGGGTCAGAAGGCACAATATAGGAAACTACATGAAAACATGAATAATTCAGTGAAAATGACTGTAAACAGATGAGAACTTGTTTAGAACAGCTGAAAGAGAATCTCCAAGTCAGTTCTTAGTGTAGAAAAGGTAGGTAAGATAAGGGAAATACTTAATTCCAGTGAAGATCACATGAAACACTGTATGAATCCTATATTCTTTACTTAAAGGAGACTAGAGTGGTAAATGTGTGTTATACAAGGCAGAATACCATTGAAATAGAGAAAGAAACACGTTCGGCAGCTTTGGAAAGCCTTACACTTCACTGAAATGTAGTACTACACTCTATAACACAGTTGAGAGACGATGTTCAATAGCTGCCTCAGTACTTAACAGTGTGTAGGAAGTTGTTTGATAAAGTGGGCAAAGCTGATACTTGGACCAGAAGGCAGAATATAGGAAACTACATGAAAACATGATTAATTCAGTGAAAATGACTGTAAACAGATGTGAACTTGTTTAGAACAGCTGAAAGAGATTCTCCAAGTCAGTTCTTAGTGTAGAAAAGGTAGGTAAGATAAGGGAAATACTTAATTCGAGTTAAGATTACATGAAACACTGTATGAATCCTATATTCTTTATTTAAAGGAGACTAGAGTGGTAAATGTGTGTTATACAAGGCAGAATACCATTGAAATAGAGAAAGAAACACGTTCGCCAGCTTTGGAAAGCCTTACACTTCACTGAAATGTAGTAATACACTCTATAACACAGTTGGGAGACAATGTTCTCGAGCTGCCTCAGTTCATAACAGTGTGTAGGAAGTTGTTTGATAAAGTGGGCAAAGCTTATACTTGGGCCAGAAGGCACAATATAGGAAACTACATGAAAACATGAATAATTCAGTGAAAATGACTGTAAACAGATGAGAACTTGTTTAGAACAGCTGAAAGAGAATCTCCAAGTCAGTTCTTAGTGTAGAAAAGGTAGGTAAGATAAGGGAAATACTTAATTCCAGTGAAGATCACATGAAACACTGTATGAATCCTATATTCTTTACTTAAAGGAGACTAGAGTGGTAAATGTGTGTTATACAAGGCAGAATACCATTGAAATAGAGAAAGAAACACGTTCGGCAGCTTTGGAAAGCCTTACACTTCACTGAAATGTAGTACTACACTCTATAACACAGTTGAGAGACAATGTTCAATAGCTGCCTCAGTACTTAACAGTGTGTAGGAAGTTGTTTGATAAAGTGGGCAAAGCTGATACTTGGACCAGAAGGCAGAATATAGGAAACTACATGAAAACATGATTAATTCAGTGAAAATGACTGTAAACAGATGTGAACTTGTTTAGAACAGCTGAAAGAGATTCTCCAAGTCAGTTCTTAGTGTAGAAAAGGTAGCTAATATCCGGGAAATCCTTAATTCGAGTTAAGATTACATGAAACACTGTATGAATCCTATATTCTTTACTTAAAGGAGACTAGAGTGGTAAATGTGTGTTATACAAGGCAGAATACCATTGAAATAGAGAAAGATACACGTTCGGCAGCTTTGGAAAGCCTTACACTTCACTGAAATGTAGTACTACACTTTATATAACACAGTTGAGAGACAATGTTCCCTAGCTCCCTCAGTTCATAACAGTGTGTAGGAAGTTGTTTGATAAAGTGGGCAAAGCTTATACTTGGGCCAGAAGGCAGAATATAGGAAACTACATGAAAACATGAATAATTCAGTGAAAATGACTGTAAAAAGATGTGAACTTGTTTAGAACTGCTGAAAGAGATTCTCCAAGTCAGTTCTTAGTGTAGAAAAGGTAGCTAAGATCCGGGAAATCCTTAATTCGAGTTAAGATTACATGAAACACTGTATGAATCCTATATTCTTTACTTAAAGGAGACTAGAGTGGTAAATGTGTTATACAAGGCAGAATACCATTGAAATAGAGAAAGAAACACGTTCGGCAGCTTTGGAAAGCCTTACACTTCACTGAAATGTAGTACTACACTCTATAACACAGTTGAGAGACAATGTTCAATAGCTGCCTCAGTACTTAACAGTGTTTAGGAAGTTGTTTGATAAAGTGGGCAAAGCTTATACTTCGACCAGAAGGCAGAATATAGGAAACTACATGAAAACATGATTAATTCAGTGAAAATGACTGTAAACAGATGTGAACTTGTTTAGAACAGCTGAAAGAGATTCTCCAAGTCAGTTCTTAGTGTAGAAAAGGTAGCTAATATCCGGGAAATCCTTAATTCGAGTTAAGATTACATGAAACAGTGTATGAATCCTATATTCTTTACTTAAAGGAGACTAGAGTGGTAAATGTGTGTTATACAAGGCAGAATACCATTGAAATAGAGAAAGAAACACGTTCGGCAGCTTTGGAAAGCCTTACACTTCACTGAAATGTAGTACTACACTTTATATTACACAGTTGAGAGACAATGTTCCCTAGCTCCCTCAGTTCATAACAGTGTGTAGGAAGTTGTTTGATAAAGTGGGCAAAGCTTATACTTGGGCCAGAAGGCAGAATATAGGAAACTACATGAAAACATGAATAATTCAGTGAAAATGACTGTAAACAGATAAGAACTTGTTTAGAACAGCTGAAAGAGAATCTCCAAGTCAGTTCTTAGTGTAGAAAACCAAGCTAAGGAAAATCCTTAATTCCAGTTAAGATCACATGAAACACTGTATGAATCCTATATTCTTTACTTAAAGGAGACTAGAGTGGTAAATGTGTGTTATACAAGGCAGAATACCATTGAAATAGAGAAAGAAACACGTTCGGCAGCTTTGGAAAGCCTTACACTTCACTGAAATGTAGTAATACACTCTATAACACAGTTGAGAGACAATGTTCCCGAGCTGCCTCAGTTCATAACAGTGTGTAGGAAGTTGTTTGATAAAGTGGGCAAAGCTTATACTTGGGTCAGAAGGCACAATATAGGAAACTACATGAAAACATGAATAATTCAGTGAAAATGACTGTAAACAGATGAGAACTTGTTTAGAACAGCTGAAAGAGAATCTCCAAGTCAGTTCTTAGTGTAGAAAAGGTAGGTAAGATAAGGGAAATACTTAATTCCAGTGAAGATCACATGAAACACTGTATGAATCCTATATTCTTTACTTAAAGGAGACTAGAGTGGTAAATGTGTGTTATACAAGGCAGAATACCATTGAAATAGAGAAAGAAACACGTTCGGCAGCTTTGGAAAGCCTTACACTTCACTGAAATGTAGTACTACACTCTATAACACAGTTGAGAGACGATGTTCAATAGCTGCCTCAGTACTTAACAGTGTGTAGGAAGTTGTTTGATAAAGTGGGCAAAGCTGATACTTGGACCAGAAGGCAGAATATAGGAAACTACATGAAAACATGATTAATTCAGTGAAAATGACTGTAAACAGATGTGAACTTGTTTAGAACAGCTGAAAGAGATTCTCCAAGTCAGTTCTTAGTGTAGAAAAGGTAGCTAAGATCCGGGAAATCCTTAATTCGAGTTAAGATTACATGAAACACTGTATGAATCCTATATTCTTTACTTAAAGGAGACTAGAGTGGTAAATGTGTGTTATACAAGGCAGAATACCATTGAAATAGAGAAAGGAACACGTTCGGCAGCTTTGGAAAGCCTTACACTTCACTGAAATGTAGTACTACACTTTATATAACACAGTTGAGAGACAATGTTCCCTAGCTCCCTCAGTTCATAACAGTGTGTAGGAAGTTGTTTGATAAAGTGGGCAAAGCTTATACTTGGGCCAGAAGGCAGAATATAGGAAACTACATGAAAACATGAATAATTCAGTGAAAATGACTGTAAACAGATGAGAACTTGTTTAGAACAGCTGAAAGAGAATCTCCAAGTCAGTTCTTAGTGTAGAAAAGTTAGCTAAGATAAGGAAAATCCTTAATTCCAGTTAAGATCACATGAAACACTGTATGAATCCTATATTCTTTACTTAAAGGAGACTAGAGTGGTAAATGTGTGTTATACAAGGCAGAATACCATTGAAATAGAGAAAGAAACACGTTCGGCAGCTTTGGAAAGCCTTACACTTCACTGAAATGTAGTACTACACTCTATAACACAGTTGAGAGACAATGTTCAATAGCTGCCTCAGTACTTAACAGTGTGTAGGAAGTTGTTTGATAAAGTGGGCAAAGCTGATACTTGGACCAGAAGGCAGAATATAGGAAACTACATGAAAACATGATTAATTCAGTGAAAATGACTGTAAACAGATGTGAACTTGTTTAGAACAGCTGAAAGAGATTCTCCAAGTCAGTTCTTAGTGTAGAAAAGGTAGCTAAGATCTGGGAAATCCTTAATTCGAGTTAAGATTACATGAAACACTGTATGAATCCTATATTCTTTACTTAAAGGAGACTAGAGTGGTAAATGTGTGTTATACAAGGCAGAATACCATTGAAATAGAGAAAGAAACACGTTCGGCAGCTTTGGAAAGCCTTACACTTCACTGAAATGTAGTACTACACTCTATAACACAGTTGAGAGACAATGTTCAATAGCTGCCTCAGTACTTAACAGTGTGTAGGAAGTTGTTTGATAAAGTGGGCAAAGCTGATACTTGGACCAGAAGGCAGAATATAGGAAACTACATGAAAACATGATTAATTCAGTGAAAATGACTGTAAACAGATGTGAACTTGTTTAGAACAGCTGAAAGAGATTCTCCAAGTCAATTCTTAGTGTAGAAAAGGTAGCTAAGATCTGGGAAATCCTTAATTCGAGTTAAGATTACATGAAACACTGTATGAATCCTATATTCTTTACTTAAAGGAGACTAGAGTGGTAAATGTGTGTTATAAAAGGCAGAATACCATTGAAATAGAGAAAGAAACACGTTCGGCAGCTTTGGAAAGCCTTACACTTCACTGAAATGTAGTACTACACTTTATATAACACAGTTGAGAGACAATGTTCCCTAGCTCCCTCAGTTCATAACAGTGTGTAGGAAGTTGTTTGATAAAGTGGGCAAAGCTTATACTTGGGCCAGAAGGCAGAATATAGGAAACTACATGAAAACATGAATAATTCAGTGAAAATGACTGTAAACAGATGAGAACTTGTTTAGAACAGCTGAAAGAGAATCTCCAAGTCAGTTCTTAGTGTAGAAAAGTTAGCTAAGATAAGGAAAATCCTTAATTCCAGTTAAGATCACATGAAACACTGTATGAATCCTATATTCTTTACTTAAAGGAGACTAGAGTGGTAAATGTGTGTTATACAAGGCAGAATACCATTGAAATAGAGAAAGAAACACGTTCGGCAGCTTTGGAAAGCCTTACACTTCACTGAAATGTAGTACTACACTCTATAACACAGTTGAGAGACGATGTTCAATAGCTGCCTCAGTACTTAACAGTGTGTAGGAAGTTGTTTGATAAAGTGGGCAAAGCTGATACTTGGACCAGAAGGCAGAATATAGGAAACTACATGAAAACATGATTAATTCAGTGAAAATGACTGTAAACAGATGTGAACTTGTTTAGAACAGCTGAAAGAGATTCTCCAAGTCAGTTCTTAGTGTAGAAAAGGTAGCTAAGATCCGGGAAATCCTTAATTCGAGTTAAGATTACATGAAACACTGTATGAATCCTATATTCTTTACTTAAAGGAGACTAGAGTGG
Source organism: Pipistrellus hanaki (assembly GCF_964339955.1). Classification (NCBI taxonomy): domain Eukaryota; kingdom Metazoa; phylum Chordata; class Mammalia; order Chiroptera; family Vespertilionidae; genus Pipistrellus; species Pipistrellus hanaki. The sequence goes on along the minus strand of NW_028182298.1, from coordinate 1,299,475 downwards.
TAAATGTGTGTTATACAAGGCAGAATACCATTGAAATAGAGAAAGAAACACGTTCGGCAGCTTTGGAAAGCCTTACACTTCACTGAAATGTAGTACTACACTCTATAACACAGTTGAGAGACGATGTTCAATAGCTGCCTCAGTACTTAACAGTGTGTAGGAAGTTGTTTGATAAAGTGGGCAAAGCTGATACTTGGACCAGAAGGCAGAATATAGGAAACTACATGAAAACATGATTAATTCAGTGAAAATGACTGTAAACAGATGTGAACTTGTTTAGAACAGCTGAAAGAGATTCTCCAAGTCAGTTCTTAGTGTAGAAAAGGTAGCTAAGATCCGGGAAATCCTTAATTCGAGTTAAGATTACATGAAACACTGTATGAATCCTATATTCTTTACTTAAAGGAGACTAGAGTGGTAAATGTGTGTTATACAAGGCAGAATACCATTGAAATAGAGAAAGGAACACGTTCGGCAGCTTTGGAAAGCCTTACACTTCACTGAAATGTAGTACTACACTTTATATAACACAGTTGAGAGACAATGTTCCCTAGCTCCCTCAGTTCATAACAGTGTGTAGGAAGTTGTTTGATAAAGTGGGCAAAGCTTATACTTGGGCCAGAAGGCAGAATATAGGAAACTACATGAAAACATGAATAATTCAGTGAAAATGACTGTAAACAGATGAGAACTTGTTTAGAACAGCTGAAAGAGAATCTCCAAGTCAGTTCTTAGTGTAGAAAAGTTAGCTAAGATAAGGAAAATCCTTAATTCCAGTTAAGATCACATGAAACACTGTATGAATCCTATATTCTTTACTTAAAGGAGACTAGAGTGGTAAATGTGTGTTATACAAGGCAGAATACCATTGAAATAGAGAAAGAAACACGTTCGGCAGCTTTGGAAAGCCTTACACTTCACTGAAATGTAGTACTACACTCTATAACACAGTTGAGAGACAATGTTCAATAGCTGCCTCAGTACTTAACAGTGTGTAGGAAGTTGTTTGATAAAGTGGGCAAAGCTGATACTTGGACCAGAAGGCAGAATATAGGAAACTACATGAAAACATGATTAATTCAGTGAAAATGACTGTAAACAGATGTGAACTTGTTTAGAACAGCTGAAAGAGATTCTCCAAGTCAGTTCTTAGTGTAGAAAAGGTAGCTAAGATCTGGGAAATCCTTAATTCGAGTTAAGATTACATGAAACACTGTATGAATCCTATATTCTTTACTTAAAGGAGACTAGAGTGGTAAATGTGTGTTATACAAGGCAGAATACCATTGAAATAGAGAAAGAAACACGTTCGGCAGCTTTGGAAAGCCTTACACTTCACTGAAATGTAGTACTACACTCTATAACACAGTTGAGAGACAATGTTCAATAGCTGCCTCAGTACTTAACAGTGTGTAGGAAGTTGTTTGATAAAGTGGGCAAAGCTGATACTTGGACCAGAAGGCAGAATATAGGAAACTACATGAAAACATGATTAATTCAGTGAAAATGACTGTAAACAGATGTGAACTTGTTTAGAACAGCTGAAAGAGATTCTCCAAGTCAATTCTTAGTGTAGAAAAGGTAGCTAAGATCTGGGAAATCCTTAATTCGAGTTAAGATTACATGAAACACTGTATGAATCCTATATTCTTTACTTAAAGGAGACTAGAGTGGTAAATGTGTGTTATAAAAGGCAGAATACCATTGAAATAGAGAAAGAAACACGTTCGGCAGCTTTGGAAAGCCTTACACTTCACTGAAATGTAGTACTACACTCTATAACACAGTTGAGAGACAATGTTCAATAGCTGCCTCAGTACTTAACAGTGTGTAGGAAGTTGTTTGATAAAGTGGGCAAAGCTTATACTTGGACCAGAAGGCAGAATATAGGAAACTACATGAAAACATGATTAATTCAGTGAAAATGACTGTAAACAGATGTGAACTTGTTTAGAACAGCTGAAAGAGATTCTCCAAGTCAGTTCTTAGTGTAGAAAAGGTAGCTAATATCCGGGAAATCCTTAATTCGAGTTAAGATTACATGAAACACTGTATGAATCCTATATTCTTTACTTAAAGGAGACTAGAGTGGTAAATGTGTGTTATACAAGGCAGAATACCATTGAAATAGAGAAAGAAACACGTTCGGCAGCTTTGGAAAGCCTTACACTTCACTGAAATATAGTACTACACTTTATATAACACAGTTGAGAGACAATGTTCCCTAGCTCCCTCAGTTCATAACAGTGTGTAGGAAGTTGTTTGATAAAGTGGGCAAAGCTTATACTTGGGCCAGAAGGCAGAATATAGGAAACTACATGAAAACATGAATAATTCAGTGAAAATGACTGTAAACAGATGAGAACTTGTTTAGAACAGCTGAAAGAGAATCTCCAAGTCAGTTCTTAGTGTAGAAAACGTAGCTAAGATAAGGAAAATCCTTAATTCCAGTTAAGATCACATGAAACCCTGTATGAATCCTATATTCTTTACTTAAAGGAGACTAGAGTGGTAAATGTGTGTTATACAAGGCAGAATACCATTGAAATAGAGAAAGAAACACGTTCGGCAGCTTTGGAAAGCCTTACACTTCACTGAAATGTAGTAATACACTCTATAACACAGTTGAGAGACAATGTTCAATAGCTGCCTCAGTACTTAACAGTGTGTAGGAAGTTGTTTGATAAAGTGGGCAAAGCTGATACTTGGACCAGAAGGCAGAATATAGGAAACTACATGAAAACATGATTAATTCAGTGAAAATGACTGTAACCAGATGTGAACTTGTTTAGAACAGCTGAAAGAGATTCTCCAAGTCAGTTCTTAGTGTAGAAAAGGTAGCTAATATCCGGGAAATCCTTAATTCGAGTTAAGATTACATGAAACACTGTATGAATCCTATATTCTTTACTTAAAGGAGACTAGAGTGGTAAATGTGTGTTATACAAGGCAGAATACCATTGAAATAGAGAAAGAAACACGTTCGGCAGCTTTGGAAAGCCTTACACTTCACTGAAATATAGTACTACACTTTATATAACACAGTTGAGAGACAATGTTCCCTAGCTCCCTCAGTTCATAACAGTGTGTAGGAAGTTGTTTGATAAAGTGGGCAAAGCTTATACTTGGGCCAGAAGGCAGAATATAGGAAACTACATGAAAACATGAATAATTCAGTGAAAATGACTGTAAACAGATGAGAACTTGTTTAGAACAGCTGAAAGAGAATCTCCAAGTCAGTTCTTAGTGTAGAAAACGTAGCTAAGATAAGGAAAATCCTTAATTCCAGTTAAGATCACATGAAACCCTGTATGAATCCTATATTCTTTACTTAAAGGAGACTAGAGTGGTAAATGTGTGTTATACAAGGCAGAATACCATTGAAATAGAGAAAGAAACACGTTCGGCAGCTTTGGAAAGCCTTACACTTCACTGAAATGTAGTACTACACTCTATAACACAGTTGAGAGACGATGTTCAATAGCTGCCTCAGTACTTAACAGTGTGTAGGAAGTTGTTTGATAAAGTGGGCAAAGCTGATACTTGGACCAGAAGGCAGAATATAGGAAACTACATGAAAACATGATTAATTCAGTGAAAATGACTGTAAACAGATGTGAACTTGTTTAGAACAGCTGAAAGAGATTCTCCAAGTCAGTTCTTAGTGTAGAAAAGGTAGCTAAGATCCGGGAAATCCTTAATTCGAGTTAAGATTACATGAAACACTGTATGAATCCTATATTCTTTACTTAAAGGAGACTAGAGTGGTAAATGTGTGTTATACAAGGCAGAATACCATTGAAATAGAGAAAGGAACACGTTCGGCAGCTTTGGAAAGCCTTACACTTCACTGAAATGTAGTACTACACTTTATATAACACAGTTGAGAGACAATGTTCCCTAGCTCCCTCAGTTCATAACAGTGTGTAGGAAGTTGTTTGATAAAGTGGGCAAAGCTTATACTTGGGCCAGAAGGCAGAATATAGGAAACTACATGAAAACATGAATAATTCAGTGAAAATGACTGTAAACAGATGAGAACTTGTTTAGAACAGCTGAAAGAGAATCTCCAAGTCAGTTCTTAGTGTAGAAAAGTTAGCTAAGATAAGGAAAATCCTTAATTCCAGTTAAGATCACATGAAACACTGTATGAATCCTATATTCTTTACTTAAAGGAGACTAGAGTGGTAAATGTGTGTTATACAAGGCAGAATACCATTGAAATAGAGAAAGAAACACGTTCGGCAGCTTTGGAAAGCCTTACACTTCACTGAAATGTAGTACTACACTCTATAACACAGTTGAGAGACAATGTTCAATAGCTGCCTCAGTACTTAACAGTGTGTAGGAAGTTGTTTGATAAAGTGGGCAAAGCTGATACTTGGACCAGAAGGCAGAATATAGGAAACTACATGAAAACATGATTAATTCAGTGAAAATGACTGTAAACAGATGTGAACTTGTTTAGAACAGCTGAAAGAGATTCTCCAAGTCAGTTCTTAGTGTAGAAAAGGTAGCTAAGATCTGGGAAATCCTTAATTCGAGTTAAGATTACATGAAACACTGTATGAATCCTATATTCTTTACTTAAAGGAGACTAGAGTGGTAAATGTGTGTTATACAAGGCAGAATACCATTGAAATAGAGAAAGAAACACGTTCGGCAGCTTTGGAAAGCCTTACACTTCACTGAAATGTAGTACTACACTCTATAACACAGTTGAGAGACAATGTTCAATAGCTGCCTCAGTACTTAACAGTGTGTAGGAAGTTGTTTGATAAAGTGGGCAAAGCTTATACTTGGACCAGAAGGCAGAATATAGGAAACTACATGAAAACATGATTAATTCAGTGAAAATGACTGTAAACAGATGTGAACTTGTTTAGAACAGCTGAAAGAGATTCTCCAAGTCAGTTCTTAGTGTAGAAAAGGTAGCTAATATCCGGGAAATCCTTAATTCGAGTTAAGATTACATGAAACACTGTATGAATCCTATATTCTTTACTTAAAGGAGACTAGAGTGGTAAATGTGTGTTATACAAGGCAGAATACCATTGAAATAGAGAAAGAAACACGTTCGGCAGCTTTGGAAAGCCTTACACTTCACTGAAATATAGTACTACACTTTATATAACACAGTTGAGAGACAATGTTCCCTAGCTCCCTCAGTTCATAACAGTGTGTAGGAAGTTGTTTGATAAAGTGGGCAAAGCTTATACTTGGGCCAGAAGGCAGAATATAGGAAACTACATGAAAACATGAATAATTCAGTGAAAATGACTGTAAACAGATGAGAACTTGTTTAGAACAGCTGAAAGAGAATCTCCAAGTCAGTTCTTAGTGTAGAAAACGTAGCTAAGATAAGGAAAATCCTTAATTCCAGTTAAGATCACATGAAACCCTGTATGAATCCTATATTCTTTACTTAAAGGAGACTAGAGTGGTAAATGTGTGTTATACAAGGCAGAATACCATTGAAATAGAGAAAGAAACACGTTCGGCAGCTTTGGAAAGCCTTACACTTCACTGAAATGTAGTACTACACTCTATAACACAGTTGAGAGACAATGTTCAATAGCTGCCTCAGTACTTAACAGTGTGTAGGAAGTTGTTTGATAAAGTGGGCAAAGCTTATACTTGGACCAGAAGGCAGAATATAGGAAACTACATGAAAACATGATTAATTCAGTGAAAATGACTGTAAACAGATGTGAACTTGTTTAGAACAGCTGAAAGAGATTCTCCAAGTCAGTTCTTAGTGTAGAAAAGGTAGCTAATATCCGGGAAATCCTTAATTCGAGTTAAGATTACATGAAACACTGTATGAATCCTATATTCTTTACTTAAAGGAGACTAGAGTGGTAAATGTGTGTTATACAAGGCAGAATACCATTGAAATAGAGAAAGAAACACGTTCGCCAGCTTTGGAAAGCCTTACACTTCACTGAAATGTAGTAATACACTCTATAACACAGTTGGGAGACAATGTTCTCGAGCTGCCTCAGTTCATAACAGTGTGTAGGAAGTTGTTTGATAAAGTGGGCAAAGCTTATACTTGGGCCAGAAGGCACAATATAGGAAACTACATGAAAACATGAATAATTCAGTGAAAATGACTGTAAACAGATGAGAACTTGTTTAGAACAGCTGAAAGAGAATCTCCAAGTCAGTTCTTAGTGTAGAAAAGGTAGGTAAGATAAGGGAAATACTTAATTCCAGTGAAGATCACATGAAACACTGTATGAATCCTATATTCTTTACTTAAAGGAGACTAGAGTGGTAAATGTGTGTTATACAAGGCAGAATACCATTGAAATAGAGAAAGAAACACGTTCGGCAGCTTTGGAAAGCCTTACACTTCACTGAAATGTAGTACTACACTCTATAACACAGTTGAGAGACAATGTTCAATAGCTGCCTCAGTACTTAACAGTGTGTAGGAAGTTGTTTGATAAAGTGGGCAAAGCTTATACTTGGACCAGAAGGCAGAATATAGGAAACTACATGAAAACATGATTAATTCAGTGAAAATGACTGTAAACAGATGTGAACTTGTTTAGAACAGCTGAAAGAGATTCTCCAAGTCAGTTCTTAGTGTAGAAAAGGTAGCTAATATCCGGGAAATCCTTAATTCGAGTTAAGATTACATGAAACACTGTATGAATCCTATATTCTTTACTTAAAGGAGACTAGAGTGGTAAATGTGTGTTATACAAGGCAGAATACCATTGAAATAGAGAAAGAAACACGTTCGGCAGCTTTGGAAAGCCTTACACTTCACTGAAATATAGTACTACACTTTATATAACACAGTTGAGAGACAATGTTCCCTAGCTCCCTCAGTTCATAACAGTGTGTAGGAAGTTGTTTGATAAAGTGGGCAAAGCTTATACTTGGGCCAGAAGGCAGAATATAGGAAACTACATGAAAACATGAATAATTCAGTGAAAATGACTGTAAACAGATGAGAACTTGTTTAGAACAGCTGAAAGAGAATCTCCAAGTCAGTTCTTAGTGTAGAAAACGTAGCTAAGATAAGGAAAATCCTTAATTCCAGTTAAGATCACATGAAACCCTGTATGAATCCTATATTCTTTACTTAAAGGAGACTAGAGTGGTAAATGTGTGTTATACAAGGCAGAATACCATTGAAATAGAGAAAGAAACACGTTCGGCAGCTTTGGAAAGCCTTACACTTCACTGAAATGTAGTAATACACTCTATAACACAGTTGAGAGACAATGTTCAATAGCTGCCTCAGTACTTAACAGTGTGTAGGAAGTTGTTTGATAAAGTGGGCAAAGCTGATACTTGGACCAGAAGGCAGAATATAGGAAACTACATGAAAACATGATTAATTCAGTGAAAATGACTGTAAACAGATGTGAACTTGTTTAGAACAGCTGAAAGAGATTCTCCAAGTCAGTTCTTAGTGTAGAAAAGGTAGCTAAGATCTGGGAAATCCTTAATTCGAGTTAAGATTACATGAAACACTGTATGAATCCTATATTCTTTACTTAAAGGAGACTAGAGTGGTAAATGTGTGTTATACAAGGCAGAATACCATTGAAATAGAGAAAGAAACACGTTCGCCAGCTTTGGAAAGCCTTACACTTCACTGAAATGTAGTAATACACTCTATAACACAGTTGGGAGACAATGTTCTCGAGCTGCCTCAGTTCATAACAGTGTGTAGGAAGTTGTTTGATAAAGTGGGCAAAGCTTATACTTGGGCCAGAAGGCACAATATAGGAAACTACATGAAAACATGAATAATTCAGTGAAAATGACTGTAAACAGATGAGAACTTGTTTAGAACAGCTGAAAGAGAATCTCCAAGTCAGTTCTTAGTGTAGAAAAGGTAGGTAAGATAAGGGAAATACTTAATTCCAGTGAAGATCACATGAAACACTGTATGAATCCTATATTCTTTACTTAAAGGAGACTAGAGTGGTAAATGTGTGTTATACAAGGCAGAATACCATTGAAATAGAGAAAGAAACACGTTCGGCAGCTTTGGAAAGCCTTACACTTCACTGAAATGTAGTACTACACTCTATAACACAGTTGAGAGACAATGTTCAATAGCTGCCTCAGTACTTAACAGTGTGTAGGAAGTTGTTTGATAAAGTGGGCAAAGCTGATACTTGGACCAGAAGGCAGAATATAGGAAACTACATGAAAACATGATTAATTCAGTGAAAATGACTGTAAACAGATGTGAACTTGTTTAGAACAGCTGAAAGAGATTCTCCAAGTCAGTTCTTAGTGTAGAAAAGGTAGCTAATATCCGGGAAATCCTTAATTCGAGTTAAGATTACATGAAACACTGTATGAATCCTATATTCTTTACTTAAAGGAGACTAGAGTGGTAAATGTGTGTTATACAAGGCAGAATACCATTGAAATAGAGAAAGAAACACGTTCGGCAGCTTTGGAAAGCCTTACACTTCACTGAAATATAGTACTACACTTTATATAACACAGTTGAGAGACAATGTTCCCTAGCTCCCTCAGTTCATAACAGTGTGTAGGAAGTTGTTTGATAAAGTGGGCAAAGCTTATACTTGGGCCAGAAGGCAGAATATAGGAAACTACATGAAAACATGAATAATTCAGTGAAAATGACTGTAAACAGATGAGAACTTGTTTAGAACAGCTGAAAGAGAATCTCCAAGTCAGTTCTTAGTGTAGAAAACGTAGCTAAGATAAGGAAAATCCTTAATTCCAGTTAAGATCACATGAAACCCTGTATGAATCCTATATTCTTTACTTAAAGGAGACTAGAGTGGTAAATGTGTGTTATACAAGGCAGAATACCATTGAAATAGAGAAAGAAACACGTTCGGCAGCTTTGGAAAGCCTTACACTTCACTGAAATGTAGTAATACACTCTATAACACAGTTGAGAGACAATGTTCAATAGCTGCCTCAGTACTTAACAGTGTGTAGGAAGTTGTTTGATAAAGTGGGCAAAGCTGATACTTGGACCAGAAGGCAGAATATAGGAAACTACATGAAAACATGATTAATTCAGTGAAAATGACTGTAAACAGATGTGAACTTGTTTAGAACAGCTGAAAGAGATTCTCCAAGTCAGTTCTTAGTGTAGAAAAGGTAGCTAAGATCTGGGAAATCCTTAATTCGAGTTAAGATTACATGAAACACTGTATGAATCCTATATTCTTTACTTAAAGGAGACTAGAGTGGTAAATGTGTGTTATACAAGGCAGAATACCATTGAAATAGAGAAAGAAACACGTTCGCCAGCTTTGGAAAGCCTTACACTTCACTGAAATGTAGTAATACACTCTATAACACAGTTGGGAGACAATGTTCTCGAGCTGCCTCAGTTCATAACAGTGTGTAGGAAGTTGTTTGATAAAGTGGGCAAAGCTTATACTTGGGCCAGAAGGCACAATATAGGAAACTACATGAAAACATGAATAATTCAGTGAAAATGACTGTAAACAGATGAGAACTTGTTTAGAACAGCTGAAAGAGAATCTCCAAGTCAGTTCTTAGTGTAGAAAACGTAGCTAAGATAAGGAAAATCCTTAATTCCAGTTAAGATCACATGAAACCCTGTATGAATCCTATATTCTTTACTTAAAGGAGACTAGAGTGGTAAATGTGTGTTATACAAGGCAGAATACCATTGAAATAGAGAAAGAAACACGTTCGGCAGCTTTGGAAAGCCTTACACTTCACTGAAATGTAGTAATACACTCTATAACACAGTTGAGAGACAATGTTCAATAGCTGCCTCAGTACTTAACAGTGTGTAGGAAGTTGTTTGATAAAGTGGGCAAAGCTGATACTTGGACCAGAAGGCAGAATATAGGAAACTACATGAAAACATGATTAATTCAGTGAAAATGACTGTAAACAGATGTGAACTTGTTTAGAACAGCTGAAAGAGATTCTCCAAGTCAGTTCTTAGTGTAGAAAAGGTAGCTAAGATCTGGGAAATCCTTAATTCGAGTTAAGATTACATGAAACACTGTATGAATCCTATATTCTTTACTTAAAGGAGACTAGAGTGGTAAATGTGTGTTATACAAGGCAGAATACCATTGAAATAGAGAAAGAAACATGTTCGGCAGCTTTGGAAAGCCTTACACTTCACTGAAATGTAGTACTACACTTTATATAACACAGTTGAGAGACAATGTTCCCTAGCTCCCTCAGTTCATAACAGTGTGTAGGAAGTTGTTTGATAAAGTGGGCAAAGCTTATACTTGGGCCAGAAGGCAGAATATAGGAAACTACATGAAAACATGAATAATTCAGTGAAAATGACTGTAAACAGATGAGAACTTGTTTAGAACAGCTGAAAGAGAATCTCCAAGTCAGTTCTTAGTGTAGAAAAGGTAGGTAAGATAAGGGAAACACTTAATTCCAGTGAAGATCACATGAAACACTGTATGAATCCTATATTCTTTACTTAAAGGAGACTAGAGTGGTAAATGTGTGTTATACAAGGCAGAATACCATTGAAATAGAGAAAGAAACACGTTCGGCAGCTTTGGAAAGCCTTACACTTCACTGAAATGTAGTACTACACTCTATAACACTGTTGAGAGACAATGTTCAATAGCTGCCTCAGTACTTAACAGTGTGTAGGAAGTTGTTTGATAAAGTGGGCAAAGCTGATACTTGGACCAGAAGGCAGAATATAGGAAACTACATGAAAACATGATTAATTCAGTGAAAATGACTGTAAACAGATGTGAACTTGTTTAGAACAGCTGAAAGAGATTCTCCAAGTCAGTTCTTAGTGTAGAAAAGGTAGCTAAGATCTGGGAAATCCTTAATTCGAGTTAAGATTACATGAAACACTGTATGAATCCTATATTCTTTACTTAAAGGAGACTAGAGTGGTAAATGTGTGTTATACAAGGCAGAATACCATTGAAATAGAGAAAGAAACACGTTCGGCAGCTTTGGAAAGCCTTACACTTCACTGAAATGTAGTACTACACTCTATAACACAGTTGAGAGACAATGTTCAATAGCTGCCTCAGTACTTAACAGTGTGTAGGAAGTTGATTGATAAAGTGGGCAAAGCTTATACTTGGACCAGAAGGCAGAATATAGGAAACTACATGAAAACATGATTAATTCAGTGAAAATGACTGTAAACAGATGTGAACTTGTTTAGAACAGCTGAAAGAGATTCTCCAAGTCAGTTCTTAGTGTAGAAAAGGTAGCTAATATCCGGGAAATCCTTAATTCGAGTTAAGATTACATGAAACACTGTATGAATCCTATATTCTTTACTTAAAGGAGACTAGAGTGGTAAATGTGTGTTATACAAGGCAGAATACCATTGAAATAGAGAAAGAAACACGTTCGGCAGCTTTGGAAAGCCTTACACTTCACTGAAATGTAGTACTACACTTTATATAACACAGTTGAGAGACAATGTTCCCTAGCTCCCTCAGTTCATAACAGTGTGTAGGAAGTTGTTTGATAAAGTGGGCAAAGCTTATACTTGGGCCAGAAGGCAGAATATAGGAAACTACATGAAAACATGAATAATTCAGTGAAAATGACTGTAAACAGATGAGAACTTGTTTAGAACAGCTGAAAGAGAATCTCCAAGTCAGTTCTTAGTGTAGAAAACGTAGCTAAGATAAGGAAAATCCTTAATTCCAGTTAAGATCACATGAAACACTGTATGAATCCTATATTCTTTACTTAAAGGAGACTAGAGTGGTAAATGTGTGTTATACAAGGCAGAATACCATTGAAATAGAGAAAGAAACACGTTCGCCAGCTTTGGAAAGCCTTACACTTCACTGAAATGTAGTAATACACTCTATAACACAGTTGAGAGACAATGTTCTCGAGCTGCCTCAGTTCATAACAGTGTGTAGGAAGTTGTTTGATAAAGTGGGCAAAGCTTATACTTGGGCCAGAAGGCACAATATAGGAAACTACATGAAAACATGAATAATTCAGTGAAAATGACTGTAAACAGATGAGAACTTGTTTAGAACAGCTGAAAGAGAATCTCCAAGTCAGTTCTTAGTGTAGAAAAGGTAGGTAAGATAAGGGAAATACTTAATTCCAGTGAAGATCACATGAAACACTGTATGAATCCTATATTCTTTACTTAAAGGAGACTAGAGTGGTAAATGTGTGTTATACAAGGCAGAATACCATTGAAATAGAGAAAGAAACACGTTCGGCAGCTTTGGAAAGCCTTACACTTCACTGAAATGTAGTACTACACTCTATAACACAGTTGAGAGACAATGTTCAATAGCTGCCTCAGTACTTAACAGTGTGTAGGAAGTTGTTTGATAAAGTGGGCAAAGCTGATACTTGGACCAAAAGGCAGAATATAGGAAACTACATGAAAACATGAATAATTCAGTGAAAATGACTGTAAAAAGATGTGAACTTGTTTAGAACTGCTGAAAGAGATTCTCCAAGTCAGTTCTTAGTGTAGAAAAGGTAGCTAAGATCCGGGAAATCCTTAATTCGAGTTAAGATTACATGAAACACTGTATGAATCCTATATTCTTTACTTAAAGGAGACTAGAGTGGTAAATGTGTTATACAAGGCAGAATACCATTGAAATAGAGAAAGAAACACGTTCGGCAGCTTTGGAAAGCCTTACACTTCACTGAAATGTAGTACTACACTGTATAACACAGTTGAGAGACAATGTTCAATAGCTGCCTCAGTACTTAACAGTGTTTAGGAAGTTGTTTGATAAAGTGGGCAAAGCTTATACTTCGACCAGAAGGCAGAATATAGGAAACTACATGAAAACATGATTAATTCAGTGAAAATGACTGTAAACAGATGTGAACTTGTTTAGAACAGCTGAAAGAGATTCTCCAAGTCAGTTCTTAGTGTAGAAAAGGTAGCTAATATCCGGGAAATCCTTAATTCGAGTTAAGATTACATGAAACAGTGTATGAATCCTATATTCTTTACTTAAAGGAGACTAGAGTGGTAAATGTGTGTTATACAAGGCAGAATACCATTGAAATAGAGAAAGAAACACGTTCGGCAGCTTTGGAAAGCCTTACACTTCACTGAAATGTAGTACTACACTTTATATAACACAGTTGAGAGACAATGTTCCCTAGCTCCCTCAGTTCATAACAGTGTGTAGGAAGTTGTTTGATAAAGTGGGCAAAGCTTATACTTGGGCCAGAAGGCAGAATATAGGAAACTACATGAAAACATGAATAATTCAGTGAAAATGACTGTAAACAGATAAGAACTTGTTTAGAACAGCTGAAAGAGAATCTCCAAGTCAGTTCTTAGTGTAGAATACGTAGCTAAGATAAGGAAAATCCTTAATTCCAGTTAAGATCACATGAAACACTGTATGAATCCTATATTCTTTACTTAAAGGAGACTAGAGTGGTAAATGTGTGTTATACAAGGCAGAATACCATTGAAATAGAGAAAGAAACACGTTCGGCAGCTTTGGAAAGCCTTACACTTCACTGAAATGTAGTACTACACTCTATAACACTGTTGAGAGACAATGTTCAATAGCTGCCTCAGTACTTAACAGTGTGTAGGAAGTTGTTTGATAAAGTGGGCAAAGCTGATACTTGGACCAGAAGGCAGAATATAGGAAACTACATGAAAACATGATTAATTCAGTGAAAATGACTGTAAACAGATGTGAACTTGTTTAGAACAGCTGAAAGAGATTCTCCAAGTCAGTTCTTAGTGTAGAAAAGGTAGCTAAGATCTGGGAAATCCTTAATTCGAGTTAAGATTACATGAAACACTGTATGAATCCTATATTCTTTACTTAAAGGAGACTAGAGTGGTAAATGTGTGTTATACAAGGCAGAATACCATTGAAATAGAGAAAGAAACACGTTCGGCAGCTTTGGAAAGCCTTACACTTCACTGAAATGTAGTACTACACTCTATAACACAGTTGAGAGACAATGTTCAATAGCTGCCTCAGTACTTAACAGTGTGTAGGAAGTTGATTGATAAAGTGGGCAAAGCTTATACTTGGACCAGAAGGCAGAATATAGGAAACTACATGAAAACATGATTAATTCAGTGAAAATGACTGTAAACAGATGTGAACTTGTTTAGAACAGCTGAAAGAGATTCTCCAAGTCAGTTCTTAGTGTAGAAAAGGTAGCTAATATCCGGGAAATCCTTAATTCGAGTTAAGATTACATGAAACACTGTATGAATCCTATATTCTTTACTTAAAGGAGACTAGAGTGGTAAATGTGTGTTATACAAGGCAGAATACCATTGAAATAGAGAAAGAAACACGTTCGGCAGCTTTGGAAAGCCTTACACTTCACTGAAATGTAGTACTACACTTTATATAACACAGTTGAGAGACAATGTTCCCTAGCTCCCTCAGTTCATAACAGTGTGTAGGAAGTTGTTTGATAAAGTGGGCAAAGCTTATACTTGGGCCAGAAGGCAGAATATAGGAAACTACATGAAAACATGAATAATTCAGTGAAAATGACTGTAAACAGATGAGAACTTGTTTAGAACAGCTGAAAGAGAATCTCCAAGTCAGTTCTTAGTGTAGAAAACGTAGCTAAGATAAGGAAAATCCTTAATTCCAGTTAAGATCACATGAAACACTGTATGAATCCTATATTCTTTACTTAAAGGAGACTAGAGTGGTAAATGTGTGTTATACAAGGCAGAATACCATTGAAATAGAGAAAGAAACACGTTCGCCAGCTTTGGAAAGCCTTACACTTCACTGAAATGTAGTAATACACTCTATAACACAGTTGAGAGACAATGTTCTCGAGCTGCCTCAGTTCATAACAGTGTGTAGGAAGTTGTTTGATAAAGTGGGCAAAGCTTATACTTGGGCCAGAAGGCACAATATAGGAAACTACATGAAAACATGAATAATTCAGTGAAAATGACTGTAAACAGATGAGAACTTGTTTAGAACAGCTGAAAGAGAATCTCCAAGTCAGTTCTTAGTGTAGAAAAGGTAGGTAAGATAAGGGAAATACTTAATTCCAGTGAAGATCACATGAAACACTGTATGAATCCTATATTCTTTACTTAAAGGAGACTAGAGTGGTAAATGTGTGTTATACAAGGCAGAATACCATTGAAATAGAGAAAGAAACACGTTCGGCAGCTTTGGAAAGCCTTACACTTCACTGAAATGTAGTACTACACTCTATAACACAGTTGAGAGACAATGTTCAATAGCTGCCTCAGTACTTAACAGTGTGTAGGAAGTTGTTTGATAAAGTGGGCAAAGCTGATACTTGGACCAAAAGGCAGAATATAGGAAACTACATGAAAACATGAATAATTCAGTGAAAATGACTGTAAAAAGATGTGAACTTGTTTAGAACTGCTGAAAGAGATTCTCCAAGTCAGTTCTTAGTGTAGAAAAGGTAGCTAAGATCCGGGAAATCCTTAATTCGAGTTAAGATTACATGAAACACTGTATGAATCCTATATTCTTTACTTAAAGGAGACTAGAGTGGTAAATGTGTTATACAAGGCAGAATACCATTGAAATAGAGAAAGAAACACGTTCGGCAGCTTTGGAAAGCCTTACACTTCACTGAAATGTAGTACTACACTGTATAACACAGTTGAGAGACAATGTTCAATAGCTGCCTCAGTACTTAACAGTGTTTAGGAAGTTGTTTGATAAAGTGGGCAAAGCTTATACTTCGACCAGAAGGCAGAATATAGGAAACTACATGAAAACATGATTAATTCAGTGAAAATGACTGTAAACAGATGTGAACTTGTTTAGAACAGCTGAAAGAGATTCTCCAAGTCAGTTCTTAGTGTAGAAAAGGTAGCTAATATCCGGGAAATCCTTAATTCGAGTTAAGATTACATGAAACAGTGTATGAATCCTATATTCTTTACTTAAAGGAGACTAGAGTGGTAAATGTGTGTTATACAAGGCAGAATACCATTGAAATAGAGAAAGAAACACGTTCGGCAGCTTTGGAAAGCCTTACACTTCACTGAAATGTAGTACTACACTTTATATAACACAGTTGAGAGACAATGTTCCCTAGCTCCCTCAGTTCATAACAGTGTGTAGGAAGTTGTTTGATAAAGTGGGCAAAGCTTATACTTGGGCCAGAAGGCAGAATATAGGAAACTACATGAAAACATGAATAATTCAGTGAAAATGACTGTAAACAGATAAGAACTTGTTTAGAACAGCTGAAAGAGAATCTCCAAGTCAGTTCTTAGTGTAGAATACGTAGCTAAGATAAGGAAAATCCTTAATTCCAGTTAAGATCACATGAAACACTGTATGAATCCTATATTCTTTACTTAAAGGAGACTAGAGTGGTAAATGTGTGTTATACAAGGCAGAATACCATTGAAATAGAGAAAGAAACACGTTCGGCAGCTTTGGAAAGCCTTACACTTCACTGAAATGTAGTAATACACTCTATAACACAGTTGAGAGACAATGTTCCCGAGCTGCCTCAGTTCATAACAGTGTGTAGGAAGTTGTTTGATAAAGTGGGCAAAGCTTATACTTGGGTCAGAAGGCACAATATAGGAAACTACATGAAAACATGAATAATTCAGTGAAAATGACTGTAAACAGATGAGAACTTGTTTAGAACAGCTGAAAGAGAATCTCCAAGTCAGTTCTTAGTGTAGAAAAGGTAGGTAAGATAAGCGAAATACTTAATTCCAGTGAAGATCACATGAAACACTGTATGAATCCTATATTCTTTACTTAAAGGAGACTAGAGTGGTAAATGTGTGTTATACAAGGCAGAATACCATTGAAATAGAGAAAGAAACACGTTCGGCAGCTTTGGAAAGCCTTACACTTCACTGAAATGTAGTACTACACTCTATAACACAGTTGAGAGACGATGTTCAATAGCTGCCTCAGTACTTAACAGTGTGTAGGAAGTTGTTTGATAAAGTGGGCAAAGCTGATACTTGGACCAGAAGGCAGAATATAGGAAACTACATGAAAACATGATTAATTCAGTGAAAATGACTGTAAACAGATGTGAACTTGTTTAGAACTGCTGAAAGAGATTCTCCAAGTCAGTTCTTAGTGTAGAAAAGGTAGCTAAGATCTGGGAAATCCTTAATTCGAGTTAAGATTACATGAAACACTGTATGAATCCTATATTCTTTACTTAAAGGAGACTAGAGTGGTAAATGTGTGTTATACAAGGCAGAATACCATTGAAATAGAGAAAGGAACACGTTCGGCAGCTTTGGAAAGCCTTACACTTCACTGAAATGTAGTACTACACTCTATAACACAGTTGAGAGACAATGTTCAATAGCTGCCTCAGTACTTAACAGTGTGTAGGAAGTTGTTTGATAAAGTGGGCAAAGCTGATACTTGGACCAGAAGGCAGAATATAGGAAACTACATGAAAACATGATTAATTCAGTGAAAATGACTGTAAACAGATGTGAACTTGTTTAGAACAGCTGAAAGAGATTCTCCAAGTCAGTTCTTAGTGTAGAAAAGGTAGCTAAGATCTGGGAAATCCTTAATTCGAGTTAAGATTACATGAAACACTGTATGAATCCTATATTCTTTACTTAAAGGAGACTAGAGTGGTAAATGTGTGTTATACAAGGCAGAATACCATTGAAATAGAGAAAGAAACACGTTCGGCAGCTTTGGAAAGCCTTACACTTCACTGAAATGTAGTACTACACTCTATAACACAGTTGAGAGACAATGTTCAATAGCTGCCTCAGTACTTAACAGTGTGTAGGAAGTTGTTTGATAAAGTGGGCAAAGCTGATACTTGGACCAGAAGGCAGAATATAGGAAACTACATGAAAACATGATTAATTCAGTGAAAATGACTGTAAACAGATGTGAACTTGTTTAGAACAGCTGAAAGAGATTCTCCAAGTCAGTTCTTAGTGTAGAAAAGGTAGCTAAGATCTGGGAAATCCTTAATTCGAGTTAAGATTACATGAAACACTGTATGAATCCTATATTCTTTACTTAAAGGAGACTAGAGTGGTAAATGTGTGTTATACAAGGCAGAATACCATTGAAATAGAGAAAGAAACACGTTCGGCAGCTTTGGAAAGCCTTACACTTCACTGAAATGTAGTACTACACTCTATAACACAGTTGAGAGACAATGTTCAATAGCTGCCTCAGTACTTAACAGTGTGTAGGAAGTTGTTTGATAAAGTGGGCAAAGCTTATACTTGGACCAGAAGGCAGAATATAGGAAACTACATGAAAACATGATTAATTCAGTGAAAATGACTGTAAACAGATGTGAACTTGTTTAGAACAGCTGAAAGAGATTCTCCAAGTCAGTTCTTAGTGTAGAAAAGGTAGCTAATATCCGGGAAATCCTTAATTCGAGTTAAGATTACATGAAACACTGTATGAATCCTATATTCTTTACTTAAAGGAGACTAGAGTGGTAAATGTGTGTTATACAAGGCAGAATACCATTGAAATAGAGAAAGAAACACGTTCGGCAGCTTTGGAAAGCCTTACACTTCACTGAAATGTAGTACTACACTTTATATAACACAGTTGAGAGACAATGTTCCCTAGCTCCCTCAGTTCATAACAGTGTGTAGGAAGTTGTTTGATAAAGTGGGCAAAGCTTATACTTGGGCCAGAAGGCAGAATATAGGAAACTACATGAAAACATGAATAATTCAGTGAAAATGACTGTAAACAGATGAGAACTTGTTTAGAACAGCTGAAAGAGAATCTCCAAGTCAGTTCTTAGTGTAGAAAACGTAGCTAAGATAAGGAAAATCCTTAATTCCAGTTAAGATCACATGAAACACTGTATGAATCCTATATTCTTTACTTAAAGGAGACTAGAGTGGTAAATGTGTGTTATACAAGGCAGAATACCATTGAAATAGAGAAAGAAACACGTTCGGCAGCTTTGGAAAGCCTTACACTTCACTGAAATGTAGTAATACACTCTATAACACAGTTGAGAGACAATGTTCCCGAGCTGCCTCAGTTCATAACAGTGTGTAGGAAGTTGTTTGATAAAGTGGGCAAAGCTGATACTTGGACCAGAAGGCAGAATATAGGAAACTACATGAAAACATGATTAATTCAGTGAAAATGACTGTAAACAGATGAGAACTTGTTTAGAACAGCTGAAAGAGATTCTCCAAGTCAGTTCTTAGTGTAGAAAAGGTAGCTAAGATCTGGGAAATCCTTAATTCGAGTTAAGATTACATGAAACACTGTATGAATCCTATATTCTTTACTTAAAGGAGACTAGAGTGGTAAATGTGTGTTATACAAGGCAGAATACCATTGAAATAGAGAAAGAAACACGTTCGGCAGCTTTGGAAAGCCTTACACTTCACTGAAATGTAGTACTACACTCTATAACACAGTTGAGAGACAATGTTCAATAGCTGCCTCAGTACTTAACAGTGTGTAGGAAGTTGTTTGATAAAGTGGGCAAAGCTTATACTTGGACCAGAAGGCAGAATATAAGAAACTACATGAAAACATGATTAATTCAGTGAAAATGACTGTAAACAGATGTGAACTTGTTTAGAACAGCTGAAAGAGATTCTCCAAGTCAGTTCTTAGTGTAGAAAAGGTAGCTAATATCCGGGAAATCCTTAATTCGAGTTAAGATTACATGAAACACTGTATGAATCCTATATTCTTTACTTAAAGGAGACTAGAGTGGTAAATGTGTGTTATACAAGGCAGAATACCATTGAAATAGAGAAAGAAACACGTTCGGCAGCTTTGGAAAGCCTTACACTTCACTGAAATGTAGTACTACACTTTATATAACACAGTTGAGAGACAATGTTCCCTAGCTCCCTCAGTTCATAACAGTGTGTAGGAAGTTGTTTGATAAAGTGGGCAAAGCTTATACTTGGGCCAGAAGGCAGAATATAGGAAACTACATGAAAACATGAAAAATTCAGTGAAAATGACTGTAAACAGATGAGAACTTGTTTAGAACAGCTGAAAGAGAATCTCCAAGTCAGTTCTTAGTGTAGAAAACGTAGCTAAGATAAGGAAAATCCTTAATTCCAGTTAAGATCACATGAAACACTGTATGAATCCTATATTCTTTACTTAAAGGAGACTAGAGTGGTAAATGTGTGTTATACAAGGCAGAATACCATTGAAATAGAGAAAGAAACACGTTCGGCAGCTTTGTAAAGCCTTACACTTCACTGAAATGTAGTACTACACTCTATAACACAGTTGAGAGACAATGTTCAATAGCTGCCTCAGTACTTAACAGTGTGTAGGAAGTTGTTTGATAAAGTGGGCAAAGCTTATACTTGGACCAGAAGGCAGAATATAAGAAACTACATGAAAACATGATTAATTCAGTGAAAATGACTGTAAACAGATGTGAACTTGTTTAGAACAGCTGAAAGAGATTCTCCAAGTCAGTTCTTAGTGTAGAAAAGGTAGCTAATATCCGGGAAATCCTTAATTCGAGTTAAGATTACATGAAACACTGTATGAATCCTATATTCTTTACTTAAAGGAGACTAGAGTGGTAAATGTGTGTTATACAAGGCAGAATACCATTGAAATAGAGAAAGAAACACGTTCGGCAGCTTTGGAAAGCCTTACACTTCACTGAAATGTAGTACTACACTCTATAACACAGTTGAGAGACAATGTTCCCTAGCTCCCTCAGTTCATAACAGTGTGTAGGAAGTTGTTTGATAAAGTGGGCAAAGCTTATACTTGGGCCAGAAGGCAGAATATAGGAAACTACATGAAAACATGAATAATTCAGTGAAAATGACTGTAAACAGATGAGAACTTGTTTAGAACAGCTGAAAGAGAATCTCCAAGTCAGTTCTTAGTGTAGAAAACGTAGCTAAGATAAGGAAAATCCTTAATTCCAGTTAAGATCACATGAAACACTGTATGAATCCTATATTCTTTACTTAAAGGAGACTAGAGTGGTAAATGTGTGTTATACAAGGCAGAATACCATTGAAATAGAGAAAGAAACACGTTCGGCAGCTTTGGAAAGCCTTACACTTCACTGAAATGTAGTAATACACTCTATAACACAGTTGAGAGACAATGTTCCCGAGCTGCCTCAGTTCATAACAGTGTGTAGGAAGTTGTTTGATAAAGTGGGCAAAGCTGATACTTGGACCAGAAGGCAGAATATAGGAAACTACATGAAAACATGATTAATTCAGTGAAAATGACTGTAAACAGATGAGAACTTGTTTAGAACAGCTGAAAGAGATTCTCCAAGTCAGTTCTTAGTGTAGAAAAGGTAGCTAAGATCTGGGAAATCCTTAATTCGAGTTAAGATTACATGAAACACTGTATGAATCCTATATTCTTTACTTAAAGGAGACTAGAGTGGTAAATGTGTGTTATACAAGGCAGAATACCATTGAAATAGAGAAAGAAACACGTTCGGCAGCTTTGGAAAGCCTTACACTTCACTGAAATGTAGTACTACACTCTATAACACAGTTGAGAGACAATGTTCAATAGCTGCCTCAGTACTTAACAGTGTGTAGGAAGTTGTTTGATAAAGTGGGCAAAGCTTATACTTGGACCAGAAGGCAGAATATAAGAAACTACATGAAAACATGATTAATTCAGTGAAAATGACTGTAAACAGATGTGAAATTGTTTAGAACAGCTGAAAGAGATTCTCCAAGTCAGTTCTTAGTGTAGAAAAGGTAGCTAATATCCGGGAAATCCTTAATTCGAGTTAAGATTACATGAAACACTGTATGAATCCTATATTCTTTACTTAAAGGAGACTAGAGTGGTAAATGTGTGTTATACAAGGCAGAATACCATTGAAATAGAGAAAGAAACACGTTCGGCAGCTTTGGAAAGCCTTACACTTCACTGAAATGTAGTACTACACTCTATAACACAGTTGAGAGACAATGTTCAATAGCTGCCTCAGTACTTAACAGTGTGTAGGAAGTTGTTTGATAAAGTGGGCAAAGCTTATACTTGGACCAGAAGGCAGAATATAGGAAACTACATGAAAACATGATTAATTCAGTGAAAATGACTGTAAACAGATGTGAACTTGTTTAGAACAGCTGAAAGAGATTCTCCAAGTCAGTTCTTAGTGTAGAAAAGGTAGCTAATATCCGGGAAATCCTTAATTCGAGTTAAGATTACATGAAACACTGTATGAATCCTATATTCTTTACTTAAAGGAGACTAGAGTGGTAAATGTGTGTTATACAAGGCAGAATACCATTGAAATAGAGAAAGAAACACGTTCGGCAGCTTTGGAAAGCCTTACACTTCACTGAAATGTAGTACTACACTTTATATAACACAGTTGAGAGACAATGTTCCCTAGCTCCCTCAGTTCATAACAGTGTGTAGGAAGTTGTTTGATAAAGTGGGCAAAGCTTATACTTGGGCCAGAAGGCAGAATATAGGAAACTACATGAAAACATGAATAATTCAGTGAAAATGACTGTAAACAGATGAGAACTTGTTTAGAACAGCTGAAAGAGAATCTCCAAGTCAGTTCTTAGTGTAGAAAACGTAGCTAAGATAAGGAAAATCCTTAATTCCAGTTAAGATCACGTGAAACACTGTATGAATCCTATATTCTTTACTTAAAGGAGACTAGAGTGGTAAATGTGTGTTATACAAGGCAGAATACCATTGAAATAGAGAAAGAAACACGTTCGGCAGCTTTGGAAAGCCTTACACTTCACTGAAATGTAGTAATACACTCTATAACACAGTTGAGAGACAATGTTCCCGAGCTGCCTCAGTTCATAACAGTGTGTAGGAAGTTGTTTGATAAAGTGGGCAAAGCTGATACTTGGACCAGAAGGCAGAATATAGGAAACTACATGAAAACATGATTAATTCAGTGAAAATGACTGTAAACAGATGAGAACTTGTTTAGAACAGCTGAAAGAGATTCTCCAAGTCAGTTCTTAGTGTAGAAAAGGTAGCTAAGATCTGGGAAATCCTTAATTCGAGTTAAGATTACATGAAACACTGTATGAATCCTATATTCTTTACTTAAAGGAGACTAGAGTGGTAAATGTGTGTTATACAAGGCAGAATACCATTGAAATAGAGAAAGAAACACGTTCGGCAGCTTTGGAAAGCCTTACACTTCACTGAAATGTAGTACTACACTCTATAACACAGTTGAGAGACAATGTTCAATAGCTGCCTCAGTACTTAACAGTGTGTAGGAAGTTGTTTGATAAAGTGGGCAAAGCTTATACTTGGACCAGAAGGCAGAATATAAGAAACTACATGAAAACATGATTAATTCAGTGAAAATGACTGTAAACAGATGTGAAATTGTTTAGAACAGCTGAAAGAGATTCTCCAAGTCAGTTCTTAGTGTAGAAAAGGTAGCTAATATCCGGGAAATCCTTAATTCGAGTTAAGATTACATGAAACACTGTATGAATCCTATATTCTTTACTTAAAGGAGACTAGAGTGGTAAATGTGTGTTATACAAGGCAGAATACCATTGAAATAGAGAAAGAAACACGTTCGGCAGCTTTGGAAAGCCTTACACTTCACTGAAATGTAGTACTACACTCTATAACACAGTTGAGAGACAATGTTCAATAGCTGCCTCAGTACTTAACAGTGTGTAGGAAGTTGTTTGATAAAGTGGGCAAAGCTTATACTTGGACCAGAAGGCAGAATATAGGAAACTACATGAAAACATGATTAATTCAGTGAAAATGACTGTAAACAGATGTGAACTTGTTTAGAACAGCTGAAAGAGATTCTCCAAGTCAGTTCTTAGTGTAGAAAAGGTAGCTAATATCCGGGAAATCCTTAATTCGAGTTAAGATTACATGAAACACTGTATGAATCCTATATTCTTTACTTAAAGGAGACTAGAGTGGTAAATGTGTGTTATACAAGGCAGAATACCATTGAAATAGAGAAAGAAACACGTTCGGTAGCTTTGGAAAGCCTTACACTTCACTGAAATGTAGTACTACACTTTATATAACACAGTTGAGAGACAATGTTCCCTAGCTCCCTCAGTTCATAACAGTGTGTAGGAAGTTGTTTGATAAAGTGGGCAAAGCTTATACTTGGGCCAGAAGGCAGAATATAGGAAACTACATGAAAAC
Organism: Pipistrellus hanaki; assembly: GCF_964339955.1. Classification (NCBI taxonomy): domain Eukaryota; kingdom Metazoa; phylum Chordata; class Mammalia; order Chiroptera; family Vespertilionidae; genus Pipistrellus; species Pipistrellus hanaki. The sequence goes on along the minus strand of NW_028182298.1, from coordinate 1,275,389 downwards.
ATGAATAATTCAGTGAAAATGACTGTAAACAGATGAGAACTTGTTTAGAACAGCTGAAAGAGAATCTCCAAGTCAGTTCTTAGTGTAGAAAAAGTAGCTAAGATAAGGAAAATCCTTAATTCCAGTTAAGATCACATGAAACACTGTATGAATCCTATATTCTTTACTTAAAGGAGACTAGAGTGGTAAATGTGTGTTATACAAGGCAGAATACCATTGAAATAGAGAAAGAAACACGTTCGGCAGCTTTGGAAAGCCTTACACTTCACTGAAATGTAGTAATACACTCTATAACACAGTTGAGAGACAATGTTCCCGAGCTGCCTCAGTTCATAACAGTGTGTAGGAAGTTGTTTGATAAAGTGGGCAAAGCTTATACTTGGGCCAGAAGGCACAATATAGGAAACTACATGAAAACATGAATAATTCAGTGAAAATGACTGTAAACAGATGAGAACTTGTTTAGAACAGCTGAAAGAGAATCTCCAAGTCAGTTCTTAGTGTAGAAAAGGTAGGTAAGATAAGGGAAATACTTAATTCCAGTGAAGATCACATGAAACACTGTATGAATCCTATATTCTTTACTTAAAGGAGACTAGAGTGGTAAATGTGTGTTATACAAGGCAGAATACCATTGAAATAGAGAAAGAAACACGTTCGGCAGCTTTGGAAAGCCTTACACTTCACTGAAATGTAGTACTACACTCTATAACACAGTTGAGAGACAATGTTCTATAGCTGCCTCAGTACTTAACAGTGTGTAGGAAGTTGTTTGATAAAGTGGGCAAAGCTGATACTTGGACCAGAAGGCAGAATATAGGAAACTACATGAAAACATGATTAATTCAGTGAAAATGACTGTAAACAGATGTGAACTTGTTTAGAACAGCTGAAAGAGATTCTCCAAGTCAGTTCTTAGTGTAGAAAAGGTAGCTAAGATCTGGGAAATCCTTAATTCGAGTTAAGATTACATGAAACACTGTATGAATCCTATATTCTTTACTTAAAGGAGACTAGAGTGGTAAATGTGTGTTATACAAGGCAGAATACCATTGAAATAGAGAAAGAAACACGTTCGGCAGCTTTGGAAAGCCTTACACTTCACTGAAATGTAGTACTACACTCTATAACACAGTTGAGAGACAATGTTCAATAGCTGCCTCAGTACTTAACAGTGTGTAGGAAGTTGTTTGATAAAGTGGGCAAAGCTTATACTTGGACCAGAAGGCAGAATATAAGAAACTACATGAAAACATGATTAATTCAGTGAAAATGACTGTAAACAGATGTGAACTTGTTTAGAACAGCTGAAAGAGATTCTCCAAGTCAGTTCTTAGTGTAGAAAAGGTAGCTAATATCCGGGAAATCCTTAATTCGAGTTAAGATTACATGAAACACTGTATGAATCCTATATTCTTTACTTAAAGGAGACTAGAGTGGTAAATGTGTGTTATACAAGGCAGAATACCATTGAAATAGAGAAAGATACACGTTCGGCAGCTTTGGAAAGCCTTACACTTCACTGAAATGTAGTACTACACTTTATATAACACAGTTGAGAGACAATGTTCCCTAGCTCCCTCAGTTCATAACAGTGTGTAGGAAGTTGTTTGATAAAGTGGGCAAAGCTTATACTTGGGCCAGAAGGCAGAATATAGGAAACTACATGAAAACATGAATAATTCAGTGAAAATGACTGTAAACAGATGAGAACTTGTTTAGAACAGCTGAAAGAGAATCTCCAAGTCAGTTCTTAGTGTAGAAAACGTAGCTAAGATAAGGAAAATCCTTAATTCCAGTTAAGATCACATGAAACACTGTATGAATCCTATATTCTTTACTTAAAGGAGACTAGAGTGGTAAATGTGTGTTATACAAGGCAGAATACCATTGAAATAGAGAAAGAAACACGTTCGCCAGCTTTGGAAAGCCTTACACTTCACTGAAATGTAGTAATACACTCTATAACACAGTTGAGAGACAATGTTCTCGAGCTGCCTCAGTTCATAACAGTGTGTAGGAAGTTGTTTGATAAAGTGGGCAAAGCTTATACTTGGGCCAGAAGGCACAATATAGGAAACTACATGAAAACATGAATAATTCAGTGAAAATGACTGTAAACAGATGAGAACTTGTTTAGAACAGCTGAAAGAGAATCTCCAAGTCAGTTCTTAGTGTAGAAAAGGTAGGTAAGATAAGGGAAATACTTAATTCCAGTGAAGATCACATGAAACACTGTATGAATCCTATATTCTTTACTTAAAGGAGACTAGAGTGGTAAATGTGTGTTATACAAGGCAGAATACCATTGAAATAGAGAAAGAAACACGTTCGGCAGCTTTGGAAAGCCTTACACTTCACTGAAATGTAGTACTACACTCTATAACACAGTTGAGAGACAATGTTCAATAGCTGCCTCAGTACTTAACAGTGTGTAGGAAGTTGTTTGATAAAGTGGGCAAAGCTGATACTTGGACCAAAAGGCAGAATATAGGAAACTACATGAAAACATGAATAATTCAGTGAAAATGACTGTAAAAAGATGTGAACTTGTTTAGAACTGCTGAAAGAGATTCTCCAAGTCAGTTCTTAGTGTAGAAAAGGTAGCTAAGATCCGGGAAATCCTTAATTCGAGTTAAGATTACATGAAACACTGTATGAATCCTATATTCTTTACTTAAAGGAGACTAGAGTGGTAAATGTGTTATACAAGGCAGAATACCATTGAAATAGAGAAAGAAACACGTTCGGCAGCTTTGGAAAGCCTTACACTTCACTGAAATGTAGTACTACACTGTATAACACAGTTGAGAGACAATGTTCAATAGCTGCCTCAGTACTTAACAGTGTTTAGGAAGTTGTTTGATAAAGTGGGCAAAGCTTATACTTCGACCAGAAGGCAGAATATAGGAAACTACATGAAAACATGATTAATTCAGTGAAAATGACTGTAAACAGATGTGAACTTGTTTAGAACAGCTGAAAGAGATTCTCCAAGTCAGTTCTTAGTGTAGAAAAGGTAGCTAATATCCGGGAAATCCTTAATTCGAGTTAAGATTACATGAAACAGTGTATGAATCCTATATTCTTTACTTAAAGGAGACTAGAGTGGTAAATGTGTGTTATACAAGGCAGAATACCATTGAAATAGAGAAAGAAACACGTTCGGCAGCTTTGGAAAGCCTTACACTTCACTGAAATGTAGTACTACACTTTATATAACACAGTTGAGAGACAATGTTCCCTAGCTCCCTCAGTTCATAACAGTGTGTAGGAAGTTGTTTGATAAAGTGGGCAAAGCTTATACTTGGGCCAGAAGGCAGAATATAGGAAACTACATGAAAACATGAATAATTCAGTGAAAATGACTGTAAACAGATGAGAACTTGTTTAGAACAGCTGAAAGAGAATCTCCAAGTCAGTTCTTAGTGTAGAAAAGGTAGGTAAGATAAGCGAAATACTTAATTCCAGTGAAGATCACATGAAACACTGTATGAATCCTATATTCTTTACTTAAAGGAGACTAGAGTGGTAAATGTGTGTTATACAAGGCAGAATACCATTGAAATAGAGAAAGAAACACGTTCGGCAGCTTTGGAAAGCCTTACACTTCACTGAAATGTAGTACTACACTCTATAACACAGTTGAGAGACGATGTTCAATAGCTGCCTCAGTACTTAACAGTGTGTAGGAAGTTGTTTGATAAAGTGGGCAAAGCTGATACTTGGACCAGAAGGCAGAATATAGGAAACTACATGAAAACATGATTAATTCAGTGAAAATGACTGTAAACAGATGTGAACTTGTTTAGAACTGCTGAAAGAGATTCTCCAAGTCAGTTCTTAGTGTAGAAAAGGTAGCTAAGATCTGGGAAATCCTTAATTCGAGTTAATATTACATGAAATACTGTATGAATCCTATATTCTTTACTTAAAGGAGACTAGAGTGGTAAATGTGTGTTATACAAGGCAGAATACCATTGAAATAGAGAAAGAAACACGTTCGGCAGCTTTGGAAAGCCTTACACTTCACTGAAATGTAGTACTACACTCTATAACACAGTTGAGAGACAATGTTCAATAGCTGCCTCAGTACTTAACAGTGTGTAGGAAGTTGTTTGATAAAGTGGGCAAAGCTGATACTTGGACCAGAAGGCAGAATATAGGAAACTACATGAAAACATGATTAATTCAGTGAAAATGACTGTAAACAGATGTGAACTTGTTTAGAACAGCTGAAAGAGATTCTCCAAGTCAGTTCTTAGTGTAGAAAAGGTAGCTAAGATCTGGGAAATCCTTAATTCGAGTTAAGATTACATGAAACACTGTATGAATCCTATATTCTTTACTTAAAGGAGACTAGAGTGGTAAATGTGTGTTATACAAGGCAGAATACCATTGAAATAGAGAAAGAAACACGTTCGGCAGCTTTGGAAAGCCTTACACTTCACTGAAATGTAGTACTACACTCTATAACACAGTTGAGAGACAATGTTCAATAGCTGCCTCAGTACTTAACAGTGTGTAGGAAGTTGTTTGATAAAGTGGGCAAAGCTTATACTTGGACCAGAAGGCAGAATATAGGAAACTACATGAAAACATGATTAATTCAGTGAAAATGACTGTAAACAGATGTGAACTTGTTTAGAACAGCTGAAAGAGATTCTCCAAGTCAGTTCTTAGTGTAGAAAAGGTAGCTAATATCCGGGAAATCCTTAATTCGAGTTAAGATTACATGAAACACTGTATGAATCCTATATTCTTTACTTAAAGGAGACTAGAGTGGTAAATGTGTGTTATACAAGGCAGAATACCATTGAAATAGAGAAAGAAACACGTTCGGCAGCTTTGGAAAGCCTTACACTTCACTGAAATGTAGTACTACACTTTATATAACACAGTTGAGAGACAATGTTCCCTAGCTCCCTCAGTTCATAACAGTGTGTAGGAAGTTGTTTGATAAAGTGGGCAAAGCTTATACTTGGGCCAGAAGGCAGAATATAGGAAACTACATGAAAACATGAATAATTCAGTGAAAATGACTGTAAACAGATGAGAACTTGTTTAGAACAGCTGAAAGAGAATCTCCAAGTCAGTTCTTAGTGTAGAAAACGTAGCTAAGATAAGGAAAATCCTTAATTCCAGTTAAGATCACATGAAACACTGTATGAATCCTATATTCTTTACTTAAAGGAGACTAGAGTGGTAAATGTGTGTTATACAAGGCAGAATACCATTGAAATAGAGAAAGAAACACGTTCGGCAGCTTTGGAAAGCCTTACACTTCACTGAAATGTAGTAATACACTCTATAACACAGTTGAGAGACAATGTTCCCGAGCTGCCTCAGTTCATAACAGTGTGTAGGAAGTTGTTTGATAAAGTGGGCAAAGCTGATACTTGGACCAGAAGGCAGAATATAGGAAACTACATGAAAACATGATTAATTCAGTGAAAATGACTGTAAACAGATGAGAACTTGTTTAGAACAGCTGAAAGAGATTCTCCAAGTCAGTTCTTAGTGTAGAAAAGGTAGCTAATGTCCGGGAAATCCTTAATTCGAGTTAAGATTACATGAAACACTGTATGAATCCTATATTCTTTACTTAAAGGAGACTAGAGTGGTAAATGTGTTATACAAGGCAGAATACCATTGAAATAGAGAAAGAAACACGTTCGGCAGCTTTGGAAAGCCTTACACTTCACTGAAATGTAGTACTACACTGTATAACACAGTTGAGAGACAATGTTCAATAGCTGCCTCAGTACTTAACAGTGTTTAGGAAGTTGTTTGATAAAGTGGGCAAAGCTTATACTTCGACCAGAAGGCAGAATATAGGAAACTACATGAAAACATGATTAATTCAGTGAAAATGACTGTAAACAGATGTGAACTTGTTTAGAACAGCTGAAAGAGATTCTCCAAGTCAGTTCTTAGTGTAGAAAAGGTAGCTAATATCCGGGAAATCCTTAATTCGAGTTAAGATTACATGAAACAGTGTATGAATCCTATATTCTTTACTTAAAGGAGACTAGAGTGGTAAATGTGTGTTATACAAGGCAGAATACCATTGAAATAGAGAAAGAAACACGTTCGGCAGCTTTGGAAAGCCTTACACTTCACTGAAATGTAGTACTACACTTTATATAACACAGTTGAGAGACAATGTTCCCTAGCTCCCTCAGTTCATAACAGTGTGTAGGAAGTTGTTTGATAAAGTGGGCAAAGCTTATACTTGGGCCAGAAGGCAGAATATAGGAAACTACATGAAAACATGAATAATTCAGTGAAAATGACTGTAAACAGATGAGAACTTGTTTAGAACAGCTGAAAGAGAATCTCCAAGTCAGTTCTTAGTGTAGAAAAGGTAGGTAAGATAAGCGAAATACTTAATTCCAGTGAAGATCACATGAAACACTGTATGAATCCTATATTCTTTACTTAAAGGAGACTAGAGTGGTAAATGTGTGTTATACAAGGCAGAATACCATTGAAATAGAGAAAGAAACACGTTCGGCAGCTTTGGAAAGCCTTACACTTCACTGAAATGTAGTACTACACTCTATAACACAGTTGAGAGACGATGTTCAATAGCTGCCTCAGTACTTAACAGTGTGTAGGAAGTTGTTTGATAAAGTGGGCAAAGCTGATACTTGGACCAGAAGGCAGAATATAGGAAACTACATGAAAACATGATTAATTCAGTGAAAATGACTGTAAACAGATGTGAACTTGTTTAGAACTGCTGAAAGAGATTCTCCAAGTCAGTTCTTAGTGTAGAAAAGGTAGCTAAGATCTGGGAAATCCTTAATTCGAGTTAATATTACATGAAATACTGTATGAATCCTATATTCTTTACTTAAAGGAGACTAGAGTGGTAAATGTGTGTTATACAAGGCAGAATACCATTGAAATAGAGAAAGAAACACGTTCGGCAGCTTTGGAAAGCCTTACACTTCACTGAAATGTAGTACTACACTCTATAACACAGTTGAGAGACAATGTTCAATAGCTGCCTCAGTACTTAACAGTGTGTAGGAAGTTGTTTGATAAAGTGGGCAAAGCTGATACTTGGACCAGAAGGCAGAATATAGGAAACTACATGAAAACATGATTAATTCAGTGAAAATGACTGTAAACAGATGTGAACTTGTTTAGAACAGCTGAAAGAGATTCTCCAAGTCAGTTCTTAGTGTAGAAAAGGTAGCTAAGATCTGGGAAATCCTTAATTCGAGTTAAGATTACATGAAACACTGTATGAATCCTATATTCTTTACTTAAAGGAGACTAGAGTGGTAAATGTGTGTTATACAAGGCAGAATACCATTGAAATAGAGAAAGAAACACGTTCGGCAGCTTTGGAAAGCCTTACACTTCACTGAAATGTAGTACTACACTCTATAACACAGTTGAGAGACAATGTTCAATAGCTGCCTCAGTACTTAACAGTGTGTAGGAAGTTGTTTGATAAAGTGGGCAAAGCTTATACTTGGACCAGAAGGCAGAATATAGGAAACTACATGAAAACATGATTAATTCAGTGAAAATGACTGTAAACAGATGTGAACTTGTTTAGAACAGCTGAAAGAGATTCTCCAAGTCAGTTCTTAGTGTAGAAAAGGTAGCTAATATCCGGGAAATCCTTAATTCGAGTTAAGATTACATGAAACACTGTATGAATCCTATATTCTTTACTTAAAGGAGACTAGAGTGGTAAATGTGTGTTATACAAGGCAGAATACCATTGAAATAGAGAAAGAAACACGTTCGGCAGCTTTGGAAAGCCTTACACTTCACTGAAATGTAGTACTACACTTTATATAACACAGTTGAGAGACAATGTTCCCTAGCTCCCTCAGTTCATAACAGTGTGTAGGAAGTTGTTTGATAAAGTGGGCAAAGCTTATACTTGGGCCAGAAGGCAGAATATAGGAAACTACATGAAAACATGAATAATTCAGTGAAAATGACTGTAAACAGATGAGAACTTGTTTAGAACAGCTGAAAGAGAATCTCCAAGTCAGTTCTTAGTGTAGAAAACGTAGCTAAGATAAGGAAAATCCTTAATTCCAGTTAAGATCACATGAAACACTGTATGAATCCTATATTCTTTACTTAAAGGAGACTAGAGTGGTAAATGTGTGTTATACAAGGCAGAATACCATTGAAATAGAGAAAGAAACACGTTCGGCAGCTTTGGAAAGCCTTACACTTCACTGAAATGTAGTAATACACTCTATAACACAGTTGAGAGACAATGTTCCCGAGCTGCCTCAGTTCATAACAGTGTGTAGGAAGTTGTTTGATAAAGTGGGCAAAGCTGATACTTGGACCAGAAGGCAGAATATAGGAAACTACATGAAAACATGATTAATTCAGTGAAAATGACTGTAAACAGATGAGAACTTGTTTAGAACAGCTGAAAGAGATTCTCCAAGTCAGTTCTTAGTGTAGAAAAGGTAGCTAAGATCTGGGAAATCCTTAATTCGAGTTAAGATTACATGAAACACTGTATGAATCCTATATTCTTTACTTAAAGGAGACTAGAGTGGTAAATGTGTGTTATACAAGGCAGAATACCATTGAAATAGAGAAAGAAACACGTTCGGCAGCTTTGGAAAGCCTTACACTTCACTGAAATGTAGTACTACACTCTATAACACAGTTGAGAGACAATGTTCAATAGCTGCCTCAGTACTTAACAGTGTGTAGGAAGTTGTTTGATAAAGTGGGCAAAGCTTATACTTGGACCAGAAGGCAGAATATAAGAAACTACATGAAAACATGATTAATTCAGTGAAAATGACTGTAAACAGATGTGAACTTGTTTAGAACAGCTGAAAGAGATTCTCCAAGTCAGTTCTTAGTGTAGAAAAGGTAGCTAATATCCGGGAAATCCTTAATTCGAGTTAAGATTACATGAAACACTGTATGAATCCTATATTCTTTACTTAAAGGAGACTAGAGTGGTAAATGTGTGTTATACAAGGCAGAATACCATTGAAATAGAGAAAGAAACACGTTCGGCAGCTTTGGAAAGCCTTACACTTCACTGAAATGTAGTACTACACTTTATATAACACAGTTGAGAGACAATGTTCCCTAGCTCCCTCAGTTCATAACAGTGTGTAGGAAGTTGTTTGATAAAGTGGGCAAAGCTTATACTTGGGCCAGAAGGCAGAATATAGGAAACTACATGAAAACATGAAAAATTCAGTGAAAATGACTGTAAACAGATGAGAACTTGTTTAGAACAGCTGAAAGAGAATCTCCAAGTCAGTTCTTAGTGTAGAAAACGTAGCTAAGATAAGGAAAATCCTTAATTCCAGTTAAGATCACATGAAACACTGTATGAATCCTATATTCTTTACTTAAAGGAGACTAGAGTGGTAAATGTGTGTTATACAAGGCAGAATACCATTGAAATAGAGAAAGAAACACGTTCGGCAGCTTTGGAAAGCCTTACACTTCACTGAAATGTAGTAATACACTCTATAACACAGTTGAGAGACAATGTTCCCGAGCTGCCTCAGTTCATAACAGTGTGTAGGAAGTTGTTTGATAAAGTGGGCAAAGCTGATACTTGGACCAGAAGGCAGAATATAGGAAACTACATGAAAACATGATTAATTCAGTGAAAATGACTGTAAACAGATGAGAACTTGTTTAGAACAGCTGAAAGAGATTCTCCAAGTCAGTTCTTAGTGTAGAAAAGGTAGCTAATATCCGGGAAATCCTTAATTCGAGTTAAGATTACATGAAACACTGTATGAATCCTATATTCTTTACTTAAAGGAGACTAGAGTGGTAAATGTGTGTTATACAAGGCAGAATACCATTGAAATAGAGAAAGAAACACGTTCGGCAGCTTTGGAAAGCCTTACACTTCACTGAAATGTAGTACTACACTCTATAACACAGTTGAGAGACAATGTTCCCTAGCTCCCTCAGTTCATAACAGTGTGTAGGAAGTTGTTTGATAAAGTGGGCAAAGCATATACTTGGGCCAGAAGGCAGAATATAGGAAACTACATGAAAACATGAATAATTCAGTGAAAATGACTGTAAACAGATGAGAACTTGTTTAGAACAGCTGAAAGAGAATCTCCAAGTCAGTTCTTAGTGTAGAAAACGTAGCTAAGATAAGGAAAATCCTTAATTCCAGTTAAGATCACATGAAACACTGTATGAATCCTATATTCTTTACTTAAAGGAGACTAGAGTGGTAAATGTGTGTTATACAAGGCAGAATACCATTGAAATAGAGAAAGAAACACGTTCGGCAGCTTTGGAAAGCCTTACACTTCACTGAAATGTAGTAATACACTCTATAACACAGTTGAGAGACAATGTTCCCGAGCTGCCTCAGTTCATAACAGTGTGTAGGAAGTTGTTTGATAAAGTGGGCAAAGCTGATACTTGGACCAGAAGGCAGAATATAGGAAACTACATGAAAACATGATTAATTCAGTGAAAATGACTGTAAACAGATGAGAACTTGTTTAGAACAGCTGAAAGAGATTCTCCAAGTCAGTTCTTAGTGTAGAAAAGGTAGCTAAGATCTGGGAAATCCTTAATTCGAGTTAAGATTACATGAAACACTGTATGAATCCTATATTCTTTACTTAAAGGAGACTAGAGTGGTAAATGTGTGTTATACAAGGCAGAATACCATTGAAATAGAGAAAGAAACACGTTCGGCAGCTTTGGAAAGCCTTACACTTCACTGAAATGTAGTACTACACTCTATAACACAGTTGAGAGACAATGTTCAATAGCTGCCTCAGTACTTAACAGTGTGTAGGAAGTTGTTTGATAAAGTGGGCAAAGCTTATACTTGGACCAGAAGGCAGAATATAAGAAACTACATGAAAACATGATTAATTCAGTGAAAATGACTGTAAACAGATGTGAAATTGTTTAGAACAGCTGAAAGAGATTCTCCAAGTCAGTTCTTAGTGTAGAAAAGGTAGCTAATATCCGGGAAATCCTTAATTCGAGTTAAGATTACATGAAACACTGTATGAATCCTATATTCTTTACTTAAAGGAGACTAGAGTGGTAAATGTGTGTTATACAAGGCAGAATACCATTGAAATAGAGAAAGAAACACGTTCGGCAGCTTTGGAAAGCCTTACACTTCACTGAAATGTAGTACTACACTCTATAACACAGTTGAGAGACAATGTTCAATAGCTGCCTCAGTACTTAACAGTGTGTAGGAAGTTGTTTGATAAAGTGGGCAAAGCTTATACTTGGACCAGAAGGCAGAATATAGGAAACTACATGAAAACATGATTAATTCAGTGAAAATGACTGTAAACAGATGTGAACTTGTTTAGAACAGCTGAAAGAGATTCTCCAAGTCAGTTCTTAGTGTAGAAAAGGTAGCTAATATCCGGGAAATCCTTAATTCGAGTTAAGATTACATGAAACACTGTATGAATCCTATATTCTTTACTTAAAGGAGACTAGAGTGGTAAATGTGTGTTATACAAGGCAGAATACCATTGAAATAGAGAAAGAAACACGTTCGGCAGCTTTGGAAAGCCTTACACTTCACTGAAATGTAGTACTACACTTTATATAACACAGTTGAGAGACAATGTTCCCTAGCTCCCTCAGTTCATAACAGTGTGTAGGAAGTTGTTTGATAAAGTGGGCAAAGCTTATACTTGGGCCAGAAGGCAGAATATAGGAAACTACATGAAAACATGAATAATTCAGTGAAAATGACTGTAAACAGATGAGAACTTGTTTAGAACAGCTGAAAGAGAATCTCCAAGTCAGTTCTTAGTGTAGAAAACGTAGCTAAGATAAGGAAAATCCTTAATTCCAGTTAAGATCACATGAAACACTGTATGAATCCTATATTCTTTACTTAAAGGAGACTAGAGTGGTAAATGTGTGTTATACAAGGCAGAATACCATTGAAATAGAGAAAGAAACACGTTCGGCAGCTTTGGAAAGCCTTACACTTCACTGAAATGTAGTAATACACTCTATAACACAGTTGAGAGACAATGTTCCCGAGCTGCCTCAGTTCATAACAGTGTGTAGGAAGTTGTTTGATAAAGTGGGCAAAGCTGATACTTGGACCAGAAGGCAGAATATAGGAAACTACATGAAAACATGATTAATTCAGTGAAAATGACTGTAAACAGATGAGAACTTGTTTAGAACAGCTGAAAGAGATTCTCCAAGTCAGTTCTTAGTGTAGAAAAGGTAGCTAAGATCTGGGAAATCCTTAATTCGAGTTAAGATTACATGAAACACTGTATGAATCCTATATTCTTTACTTAAAGGAGACTAGAGTGGTAAATGTGTGTTATACAAGGCAGAATACCATTGAAATAGAGAAAGAAACACGTTCGGCAGCTTTGGAAAGCCTTACACTTCACTGAAATGTAGTACTACACTCTATAACACAGTTGAGAGACAATGTTCAATAGCTGCCTCAGTACTTAACAGTGTGTAGGAAGTTGTTTGATAAAGTGGGCAAAGCTTATACTTGGACCAGAAGGCAGAATATAAGAAACTACATGAAAACATGATTAATTCAGTGAAAATGACTGTAAACAGATGTGAAATTGTTTAGAACAGCTGAAAGAGATTCTCCAAGTCAGTTCTTAGTGTAGAAAAGGTAGCTAATATCCGGGAAATCCTTAATTCGAGTTAAGATTACATGAAACACTGTATGAATCCTATATTCTTTACTTAAAGGAGACTAGAGTGGTAAATGTGTGTTATACAAGGCAGAATACCATTGAAATAGAGAAAGAAACACGTTCGGCAGCTTTGGAAAGCCTTACACTTCACTGAAATGTAGTACTACACTCTATAACACAGTTGAGAGACAATGTTCAATAGCTGCCTCAGTACTTAACAGTGTGTAGGAAGTTGTTTGATAAAGTGGGCAAAGCTTATACTTGGACCAGAAGGCAGAATATAGGAAACTACATGAAAACATGATTAATTCAGTGAAAATGACTGTAAACAGATGTGAACTTGTTTAGAACAGCTGAAAGAGATTCTCCAAGTCAGTTCTTAGTGTAGAAAAGGTAGCTAATATCCGGGAAATCCTTAATTCGAGTTAAGATTACATGAAACACTGTATGAATCCTATATTCTTTACTTAAAGGAGACTAGAGTGGTAAATGTGTGTTATACAAGGCAGAATACCATTGAAATAGAGAAAGAAACACGTTCGGCAGCTTTGGAAAGCCTTACACTTCACTGAAATGTAGTACTACACTTTATATAACACAGTTGAGAGACAATGTTCCCTAGCTCCCTCAGTTCATAACAGTGTGTAGGAAGTTGTTTGATAAAGTGGGCAAAGCTTATACTTGGGCCAGAAGGCAGAATATAGGAAACTACATGAAAACATGAATAATTCAGTGAAAATGACTGTAAACAGATGAGAACTTGTTTAGAACAGCTGAAAGAGAATCTCCAAGTCAGTTCTTAGTGTAGAAAAAGTAGCTAAGATAAGGAAAATCCTTAATTCCAGTTAAGATCACATGAAACACTGTATGAATCCTATATTCTTTACTTAAAGGAGACTAGAGTGGTAAATGTGTGTTATACAAGGCAGAATACCATTGAAATAGAGAAAGAAACACGTTCGGCAGCTTTGGAAAGCCTTACACTTCACTGAAATGTAGTAATACACTCTATAACACAGTTGAGAGACAATGTTCCCGAGCTGCCTCAGTTCATAACAGTGTGTAGGAAGTTGTTTGATAAAGTGGGCAAAGCTTATACTTGGGCCAGAAGGCACAATATAGGAAACTACATGAAAACATGAATAATTCAGTGAAAATGACTGTAAACAGATGAGAACTTGTTTAGAACAGCTGAAAGAGAATCTCCAAGTCAGTTCTTAGTGTAGAAAAGGTAGGTAAGATAAGGGAAATACTTAATTCCAGTGAAGATCACATGAAACACTGTATGAATCCTATATTCTTTACTTAAAGGAGACTAGAGTGGTAAATGTGTGTTATACAAGGCAGAATACCATTGAAATAGAGAAAGAAACACGTTCGGCAGCTTTGGAAAGCCTTACACTTCACTGAAATGTAGTACTACACTCTATAACACAGTTGAGAGACAATGTTCTATAGCTGCCTCAGTACTTAACAGTGTGTAGGAAGTTGTTTGATAAAGTGGGCAAAGCTGATACTTGGACCAGAAGGCAGAATATAGGAAACTACATGAAAACATGATTAATTCAGTGAAAATGACTGTAAACAGATGTGAACTTGTTTAGAACAGCTGAAAGAGATTCTCCAAGTCAGTTCTTAGTGTAGAAAAGGTAGCTAAGATCTGGGAAATCCTTAATTCGAGTTAAGATTACATGAAACACTGTATGAATCCTATATTCTTTACTTAAAGGAGACTAGAGTGGTAAATGTGTGTTATACAAGGCAGAATACCATTGAAATAGAGAAAGAAACACGTTCGGCAGCTTTGGAAAGCCTTACACTTCACTGAAATGTAGTACTACACTCTATAACACAGTTGAGAGACAATGTTCAATAGCTGCCTCAGTACTTAACAGTGTGTAGGAAGTTGTTTGATAAAGTGGGCAAAGCTTATACTTGGACCAGAAGGCAGAATATAAGAAACTACATGAAAACATGATTAATTCAGTGAAAATGACTGTAAACAGATGTGAACTTGTTTAGAACAGCTGAAAGAGATTCTCCAAGTCAGTTCTTAGTGTAGAAAAGGTAGCTAATATCCGGGAAATCCTTAATTCGAGTTAAGATTACATGAAACACTGTATGAATCCTATATTCTTTACTTAAAGGAGACTAGAGTGGTAAATGTGTGTTATACAAGGCAGAATACCATTGAAATAGAGAAAGATACACGTTCGGCAGCTTTGGAAAGCCTTACACTTCACTGAAATGTAGTACTACACTTTATATAACACAGTTGAGAGACAATGTTCCCTAGCTCCCTCAGTTCATAACAGTGTGTAGGAAGTTGTTTGATAAAGTGGGCAAAGCTTATACTTGGGCCAGAAGGCAGAATATAGGAAACTACATGAAAACATGAATAATTCAGTGAAAATGACTGTAAACAGATGAGAACTTGTTTAGAACAGCTGAAAGAGAATCTCCAAGTCAGTTCTTAGTGTAGAAAACGTAGCTAAGATAAGGAAAATCCTTAATTCCAGTTAAGATCACATGAAACACTGTATGAATCCTATATTCTTTACTTAAAGGAGACTAGAGTGGTAAATGTGTGTTATACAAGGCAGAATACCATTGAAATAGAGAAAGAAACACGTTCGGCAGCTTTGGAAAGCCTTACACTTCACTGAAATGTAGTACTACACTCTATAACACAGTTGAGAGACAATGTTCAATAGCTGCCTCAGTACTTAACAGTGTGTAGGAAGTTGTTTGATAAAGTGGGCAAAGCTGATACTTGGACCAGAAGGCAGAATATAGGAAACTACATGAAAACATGATTAATTCAGTGAAAATGACTGTAAACAGATGAGAACTTGTTTAGAACAGCTGAAAGAGATTCTCCAAGTCAGTTCTTAGTGTAGAAAAGGTAGCTAAGATCTGGGAAATCCTTAATTCGAGTTAAGATTACATGAAACACTGTATGAATCCTATATTCTTTACTTAAAGGAGACTAGAGTGGTAAATGTGTGTTATACAAGGCAGAATACCATTGAAATAGAGAAAGAAACACGTTCGGCAGCTTTGGAAAGCCTTACACTTCACTGAAATGTAGTACTACACTCTATAACACAGTTGAGAGACAATGTTCAATAGCTGCCTCAGTACTTAACAGTGTGTAGGAAGTTGTTTGATAAAGTGGGCAAAGCTTATACTTGGACCAGAAGGCAGAATATAAGAAACTACATGAAAACATGATTAATTCAGTGAAAATGACTGTAAACAGATGTGAAATTGTTTAGAACAGCTGAAAGAGATTCTCCAAGTCAGTTCTTAGTGTAGAAAAGGTAGCTAATATCCGGGAAATCCTTAATTCGAGTTAAGATTACATGAAACACTGTATGAATCCTATATTCTTTACTTAAAGGAGACTAGAGTGGTAAATGTGTGTTATACAAGGCAGAATACCATTGAAATAGAGAAAGAAACACGTTCGGCAGCTTTGGAAAGCCTTACACTTCACTGAAATGTAGTACTACACTCTATAACACAGTTGAGAGACAATGTTCAATAGCTGCCTCAGTACTTAACAGTGTGTAGGAAGTTGTTTGATAAAGTGGGCAAAGCTGATACTTGGACCAGAAGGCAGAATATAGGAAACTACATGAAAACATGATTAATTCAGTGAAAATGACTGTAAACAGATGAGAACTTGTTTAGAACAGCTGAAAGAGATTCTCCAAGTCAGTTCTTAGTGTAGAAAAGGTAGCTAAGATCTGGGAAATCCTTAATTCGAGTTAAGATTACATGAAACACTGTATGAATCCTATATTCTTTACTTAAAGGAGACTAGAGTGGTAAATGTGTGTTATACAAGGCAGAATACCATTGAAATAGAGAAAGAAACACGTTCGGCAGCTTTGGAAAGCCTTACACTTCACTGAAATGTAGTACTACACTCTATAACACAGTTGAGAGACAATGTTCAATAGCTGCCTCAGTACTTAACAGTGTGTAGGAAGTTGTTTGATAAAGTGGGCAAAGCTTATACTTGGACCAGAAGGCAGAATATAAGAAACTACATGAAAACATGATTAATTCAGTGAAAATGACTGTAAACAGATGTGAAATTGTTTAGAACAGCTGAAAGAGATTCTCCAAGTCAGTTCTTAGTGTAGAAAAGGTAGCTAATATCCGGGAAATCCTTAATTCGAGTTAAGATTACATGAAACACTGTATGAATCCTATATTCTTTACTTAAAGGAGACTAGAGTGGTAAATGTGTGTTATACAAGGCAGAATACCATTGAAATAGAGAAAGAAACACGTTCGGCAGCTTTGGAAAGCCTTACACTTCACTGAAATGTAGTACTACACTCTATAACACAGTTGAGAGACAATGTTCAATAGCTGCCTCAGTACTTAACAGTGTGTAGGAAGTTGTTTGATAAAGTGGGCAAAGCTTATACTTGGACCAGAAGGCAGAATATAGGAAACTACATGAAAACATGATTAATTCAGTGAAAATGACTGTAAACAGATGTGAACTTGTTTAGAACAGCTGAAAGAGATTCTCCAAGTCAGTTCTTAGTGTAGAAAAGGTAGCTAATATCCGGGAAATCCTTAATTCGAGTTAAGATTACATGAAACACTGTATGAATCCTATATTCTTTACTTAAAGGAGACTAGAGTGGTAAATGTGTGTTATACAAGGCAGAATACCATTGAAATAGAGAAAGAAACACGTTCGGCAGCTTTGGAAAGCCTTACACTTCACTGAAATGTAGTACTACACTTTATATAACACAGTTGAGAGACAATGTTCCCTAGCTCCCTCAGTTCATAACAGTGTGTAGGAAGTTGTTTGATAAAGTGGGCAAAGCTTATACTTGGGCCAGAAGGCAGAATATAGGAAACTACATGAAAACATGAATAATTCAGTGAAAATGACTGTAAACAGATGAGAACTTGTTTAGAACAGCTGAAAGAGAATCTCCAAGTCAGTTCTTAGTGTAGAAAAAGTAGCTAAGATAAGGAAAATCCTTAATTCCAGTTAAGATCACATGAAACACTGTATGAATCCTATATTCTTTACTTAAAGGAGACTAGAGTGGTAAATGTGTGTTATACAAGGCAGAATACCATTGAAATAGAGAAAGAAACACGTTCGGCAGCTTTGGAAAGCCTTACACTTCACTGAAATGTAGTAATACACTCTATAACACAGTTGAGAGACAATGTTCCCGAGCTGCCTCAGTTCATAACAGTGTGTAGGAAGTTGTTTGATAAAGTGGGCAAAGCTTATACTTGGGCCAGAAGGCACAATATAGGAAACTACATGAAAACATGAATAATTCAGTGAAAATGACTGTAAACAGATGAGAACTTGTTTAGAACAGCTGAAAGAGAATCTCCAAGTCAGTTCTTAGTGTAGAAAAGGTAGGTAAGATAAGGGAAATACTTAATTCCAGTGAAGATCACATGAAACACTGTATGAATCCTATATTCTTTACTTAAAGGAGACTAGAGTGGTAAATGTGTGTTATACAAGGCAGAATACCATTGAAATAGAGAAAGAAACACGTTCGGCAGCTTTGGAAAGCCTTACACTTCACTGAAATGTAGTACTACACTCTATAACACAGTTGAGAGACAATGTTCTATAGCTGCCTCAGTACTTAACAGTGTGTAGGAAGTTGTTTGATAAAGTGGGCAAAGCTGATACTTGGACCAGAAGGCAGAATATAGGAAACTACATGAAAACATGATTAATTCAGTGAAAATGACTGTAAACAGATGTGAACTTGTTTAGAACAGCTGAAAGAGATTCTCCAAGTCAGTTCTTAGTGTAGAAAAGGTAGCTAAGATCTGGGAAATCCTTAATTCGAGTTAAGATTACATGAAACACTGTATGAATCCTATATTCTTTACTTAAAGGAGACTAGAGTGGTAAATGTGTGTTATACAAGGCAGAATACCATTGAAATAGAGAAAGAAACACGTTCGGCAGCTTTGGAAAGCCTTACACTTCACTGAAATGTAGTACTACACTCTATAACACAGTTGAGAGACAATGTTCAATAGCTGCCTCAGTACTTAACAGTGTGTAGGAAGTTGTTTGATAAAGTGGGCAAAGCTTATACTTGGACCAGAAGGCAGAATATAAGAAACTACATGAAAACATGATTAATTCAGTGAAAATGACTGTAAACAGATGTGAACTTGTTTAGAACAGCTGAAAGAGATTCTCCAAGTCAGTTCTTAGTGTAGAAAAGGTAGCTAATATCCGGGAAATCCTTAATTCGAGTTAAGATTACATGAAACACTGTATGAATCCTATATTCTTTACTTAAAGGAGACTAGAGTGGTAAATGTGTGTTATACAAGGCAGAATACCATTGAAATAGAGAAAGATACACGTTCGGCAGCTTTGGAAAGCCTTACACTTCACTGAAATGTAGTACTACACTTTATATAACACAGTTGAGAGACAATGTTCCCTAGCTCCCTCAGTTCATAACAGTGTGTAGGAAGTTGTTTGATAAAGTGGGCAAAGCTTATACTTGGGCCAGAAGGCAGAATATAGGAAACTACATGAAAACATGAATAATTCAGTGAAAATGACTGTAAACAGATGAGAACTTGTTTAGAACAGCTGAAAGAGAATCTCCAAGTCAGTTCTTAGTGTAGAAAAGGTAGCTAAGATAAGGAAAATCCTTAATTCCAGTTAAGATCACATGAAACACTGTATGAATCCTATATTCTTTACTTAAAGGAGACTAGAGTGGTAAATGTGTGTTATACAAGGCAGAATACCATTGAAATAGAGAAAGAAACACGTTCGGCAGCTTTGGAAAGCCTTACACTTCACTGAAATGTAGTACTACACTCTATAACACAGTTGAGAGACAATGTTCAATAGCTGCCTCAGTACTTAACAGTGTGTAGGAAGTTGTTTGATAAAGTGGGCAAAGCTTATACTTGGACCAGAAGGCAGAATATAGGAAACTACATGAAAACATGATTAATTCAGTGAAAATGACTGTAAACAGATGTGAACTTGTTTAGAACAGCTGAAAGAGATTCTCCAAGTCAGTTCTTAGTGTAGAAAAGGTAGCTAATATCCGGGAAATCCTTAATTCGAGTTAAGATTACATGAAACACTGTATGAATCCTATATTCTTTACTTAAAGGAGACTAGAGTGGTAAATGTGTGTTATACAAGGCAGAATACCATTGAAATAGAGAAAGAAACACGTTCGGCAGCTTTGGAAAGCCTTACACTTCACTGAAACGTAGTACTACACTTTATATAACACAGTTGAGAGACAATGTTCCCTAGCTCCCTAAGTTCATAACAGTGTGTAGGAAGTTGTTTGATAAAGTGGGCAAAGCTTATACTTGGGCCAGAAGGCAGAATATAGGAAACTACATGAAAACATGAATAATTCAGTGAAAATGACTGTAAACAGATGAGAACTTGTTTAGAACAGCTGAAAGAGAATCTCCAAGTCAGTTCTTAGTGTAGAAAAGGTAGCTAAGATAAGGAAAATCCTTAATTCCAGTTAAGATCACATGAAACACTGTATGAATCCTATATTCTTTACTTAAAGGAGACTAGAGTGGTAAATGTGTGTTATACAAGGCAGAATACCATTGAAATAGAGAAAGAAACACGTTCGGCAGCTTTGGAAAGCCTTACACTTCACTGAAATGTAGTACTACACTCTATAACACAGTTGAGAGACAATGTTCAATAGCTGCCTCAGTACTTAACAGTGTGTAGGAAGTTGTTTGATAAAGTGGGCAAAGCTGATACTTGGACCAGAAGGCAGAATATAGGAAACTACATGAAAACATGATTAATTCAGTGAAAATGACTGTAAACAGATGTGAACTTGTTTAGAACAGCTGAAAGAGATTCTCCAAGTCAGTTCTTAGTGTAGAAAAGGTAGCTAATATCCGGGAAATCCTTAATTCGAGTTAAGATTACATGAAACACTGTATGAATCCTATATTCTTTACTTAAAGGAGACTAGAGTGGTAAATGTGTGTTATACAAGGCAGAATACCATTGAAATAGAGAAAGAAACACGTTCGGCAGCTTTGGAAAGCCTTACACTTCACTGAAATGTAGTAATACACTCTATAACACAGTTGAGAGACAATGTTCCCGAGCTGCCTCAGTTCATAACAGTGTGTAGGAAGTTGTTTGATAAAGTGGGCAAAGCTGATACTTGGACCAGAAGGCAGAATATAGGAACCTACATGAAAACATGATTAATTCAGTGAAAATGACTGTATACAGATGAGAACTTGTTTAGAACAGCTGAAAGAGATTCTCCAAGTCAGTTCTTAGTGTAGAAAAGGTAGCTAAGATCTGGGAAATCCTTAATTCGAGTTAAGATTACATGAAACACTGTATGAATCCTATATTCTTTACTTAAAGGAGACTAGAGTGGTAAATGTGTGTTATACAAGGCAGAATACCATTGAAATAGAGAAAGAAACACGTTCGGCAGCTTTGGAAAGCCTTACACTTCACTGAAATGTAGTACTACACTCTATAACACAGTTGAGAGACAATGTTCAATAGCTGCCTCAGTACTTAACAGTGTGTAGGAAGTTGTTTGATAAAGTGGGCAAAGCTTATACTTGGGCCAGAAGGCAGAATATAGGAAACTACATGAAAACATGAATAATTCAGTGAAAAGACTGTAAACAGATGAGAACTTGTTTAGAACAGCTGAAAGAGAATCTCCAAGTCAGTTCTTAGTGTAGAAAACGTAGCTAAGATAAGGAAAATCCTTAATTCCAGTTAAGATCACATGAAACACTGTATGAATCCTATATTCTTTACTTAAAGGAGACTAGAGTGGTAAATGTGTGTTATACAAGGCAGAATACCATTGAAATAGAGAAAGAAACACGTTCGGCAGCTTTGGAAAGCCTTACACTTCACTGAAATGTAGTAATACACTCTATAACACAGTTGAGAGACAATGTTCCCTAGCTCCCTAAGTTCATAACAGTGTGTAGGAAGTTGTTTGATAAAGTGGGCAAAGCTTATACTTGGGCCAGAAGGCAGAATATAGGAAACTACATGAAAACATGAATAATTCAGTGAAAATGACTGTAAACAGATGAGAACTTGTTTAGAACAGCTGAAAGAGATTCTCCAAGTCAGTTCTTAGTGTAGAAAAGGTAGCTAAGATAAGGAAAATCCTTAATTCGAGTTAAGATCACATGAAACACTGTATGAATCCTATATTCTTTACTTAAAGGAGACTAGAGTGGTAAATGTGTGTTATACAAGGCAGAATACCATTGAAATAGAGAAAGAAACACGTTCGGCAGCTTTGGAAAGCCTTACACTTCACTGAAATGTAGTACTACACTCTATAACACAGTTGAGAGACAATGTTCAATAGCTGCCTCAGTACTTAACAGTGTGTAGGAAGTTGTTTGATAAAGTGGGCAAAGCTTATACTTGGACCAGAAGGCAGAATATAGGAAACTACATGAAAACATGATTAATTCAGTGAAAATGACTGTAAACAGATGTGAACTTGTTTAGAACAGCTGAAAGAGATTCTCCAAGTCAGTTCTTAGTGTAGAAAAGGTAGCTAATATCCGGGAAATCCTTAATTCGAGTTAAGATTACATGAAACACTGTATGAATCCTATATTCTTTACTTAAAGGAGACTAGAGTGGTAAATGTGTGTTATACAAGGCAGAATACCATTGAAATAGAGAAAGAAACACGTTCGGCAGCTTTGGAAAGCCTTACACTTCACTGAAACGTAGTACTACACTTTATATAACACAGTTGAGAGACAATGTTCCCTAGCTCCCTAAGTTCATAACAGTGTGTAGGAAGTTGTTTGATAAAGTGGGCAAAGCTTATACTTGGGCCAGAAGGCAGAATATAGGAAACTACATGAAAACATGAATAATTCAGTGAAAATGACTGTAAACAGATGAGAACTTGTTTAGAACAGCTGAAAGAGAATCTCCAAGTCAGTTCTTAGTGTAGAAAAGGTAGCTAAGATAAGGAAAATCCTTAATTCCAGTTAAGATCACATGAAACACTGTATGAATCCTATATTCTTTACTTAAAGGAGACTAGAGTGGTAAATGTGTGTTATACAAGGCAGAATACCATTGAAATAGAGAAAGAAACACGTTCGGCAGCTTTGGAAAGCCTTACACTTCACTGAAATGTAGTACTACACTCTATAACACAGTTGAGAGACAATGTTCAATAGCTGCCTCAGTACTTAACAGTGTGTAGGAAGTTGTTTGATAAAGTGGGCAAAGCTGATACTTGGACCAGAAGGCAGAATATAGGAAACTACATGAAAACATGATTAATTCAGTGAAAATGACTGTAAACAGATGTGAACTTGTTTAGAACAGCTGAAAGAGATTCTCCAAGTCAGTTCTTAGTGTAGAAAAGGTAGCTAATATCCGGGAAATCCTTAATTCGAGTTAAGATTACATGAAACACTGTATGAATCCTATATTCTTTACTTAAAGGAGACTAGAGTGGTAAATGTGTGTTATACAAGGCAGAATACCATTGAAATAGAGAAAGATACACGTTCGGCAGCTTTGGAAAGCCTTACACTTCACTGAAATGTAGTACTACACTTTATATAACACAGTTGAGAGACAATGTTCCCTAGCTCCCTCAGTTCATAACAGTGTGTAGGAAGTTGTTTGATAAAGTGGGCAAAGCTTATACTTGGGCCAGAAGGCAGAATATAGGAAACTACATGAAAATATGAATAATTCAGTGAAAATGACTGTAAACAGATGAGAACTTGTTTAGAACAGCTGAAAGAGAATCTCCAAGTCAGTTCTTAGTGTAGAAAAGGTAGCTAAGATAAGGAAAATCCTTAATTCCAGTTAAGATCACATGAAACACTGTATGAATCCTATATTCTTTACTTAAAGGAGACTAGAGTGGTAAATGTGTGTTATACAAGGCAGAATACCATTGAAATAGAGAAAGAAACACGTTCGGCAGCTTTGGAAAGCCTTACACTTCACTGAAATGTAGTACTACACTCTATAACACAGTTGAGAGACAATGTTCAATAGCTGCCTCAGTACTTAACAGTGTGTAGGAAGTTGTTTGATAAAGTGGGCAAAGCTTATACTTGGACCAGAAGGCAGAATATAGGAAACTACATGAAAACATGATTAATTCAGTGAAAATGACTGTAAACAGATGTGAACTTGTTTAGAACAGCTGAAAGAGATTCTCCAAGTCAGTTCTTAGTGTAGAAAAGGTAGCTAATATCCGGGAAATCCTTAATTCGAGTTAAGATTACATGAAACACTGTATGAATCCTATATTCTTTACTTAAAGGAGACTAGAGTGGTAAATGTGTGTTATACAAGGCAGAATACCATTGAAATAGAGAAAGAAACACGTTCGGCAGCTTTGGAAAGCCTTACACTTCACTGAAACGTAGTACTACACTTTATATAACACAGTTGAGAGACAATGTTCCCTAGCTCCCTAAGTTCATAACAGTGTGTAGGAAGTTGTTTGATAAAGTGGGCAAAGCTTATACTTGGGCCAGAAGGCAGAATATAGGAAACTACATGAAAACATGAATAATTCAGTGAAAATGACTGTAAACAGATGAGAACTTGTTTAGAACAGCTGAAAGAGAATCTCCAAGTCAGTTCTTAGTGTAGAAAAGGTAGCTAAGATAAGGAAAATCCTTAATTCCAGTTAAGATCACAGGAAACACTGTATGAATCCTATATTCTTTACTTAAAGGAGACTAGAGTGGTAAATGTGTGTTATACAAGGCAGAATACCATTGAAATAGAGAAAGAAACACGTTCGGCAGCTTTGGAAAGCCTTACACTTCACTGAAATGTAGTACTACACTTTATATAACACAGTTGAGAGACAATGTTCCCTAGCTCCCTCAGTTCATAACAGTGTGTAGGAAGTTGTTTGATAAAGTGGGCAAAGCTTATACTTGGGCCAGAAGGCAGAATATAGGAAACTACATGAAAACATGAATAATTCAGTGAAAATGACTGTAAACAGATGAGAACTTGTTTAGAACAGCTGAAAGAGAATCTCCAAGTCAGTTCTTAGTGTAGAAAAGGTAGCTAAGATAAGGAAAATCCTTAATTCCAGTTAAGATCACATGAAACACTGTATGAATCCTATATTCTTTACTTAAAGGAGACTAGAGTGGTAAATGTGTGTTATACAAGGCAGAATACCATTGAAATAGAGAAAGAAACACGTTCGGCAGCTTTGGAAAGCCTTACACTTCACTGAAACGTAGTACTACACTCTATAACACAGTTGAGAGACAATGTTCAATAGCTGCCTCAGTACTTAACAGTGTGTAGGAAGTTGTTTGATAAAGTGGGCAAAGCTTATACTTGGACCAGAAGGCAGAATATAAGAAACTACATGAAAACATGATTAATTCAGTGAAAATGACTGTAAACAGATGTGAACTTGTTTAGAACAGCTGAAAGAGATTCTCCAAGTCAGTTCTTAGTGTAGAAAAGGTAGCTAATATCCGGGAAATCCTTAATTCGAGTTAAGATTACATGAAACACTGTATGAATCCTATATTCTTTACTTAAAGGAGACTAGAGTGGTAAATGTGTGTTATACAAGGCAGAATACCATTGAAATAGAGAAAGAAACACGTTCGGCAGCTTTGGAAAGCCTTACACTTCACTGAAATGTAGTACTACACTCTATAACACAGTTGAGAGACAATGTTCCCTAGCTCCCTCAGTTCATAACAGTGTGTAGGAAGTTGTTTGATAAAGTGGGCAAAGCTTATACTTGGGCCAGAAGGCAGAATATAGGAAACTACATGAAAACATGAATAATTCAGTGAAAATGACTGTAAACAGATGAGAACTTGTTTAGAACAGCTGAAAGAGAATCTCCAAGTCAGTTCTTAGTGTAGAAAACGTAGCTAAGATAAGGAAAATCCTTAATTCCAGTTAAGATCACATGAAACACTGTATGAATCCTATATTCTTTACTTAAAGGAGACTAGAGTGGTAAATGTGTGTTATACAAGGCAGAATACCATTGAAATAGAGAAAGAAACACGTTCGGCAGCTTTGGAAAGCCTTACACTTCACTGAAATGTAGTAATACACTCTATAACACAGTTGAGAGACAATGTTCCCGAGCTGCCTCAGTTCATAACAGTGTGTAGGAAGTTGTTTGATAAAGTGGGCAAAGCTGATACTTGGACCAGAAGGCAGAATATAGGAAACTACATGAAAACATGATTAATTCAGTGAAAATGACTGTAAACAGATGAGAACTTGTTTAGAACAGCTGAAAGAGATTCTCCAAGTCAGTTCTTAGTGTAGAAAAGGTAGCTAAGATCTGGGAAATCCTTAATTCGAGTTAAGATTACATGAAACACTGTATGAATCCTATATTCTTTACTTAAAGGAGACTAGAGTGGTAAATGTGTGTTATACAAGGCAGAATACCATTGAAATAGAGAAAGAAACACGTTCGGCAGCTTTGGAAAGCCTTACACTTCACTGAAATGTAGTACTACACTCTATAACACAGTTGAGAGACAATGTTCAATAGCTGCCTCAGTACTTAACAGTGTGTAGGAAGTTGTTTGATAAAGTGGGCAAAGCTTATACTTGGACCAGAAGGCAGAATATAAGAAACTACATGAAAACATGATTAATTCAGTGAAAATGACTGTAAACAGATGTGAAATTGTTTAGAACAGCTGAAAGAGATTCTCCAAGTCAGTTCTTAGTGTAGAAAAGGTAGCTAATATCCGGGAAATCCTTAATTCGAGTTAAGATTACATGAAACACTGTATGAATCCTATATTCTTTACTTAAAGGAGACTAGAGTGGTAAATGTGTGTTATACAAGGCAGAATACCATTGAAATAGAGAAAGAAACACGTTCGGCAGCTTTGGAAAGCCTTACACTTCACTGAAATGTAGTACTACACTCTATAACACAGTTGAGAGACAATGTTCAATAGCTGCCTCAGTACTTAACAGTGTGTAGGAAGTTGTTTGATAAAGTGGGCAAAGCTTATACTTGGACCAGAAGGCAGAATATAGGAAACTACATGAAAACATGATTAATTCAGTGAAAATGACTGTAAACAGATGTGAACTTGTTTAGAACAGCTGAAAGAGATTCTCCAAGTCAGTTCTTAGTGTAGAAAAGGTAGCTAATATCCGGGAAATCCTTAATTCGAGTTAAGATTACATGAAACACTGTATGAATCCTATATTCTTTACTTAAAGGAGACTAGAGTGGTAAATGTGTGTTATACAAGGCAGAATACCATTGAAATAGAGGAAGAAACACGTTCGGCAGCTTTGGAAAGCCTTACACTTCACTGAAATGTAGTACTACACTTTATATAACACAGTTGAGAGACAATGTTCCCTAGCTCCCTCAGTTCATAACAGTGTGTAGGAAGTTGTTTGATAAAGTGGGCAAAGCTTATACTTGTGCCAGAAGGCAGAATATAGGAAACTACATGAAAACATGAATAATTCAGTGAAAATGACTGTAAACAGATGAGAACTTGTTTAGAACAGCTGAAAGAGAATCTCCAAGTCAGTTCTTAGTGTAGAAAAGGTAGCTAAGATAAGGAAAATCCTTAATTCCAGTTAAGATCACAGGAAACACTGTATGAATCCTATATTCTTTACTTAAAGGAGACTAGAGTGGTAAATGTGTGTTATACAAGGCAGAATACCATTGAAATAGAGAAAGAAACACGTTCGGCAGCTTTGGAAAGCCTTACACTTCACTGAAATGTAGTACTACACTTTATATAACACAGTTGAGAGACAATGTTCCCTAGCTCCCTCAGTTCATAACAGTGTGTAGGAAGTTGTTTGATAAAGTGGGCAAAGCTTATACTTGGGCCAGAAGGCAGAATATAGGAAACTACATGAAAACATGAATAATTCAGTGAAAATGACTGTAAACAGATGAGAACTTGTTTAGAACAGCTGAAAGAGAATCTCCAAGTCAGTTCTTAGTGTAGAAAAGGTAGCTAAGATAAGGAAAATCCTTAATTCCAGTTAAGATCACATGAAACACTGTATGAATCCTATATTCTTTACTTAAAGGAGACTAGAGTGGTAAATGTGTGTTATACAAGGCAGAATACCATTGAAATAGAGAAAGAAACACGTTCGGCAGCTTTGGAAAGCCTTACACTTCACTGAAATGTAGTACTACACTCTATAACACAGTTGAGAGACAATGTTCAATAGCTGCCTCAGTACTTAACAGTGTGTAGGAAGTTGTTTGATAAAGTGGGCAAAGCTTATACTTGGACCAGAAGGCAGAATATAGGAAACTACATGAAAACATGATTAATTCAGTGAAAATGACTGTAAACAGATGTGAACTTGTTTAGAACAGCTGAAAGATATTCTCCAAGTCAGTTCTTAGTGTAGAAAAGGTAGCTAATATCCGGGAAATCCTTAATTCGAGTTAAGATTACATGAAACACTGTATGAATCCTATATTCTTTACTTAAAGGAGACTAGAGTGGTAAATGTGTGTTATACAAGGCAGAATACCATTGAAATAGAGAAAGAAACACGTTCGGCAGCTTTGGAAAGCCTTACACTTCACTGAAACGTAGTACTACACTTTATATAACACAGTTGAGAGACAATGTTCCCTAGCTCCCTAAGTTCATAACAGTGTGTAGGAAGTTGTTTGATAAAGTGGGCAAAGCTTATACTTGGGCCAGAAGGCAGAATATAGGAAACTACATGAAAACATGAATAATTCAGTGAAAATGACTGTAAACAGATGAGAACTTGTTTAGAACAGCTGAAAGAGAATCTCCAAGTCAGTTCTTAGTGTAGAAAAGGTAGCTAAGATAAGGAAAATCCTTAATTCCAGTTAAGATCACATGAAACACTGTATGAATCCTATATTCTTTACTTAAAGGAGACTAGAGTGGTAAATGTGTGTTATACAAGGCAGAATACCATTGAAATAGAGAAAGAAACACGTTCGGCAGCTTTGGAAAGCCTTACACTTCACTGAAATGTAGTACTACACTCTATAACACAGTTGAGAGACAATGTTCAATAGCTGCCTCAGTACTTAACAGTGTGTAGGAAGTTGTTTGATAAAGTGGGCAAAGCTGATACTTGGACCAGAAGGCAGAATATAGGAAACTACATGAAAACATGATTAATTCAGTGAAAATGACTGTAAACAGATGTGAACTTGTTTAGAACAGCTGAAAGAGATTCTCCAAGTCAGTTCTTAGTGTAGAAAAGGTAGCTAATATCCGGGAAATCCTTAATTCGAGTTAAGATTACATGAAACACTGTATGAATCCTATATTCTTTACTTAAAGGAGACTAGAGTGGTAAATGTGTGTTATACAAGGCAGAATACCATTGAAATAGAGAAAGATACACGTTCGGCAGCTTTGGAAAGCCTTACACTTCACTGAAATGTAGTACTACACTTTATATAACACAGTTGAGAGACAATGTTCCCTAGCTCCCTCAGTTCATAACAGTGTGTAGGAAGTTGTTTGATAAAGTGGGCAAAGCTTATACTTGGGCCAGAAGGCAGAATATAGGAAACTACATGAAAATATGAATAATTCAGTGAAAATGACTGTAAACAGATGAGAACTTGTTTAGAACAGCTGAAAGAGAATCTCCAAGTCAGTTCTTAGTGTAGAAAAGGTAGCTAAGATAAGGAAAATCCTTAATTCCAGTTAAGATCACATGAAACACTGTATGAATCCTATATTCTTTACTTAAAGGAGACTAGAGTGGTAAATGTGTGTTATACAAGGCAGAATACCATTGAAATAGAGAAAGAAACACGTTCGGCAGCTTTGGAAAGCCTTACACTTCACTGAAATGTAGTACTACACTCTATAACACAGTTGAGAGACAATGTTCAATAGCTGCCTCAGTACTTAACAGTGTGTAGGAAGTTGTTTGATAAAGTGGGCAAAGCTTATACTTGGACCAGAAGGCAGAATATAGGAAACTACATGAAAACATGATTAATTCAGTGAAAATGACTGTAAACAGATGTGAACTTGTTTAGAACAGCTGAAAGAGATTCTCCAAGTCAGTTCTTAGTGTAGAAAAGGTAGCTAATATCCGGGAAATCCTTAATTCGAGTTAAGATTACATGAAACACTGTATGAATCCTATATTCTTTACTTAAAGGAGACTAGAGTGGTAAATGTGTGTTATACAAGGCAGAATACCATTGAAATAGAGAAAGATACACGTTCGGCAGCTTTGGAAAGCCTTACACTTCACTGAAATGTAGTACTACACTTTATATAACACAGTTGAGAGACAATGTTCCCTAGCTCCCTCAGTTCATAACAGTGTGTAGGAAGTTGTTTGATAAAGTGGGCAAAGCTTATACTTGGGCCAGAAGGCAGAATATAGGAAACTACATGAAAATATGAATAATTCAGTGAAAATGACTGTAAACAGATGAGAACTTGTTTAGAACAGCTGAAAGAGAATCTCCAAGTCAGTTCTTAGTGTAGAAAAGGTAGCTAAGATAAGGAAAATCCTTAATTCCAGTTAAGATCACATGAAACACTGTATGAATCCTATATTCTTTACTTAAAGGAGACTAGAGTGGTAAATGTGTGTTATACAAGGCAGAATACCATTGAAATAGAGAAAGAAACACGTTCGGCAGCTTTGGAAAGCCTTACACTTCACTGAAATGTAGTACTACACTCTATAACACAGTTGAGAGACAATGTTCAATAGCTGCCTCAGTACTTAACAGTGTGTAGGAAGTTGTTTGATAAAGTGGGCAAAGCTTATACTTGGGCCAGAAGGCAGAATATAGGAAACTACATGAAAACATGATTAATTCAGTGAAAATGACTGTAAACAGATGTGAACTTGTTTAGAACAGCTGAAAGAGATTCTCCAAGTCAGTTCTTAGTGTAGAAAAGGTAGCTAATATCCGGGAAATCCTTAATTCGAGTTAAGATTACATGAAACACTGTATGAATCCTATATTCTTTACTTAAAGGAGACTAGAGTGGTAAATGTGTGTTATACAAGGCAGAATACCATTGAAATAGAGAAAGAAACACGTTCGGCAGCTTTGGAAAGCCTTACACTTCACTGAAACGTAGTACTACACTTTATATAACACAGTTGAGAGACAATGTTCCCTAGCTCCCTAAGTTCATAACAGTGTGTAGGAAGTTGTTTGATAAAGTGGGCAAAGCTTATACTTGGGCCAGAAGGCAGAATATAGGAAACTACATGAAAACATGAATAATTCAGTGAAAATGACTGTAAACAGATGAGAACTTGTTTAGAACAGCTGAAAGAGAATCTCCAAGTCAGTTCTTAGTGTAGAAAAGGTAGCTAAGATAAGGAAAATCCTTAATTCCAGTTAAGATCACAGGAAACACTGTATGAATCCTATATTCTTTACTTAAAGGAGACTAGAGTGGTAAATGTGTGTTATACAAGGCAGAATACCATTGAAATAGAGAAAGAAACACGTTCGGCAGCTTTGGAAAGCCTTACACTTCACTGAAATGTAGTACTACACTCTATAACACAGTTGAGAGACAATGTTCAATAGCTGCCTCAGTACTTAACAGTGTGTAGGAAGTTGTTTGATAAAGTGGGCAAAGCTTATACTTGGGCCAGAAGGCAGAATATAGGAAACTACATGAAAACATGATTAATTCAGTGAAAATGACTGTAAACAGATGTGAACTTGTTTAGAACAGCTGAAAGAGATTCTCCAAGTCAGTTCTTAGTGTAGAAAAGGTAGCTAATATCCGGGAAATCCTTAATTCGAGTTAAGATTACATGAAACACTGTATGAATCCTATATTCTTTACTTAAAGGAGACTAGAGTGGTAAATGTGTGTTATACAAGGCAGAATACCATTGAAATAGAGAAAGAAACACGTTCGGCAGCTTTGGAAAGCCTTACACTTCACTGAAACGTAGTACTACACTTTATATAACACAGTTGAGAGACAATGTTCCCTAGCTCCCTAAGTTCATAACAGTGTGTAGGAAGTTGTTTGATAAAGTGGGCAAAGCTTATACTTGGGCCAGAAGGCAGAATATAGGAAACTACATGAAAACATGAATAATTCAGTGAAAATGACTGTAAACAGATGAGAACTTGTTTAGAACAGCTGAAAGAGAATCTCCAAGTCAGTTCTTAGTGTAGAAAAGGTAGCTAAGATAAGGAAAATCCTTAATTCCAGTTAAGATCACAGGAAACACTGTATGAATCCTATATTCTTTACTTAAAGGAGACTAGAGTGGTAAATGTGTGTTATACAAGGCAGAATACCATTGAAATAGAGAAAGAAACACGTTCGGCAGCTTTGGAAAGCCTTACACTTCACTGAAATGTAGTACTACACTCTATAACACAGTTGAGAGACAATGTTCAATAGCTGCCTCAGTACTTAACAGTGTGTAGGAAGTTGTTTGATAAAGTGGGCAAAGCTTATACTTGGACCAGAAGGCAGAATATAGGAAACTACATGAAAACATGATTAATTCAGTGAAAATGACTGTAAACAGATGTGAACTTGTTTAGAACAGCTGAAAGAGATTCTCCAAGTCAGTTCTTAGTGTAGAAAAGGTAGCTAAGATCCGGGAAATCCTTAATTCGAGTTAAGATTACATGAAACACTGTATGAATCCTATATTCTTTACTTAAAGGAGACTAGAGTGGTAAATGTGTGTTATACAAGGCAGAATACCATTGAAATAGAGAAAGAAACACGTTCGGCAGCTTTGGAAAGCCTTACACTTCACTGAAACGTAGTACTACACTTTATATAACACAGTTGAGAGACAATGTTCCCTAGCTCCCTAAGTTCATAACAGTGTGTAGGAAGTTGTTTGATAAAGTGGGCAAAGCTTATACTTGGGCCAGAAGGCAGAATATAGGAAACTACATGAAAACATGAATAATTCAGTGAAAATGACTGTAAACAGATGAGAACTTGTTTAGAACAGCTGAAAGAGAATCTCCAAGTCAGTTCTTAGTGTAGAAAAGGTAGCTAAGATAAGGAAAATCCTTAATTCCAGTTAAGATCACAGGAAACACTGTATGAATCCTATATTCTTTACTTAAAGGAGACTAGAGTGGTAAATGTGTGTTATACAAGGCAGAATACCATTGAAATAGAGAAAGAAACACGTTCGGCAGCTTTGGAAAGCCTTACACTTCACTGAAATGTAGTACTACACTCTAAAACACAGTTGAGAGACAATGTTCAATAGCTGCCTCAGTACTTAACAGTGTGTAGGAAGTTGTTTGATAAAGTGGGCAAAGCTGATACTTGGACCAGAAGGCAGAATATAGGAAACTACATGAAAACATGATTAATTCAGTGAAAATGACTGTAAACAGATGTGAACTTGTTTAGAACAGCTGAAAGAGATTCTCCAAGTCAGTTCTTAGTGTAGAAAAGGTAGCTAATATCCGGGAAATCCTTAATTCGAGTTAAGATTACATGAAACACTGTATGAATCCTATATTCTTTACTTAAAGGAGACTAGAGTGGTAAATGTGTGTTATACAAGGCAGAATACCATTGAAATAGAGAAAGAAACACGTTCGGCAGCTTTGGAAAGCCTTACACTTCACTGAAACGTAGTACTACACTTTATATAACACAGTTGAGAGACAATGTTCCCTAGCTCCCTAAGTTCATAACAGTGTGTAGGAAGTTGTTTGATAAAGTGGGCAAAGCTTATACTTGGGCCAGAAGGCAGAATATAGGAAACTACATGAAAACATGAATAATTCAGTGAAAATGACTGTAAACAGATGAGAACTTGTTTAGAACAGCTGAAAGAGAATCTCCAAGTCAGTTCTTAGTGTAGAAAAGGTAGCTAAGATAAGGAAAATCCTTAATTCCAGTTAAGATCACATGAAACACTGTATGAATCCTATATTCTTTACTTAAAGGAGACTAGAGTGGTAAATGTGTGTTATACAAGGCAGAATACCATTGAAATAGAGAAAGAAACACGTTCGGCAGCTTTGGAAAGCCTTACACTTCACTGAAATGTAGTACTACACTCTAAAACACAGTTGAGAGACAATGTTCAATAGCTGCCTCAGTACTTAACAGTGTGTAGGAAGTTGTTTGATAAAGTGGGCAAAGCTGATACTTGGACCAGAAGGCAGAATATAGGAAACTACATGAAAACATGATTAATTCAGTGAAAATGACTGTAAACAGATGTGAACTTGTTTAGAACAGCTGAAAGAGATTCTCCAAGTCAGTTCTTAGTGTAGAAAAGGTAGCTAATATCCGGGAAATCCTTAATTCGAGTTAAGATTACATGAAACACTGTATGAATCCTATATTCTTTACTTAAAGGAGACTAGAGTGGTAAATGTGTGTTATACAAGGCAGAATACCATTGAAATAGAGAAAGAAACACGTTCGGCAGCTTTGGAAAGCCTTACACTTCACTGAAACGTAGTACTACACTTTATATAACACAGTTGAGAGACAATGTTCCCTAGCTCCCTAAGTTCATAACAGTGT
Source organism: Pipistrellus hanaki (assembly GCF_964339955.1). NCBI lineage: Eukaryota > Metazoa > Chordata > Mammalia > Chiroptera > Vespertilionidae > Pipistrellus > Pipistrellus hanaki. The sequence continues at coordinate 1,241,142 of NW_028182298.1, read as the reverse complement.
GTAGGAAGTTGTTTGATAAAGTGGGCAAAGCTTATACTTGGGCCAGAAGGCAGAATATAGGAAACTACATGAAAACATGAATAATTCAGTGAAAATGACTGTAAACAGATGAGAACTTGTTTAGAACAGCTGAAAGAGAATCTCCAAGTCAGTTCTTAGTGTAGAAAAGGTAGCTAAGATAAGGAAAATCCTTAATTCCAGTTAAGATCACATGAAACACTGTATGAATCCTATATTCTTTACTTAAAGGAGACTAGAGTGGTAAATGTGTGTTATACAAGGCAGAATACCATTGAAATAGAGAAAGAAACACGTTCGGCAGCTTTGGAAAGCCTTACACTTCACTGAAATGTAGTACTACACTCTATAACACAGTTGAGAGACAATGTTCAATAGCTGCCTCAGTACTTAACAGTGTGTAGGAAGTTGTTTGATAAAGTGGGCAAAGCTTATACTTGGGCCAGAAGGCAGAATATAGGAAACTACATGAAAACATGAATAATTCAGTGAAAATGACTGTAAACAGATGAGAACTTGTTTAGAACAGCTGAAAGAGAATCTCCAAGTCAGTTCTTAGTGTAGAAAAGGTAGCTAAGATAAGGAAAATCCTTAATTCCAGTTAAGATCACAGGAAACACTGTATGAATCCTATATTCTTTACTTAAAGGAGACTAGAGTGGTAAATGTGTGTTATACAAGGCAGAATACCATTGAAATAGAGAAAGAAACACGTTCGGCAGCTTTGGAAAGCCTTACACTTCACTGAAATGTAGTACTACACTTTATATAACACAGTTGAGAGACAATGTTCCCTAGCTCCCTCAGTTCATAACAGTGTGTAGGAAGTTGTTTGATAAAGTGGGCAAAGCTTATACTTGGGCCAGAAGGCAGAATATAGGAAACTACATGAAAACATGAATAATTCAGTGAAAATGACTGTAAACAGATGAGAACTTGTTTAGAACAGCTGAAAGAGAATCTCCAAGTCAGTTCTTAGTGTAGAAAAGGTAGCTAAGATAAGGAAAATCCTTAATTCCAGTTAAGATCACATGAAACACTGTATGAATCCTATATTCTTTACTTAAAGGAGACTAGAGTGGTAAATGTGTGTTATACAAGGCAGAATACCATTGAAATAGAGAAAGAAACACGTTCGGCAGCTTTGGAAAGCCTTACACTTCACTGAAATGTAGTACTACACTCTATAACACAGTTGAGAGACAATGTTCAATAGCTGCCTCAGTACTTAACAGTGTGTAGGAAGTTGTTTGATAAAGTGGGCAAAGCTTATACTTGGACCAGAAGGCAGAATATAGGAAACTACATGAAAACATGATTAATTCAGTGAAAATGACTGTAAACAGATGTGAACTTGTTTAGAACAGCTGAAAGAGATTCTCCAAGTCAGTTCTTAGTGTAGAAAAGGTAGCTAATATCCGGGAAATCCTTAATTCGAGTTAAGATTACATGAAACACTGTATGAATCCTATATTCTTTACTTAAAGGAGACTAGAGTGGTAAATGTGTGTTATACAAGGCAGAATACCATTGAAATAGAGAAAGAAACACGTTCGGCAGCTTTGGAAAGCCTTACACTTCACTGAAACGTAGTACTACACTTTATATAACACAGTTGAGAGACAATGTTCCCTAGCTCCCTAAGTTCATAACAGTGTGTAGGAAGTTGTTTGATAAAGTGGGCAAAGCTTATACTTGGGCCAGAAGGCAGAATATAGGAAACTACATGAAAACATGAATAATTCAGTGAAAATGACTGTAAACAGATGAGAACTTGTTTAGAACAGCTGAAAGAGAATCTCCAAGTCAGTTCTTAGTGTAGAAAAGGTAGCTAAGATAAGGAAAATCCTTAATTCCAGTTAAGATCACATGAAACACTGTATGAATCCTATATTCTTTACTTAAAGGAGACTAGAGTGGTAAATGTGTGTTATACAAGGCAGAATACCATTGAAATAGAGAAAGAAACACGTTCGGCAGCTTTGGAAAGCCTTACACTTCACTGAAATGTAGTACTACACTCTATAACACAGTTGAGAGACAATGTTCAATAGCTGCCTCAGTACTTAACAGTGTGTAGGAAGTTGTTTGATAAAGTGGGCAAAGCTGATACTTGGACCAGAAGGCAGAATATAGGAAACTACATGAAAACATGATTAATTCAGTGAAAATGACTGTAAACAGATGTGAACTTGTTTAGAACAGCTGAAAGAGATTCTCCAAGTCAGTTCTTAGTGTAGAAAAGGTAGCTAATATCCGGGAAATCCTTAATTCGAGTTAAGATTACATGAAACACTGTATGAATCCTATATTCTTTACTTAAAGGAGACTAGAGTGGTAAATGTGTGTTATACAAGGCAGAATACCATTGAAATAGAGAAAGATACACGTTCGGCAGCTTTGGAAAGCCTTACACTTCACTGAAATGTAGTACTACACTTTATATAACACAGTTGAGAGACAATGTTCCCTAGCTCCCTCAGTTCATAACAGTGTGTAGGAAGTTGTTTGATAAAGTGGGCAAAGCTTATACTTGGGCCAGAAGGCAGAATATAGGAAACTACATGAAAATATGAATAATTCAGTGAAAATGACTGTAAACAGATGAGAACTTGTTTAGAACAGCTGAAAGAGAATCTCCAAGTCAGTTCTTAGTGTAGAAAAGGTAGCTAAGATAAGGAAAATCCTTAATTCCAGTTAAGATCACATGAAACACTGTATGAATCCTATATTCTTTACTTAAAGGAGACTAGAGTGGTAAATGTGTGTTATACAAGGCAGAATACCATTGAAATAGAGAAAGAAACACGTTCGGCAGCTTTGGAAAGCCTTACACTTCACTGAAATGTAGTACTACACTCTATAACACAGTTGAGAGACAATGTTCAATAGCTGCCTCAGTACTTAACAGTGTGTAGGAAGTTGTTTGATAAAGTGGGCAAAGCTTATACTTGGACCAGAAGGCAGAATATAGGAAACTACATGAAAACATGATTAATTCAGTGAAAATGACTGTAAACAGATGTGAACTTGTTTAGAACAGCTGAAAGAGATTCTCCAAGTCAGTTCTTAGTGTAGAAAAGGTAGCTAATATCCGGGAAATCCTTAATTCGAGTTAAGATTACATGAAACACTGTATGAATCCTATATTCTTTACTTAAAGGAGACTAGAGTGGTAAATGTGTGTTATACAAGGCAGAATACCATTGAAATAGAGAAAGAAACACGTTCGGCAGCTTTGGAAAGCCTTACACTTCACTGAAACGTAGTACTACACTTTATATAACACAGTTGAGAGACAATGTTCCCTAGCTCCCTAAGTTCATAACAGTGTGTAGGAAGTTGTTTGATAAAGTGGGCAAAGCTTATACTTGGGCCAGAAGGCAGAATATAGGAAACTACATGAAAACATGAATAATTCAGTGAAAATGACTGTAAACAGATGAGAACTTGTTTAGAACAGCTGAAAGAGAATCTCCAAGTCAGTTCTTAGTGTAGAAAAGGTAGCTAAGATAAGGAAAATCCTTAATTCCAGTTAAGATCACAGGAAACACTGTATGAATCCTATATTCTTTACTTAAAGGAGACTAGAGTGGTAAATGTGTGTTATACAAGGCAGAATACCATTGAAATAGAGAAAGAAACACGTTCGGCAGCTTTGGAAAGCCTTACACTTCACTGAAATGTAGTACTACACTTTATATAACACAGTTGAGAGACAATGTTCCCTAGCTCCCTCAGTTCATAACAGTGTGTAGGAAGTTGTTTGATAAAGTGGGCAAAGCTTATACTTGGGCCAGAAGGCAGAATATAGGAAACTACATGAAAACATGAATAATTCAGTGAAAATGACTGTAAACAGATGAGAACTTGTTTAGAACAGCTGAAAGAGAATCTCCAAGTCAGTTCTTAGTGTAGAAAAGGTAGCTAAGATAAGGAAAATCCTTAATTCCAGTTAAGATCACATGAAACACTGTATGAATCCTATATTCTTTACTTAAAGGAGACTAGAGTGGTAAATGTGTGTTATACAAGGCAGAATACCATTGAAATAGAGAAAGAAACACGTTCGGCAGCTTTGGAAAGCCTTACACTTCACTGAAATGTAGTACTACACTCTATAACACAGTTGAGAGACAATGTTCAATAGCTGCCTCAGTACTTAACAGTGTGTAGGAAGTTGTTTGATAAAGTGGGCAAAGCTTATACTTGGACCAGAAGGCAGAATATAGGAAACTACATGAAAACATGATTAATTCAGTGAAAATGACTGTAAACAGATGTGAACTTGTTTAGAACAGCTGAAAGAGATTCTCCAAGTCAGTTCTTAGTGTAGAAAAGGTAGCTAATATCCGGGAAATCCTTAATTCGAGTTAAGATTACATGAAACACTGTATGAATCCTATATTCTTTACTTAAAGGAGACTAGAGTGGTAAATGTGTGTTATACAAGGCAGAATACCATTGAAATAGAGAAAGAAACACGTTCGGCAGCTTTGGAAAGCCTTACACTTCACTGAAACGTAGTACTACACTTTATATAACACAGTTGAGAGACAATGTTCCCTAGCTCCCTAAGTTCATAACAGTGTGTAGGAAGTTGTTTGATAAAGTGGGCAAAGCTTATACTTGGGCCAGAAGGCAGAATATAGGAAACTACATGAAAACATGAATAATTCAGTGAAAATGACTGTAAACAGATGAGAACTTGTTTAGAACAGCTGAAAGAGAATCTCCAAGTCAGTTCTTAGTGTAGAAAAGGTAGCTAAGATAAGGAAAATCCTTAATTCCAGTTAAGATCACATGAAACACTGTATGAATCCTATATTCTTTACTTAAAGGAGACTAGAGTGGTAAATGTGTGTTATACAAGGCAGAATACCATTGAAATAGAGAAAGAAACACGTTCGGCAGCTTTGGAAAGCCTTACACTTCACTGAAATGTAGTACTACACTCTATAACACAGTTGAGAGACAATGTTCAATAGCTGCCTCAGTACTTAACAGTGTGTAGGAAGTTGTTTGATAAAGTGGGCAAAGCTGATACTTGGACCAGTAGGCAGAATATAGGAAACTACATGAAAACATGATTAATTCAGTGAAAATGACTGTAAACAGATGTGAACTTGTTTAGAACAGCTGAAAGAGATTCTCCAAGTCAGTTCTTAGTGTAGAAAAGGTAGCTAATATCCGGGAAATCCTTAATTCGAGTTAAGATTACTTGAAACACTGTATGAATCCTATATTCTTTACTTAAAGGAGACTAGAGTGGTAAATGTGTGTTATACAAGGCAGAATACCATTGAAATAGAGAAAGATACACGTTCGGCAGCTTTGGAAAGCCTTACACTTCACTGAAATGTAGTACTACACTTTATATAACACAGTTGAGAGACAATGTTCCCTAGCTCCCTCAGTTCATAACAGTGTGTAGGAAGTTGTTTGATAAAGTGGGCAAAGCTTATACTTGGGCCAGAAGGCAGAATATAGGAAACTACATGAAAATATGAATAATTCAGTGAAAATGACTGTAAACAGATGAGAACTTGTTTAGAACAGCTGAAAGAGAATCTCCAAGTCAGTTCTTAGTGTAGAAAAGGTAGCTAAGATAAGGAAAATCCTTAATTCCAGTTAAGATCACATGAAACACTGTATGAATCCTATATTCTTTACTTAAAGGAGACTAGAGTGGTAAATGTGTGTTATACAAGGCAGAATACCATTGAAATAGAGAAAGAAACACGTTCGGCAGCTTTGGAAAGCCTTACACTTCACTGAAATGTAGTACTACACTCTATAACACAGTTGAGAGACAATGTTCAATAGCTGCCTCAGTACTTAACAGTGTGTAGGAAGTTGTTTGATAAAGTGGGCAAAGCTTATACTTGGACCAGAAGGCAGAATATAGGAAACTACATGAAAACATGATTAATTCAGTGAAAATGACTGTAAACAGATGTGAACTTGTTTAGAACAGCTGAAAGAGATTCTCCAAGTCAGTTCTTAGTGTAGAAAAGGTAGCTAATATCCGGGAAATCCTTAATTCGAGTTAAGATTACATGAAACACTGTATGAATCCTATATTCTTTACTTAAAGGAGACTAGAGTGGTAAATGTGTGTTATACAAGGCAGAATACCATTGAAATAGAGAAAGAAACACGTTCGGCAGCTTTGGAAAGCCTTACACTTCACTGAAACGTAGTACTACACTTTATATAACACAGTTGAGAGACAATGTTCCCTAGCTCCCTAAGTTCATAACAGTGTGTAGGAAGTTGTTTGATAAAGTGGGCAAAGCTTATACTTGGGCCAGAAGGCAGAATATAGGAAACTACATGAAAACATGAATAATTCAGTGAAAATGACTGTAAACAGATGAGAACTTGTTTAGAACAGCTGAAAGAGAATCTCCAAGTCAGTTCTTAGTGTAGAAAAGGTAGCTAAGATAAGGAAAATCCTTAATTCCAGTTAAGATCACATGAAACACTGTATGAATCCTATATTCTTTACTTAAAGGAGACTAGAGTGGTAAATGTGTGTTATACAAGGCAGAATACCATTGAAATAGAGAAAGAAACACGTTCGGCAGCTTTGGAAAGCCTTACACTTCACTGAAATGTAGTACTACACTCTATAACACAGTTGAGAGACAATGTTCAATAGCTGCCTCAGTACTTAACAGTGTGTAGGAAGTTGTTTGATAAAGTGGGCAAAGCTTATACTTGGACCAGAAGGCAGAATATAGGAAACTACATGAAAACATGATTAATTCAGTGAAAATGACTGTAAACAGATGTGAACTTGTTTAGAACAGCTGAAAGAGATTCTCCAAGTCAGTTCTTAGTGTAGAAAAGGTAGCTAATATCCGGGAAATCCTTAATTCGAGTTAAGATTACATGAAACACTGTATGAATCCTATATTCTTTACTTAAAGGAGACTAGAGTGGTAAATGTGTGTTATACAAGGCAGAATACCATTGAAATAGAGAAAGAAACACGTTCGGCAGCTTTGGAAAGCCTTACACTTCACTGAAACGTAGTACTACACTTTATATAACACAGTTGAGAGACAATGTTCCCTAGCTCCCTAAGTTCATAACAGTGTGTAGGAAGTTGTTTGATAAAGTGGGCAAAGCTTATACTTGGGCCAGAAGGCAGAATATAGGAAACTACATGAAAACATGAATAATTCAGTGAAAATGACTGTAAACAGATGAGAACTTGTTTAGAACAGCTGAAAGAGAATCTCCAAGTCAGTTCTTAGTGTAGAAAAGGTAGCTAAGATAAGGAAAATCCTTAATTCCAGTTAAGATCACAGGAAACACTGTATGAATCCTATATTCTTTACTTAAAGGAGACTAGAGTGGTAAATGTGTGTTATACAAGGCAGAATACCATTGAAATAGAGAAAGAAACACGTTCGGCAGCTTTGGAAAGCCTTACACTTCACTGAAATGTAGTACTACACTTTATATAACACAGTTGAGAGACAATGTTCCCTAGCTCCCTCAGTTCATAACAGTGTGTAGGAAGTTGTTTGATAAAGTGGGCAAAGCTTATACTTGGGCCAGAAGGCAGAATATAGGAAACTACATGAAAACATGAATAATTCAGTGAAAATGACTGTAAACAGATGAGAACTTGTTTAGAACAGCTGAAAGAGAATCTCCAAGTCAGTTCTTAGTGTAGAAAAGGTAGCTAAGATAAGGAAAATCCTTAATTCCAGTTAAGATCACATGAAACACTGTATGAATCCTATATTCTTTACTTAAAGGAGACTAGAGTGGTAAATGTGTGTTATACAAGGCAGAATACCATTGAAATAGAGAAAGAAACACGTTCGGCAGCTTTGGAAAGCCTTACACTTCACTGAAATGTAGTACTACACTCTATAACACAGTTGAGAGACAATGTTCAATAGCTGCCTCAGTACTTAACAGTGTGTAGGAAGTTGTTTGATAAAGTGGGCAAAGCTTATACTTGGACCAGAAGGCAGAATATAGGAAACTACATGAAAACATGATTAATTCAGTGAAAATGACTGTAAACAGATGTGAACTTGTTTAGAACAGCTGAAAGAGATTCTCCAAGTCAGTTCTTAGTGTAGAAAAGGTAGCTAATATCCGGGAAATCCTTAATTCGAGTTAAGATTACATGAAACACTGTATGAATCCTATATTCTTTACTTAAAGGAGACTAGAGTGGTAAATGTGTGTTATACAAGGCAGAATACCATTGAAATAGAGAAAGAAACACGTTCGGCAGCTTTGGAAAGCCTTACACTTCACTGAAACGTAGTACTACACTTTATATAACACAGTTGAGAGACAATGTTCCCTAGCTCCCTAAGTTCATAACAGTGTGTAGGAAGTTGTTTGATAAAGTGGGCAAAGCTTATACTTGGGCCAGAAGGCAGAATATAGGAAACTACATGAAAATATGAATAATTCAGTGAAAATGACTGTAAACAGATGAGAACTTGTTTAGAACAGCTGAAAGAGAATCTCCAAGTCAGTTCTTAGTGTAGAAAAGGTAGCTAAGATAAGGAAAATCCTTAATTCCAGTTAACATCACATGAAACACTGTATGAATCCTATATTCTTTACTTAAAGGAGACTAGAGTGGTAAATGTGTGTTATACAAGGCAGAATACCATTGAAATAGAGAAAGAAACACGTTCGGCAGCTTTGGAAAGCCTTACACTTCACTGAAATGTAGTACTACACTCTATAACACAGTTGAGAGACAATGTTCAATAGCTGCCTCAGTACTTAACAGTGTGTAGGAAGTTGTTTGATAAAGTGGGCAAAGCTTATACTTGGACCAGAAGGCAGAATATAGGAAACTACATGAAAACATGATTAATTCAGTGAAAATGACTGTAAACAGATGTGAACTTGTTTAGAACAGCTGAAAGAGATTCTCCAAGTCAGTTCTTAGTGTAGAAAAGGTAGCTAATATCCGGGAAATCCTTAATTCGAGTTAAGATTACATGAAACACTGTATGAATCCTATATTCTTTACTTAAAGGAGACTAGAGTGGTAAATGTGTGTTATACAAGGCAGAATACCATTGAAATAGAGAAAGAAACACGTTCGGCAGCTTTGGAAAGCCTTACACTTCACTGAAACGTAGTACTACACTTTATATAACACAGTTGAGAGACAATGTTCCCTAGCTCCCTAAGTTCATAACAGTGTGTAGGAAGTTGTTTGATAAAGTGGGCAAAGCTTATACTTGGGCCAGAAGGCAGAATATAGGAAACTACATGAAAACATGAATAATTCAGTGAAAATGACTGTAAACAGATGAGAACTTGTTTAGAACAGCTGAAAGAGAATCTCCAAGTCAGTTCTTAGTGTAGAAAAGGTAGCTAAGATAAGGAAAATCCTTAATTCCAGTTAAGATCACATGAAACACTGTATGAATCCTATATTCTTTACTTAAAGGAGACTAGAGTGGTAAATGTGTGTTATACAAGGCAGAATACCATTGAAATAGAGAAAGAAACACGTTCGGCAGCTTTGGAAAGCCTTACACTTCACTGAAATGTAGTACTACACTCTATAACACAGTTGAGAGACAATGTTCAATAGCTGCCTCAGTACTTAACAGTGTGTAGGAAGATGTTTGATAAAGTGGGCAAAGCTTATACTTGGACCAGAAGGCAGAATATAGGAAACTACATGAAAACATGATTAATTCAGTGAAAATGACTGTAAACAGATGTGAACTTGTTTAGAACAGCTGAAAGAGATTCTCCAAGTCAGTTCTTAGTGTAGAAAAGGTAGCTAATATCCGGGAAATCCTTAATTCGAGTTAAGATTACATGAAACACTGTATGAATCCTATATTCTTTACTTAAAGGAGACTAGAGTGGTAAATGTGTGTTATACAAGGCAGAATACCATTGAAATAGAGAAAGAAACACGTTCGGCAGCTTTGGAAAGCCTTACACTTCACTGAAACGTAGTACTACACTTTATATAACACAGTTGAGAGACAATGTTCCCTAGCTCCCTAAGTTCATAACAGTGTGTAGGAAGTTGTTTGATAAAGTGGGCAAAGCTTATACTTGGGCCAGAAGGCAGAATATAGGAAACTACATGAAAACATGAATAATTCAGTGAAAATGACTGTAAACAGATGAGAACTTGTTTAGAACAGCTGAAAGAGAATCTCCAAGTCAGTTCTTAGTGTAGAAAAGGTAGCTAAGATAAGGAAAATCCTTAATTCCAGTTAAGATCACAGGAAACACTGTATGAATCCTATATTCTTTACTTAAAGGAGACTAGAGTGGTAAATGTGTGTTATACAAGGCAGAATACCATTGAAATAGAGAAAGAAACACGTTCGGCAGCTTTGGAAAGCCTTACACTTCACTGAAATGTAGTACTACACTTTATATAACACAGTTGAGAGACAATGTTCCCTAGCTCCCTCAGTTCATAACAGTGTGTAGGAAGTTGTTTGATAAAGTGGGCAAAGCTTATACTTGGGCCAGAAGGCAGAATATAGGAAACTACATGAAAACATGAATAATTCAGTGAAAATGACTGTAAACAGATGAGAACTTGTTTAGAACAGCTGAAAGAGAATCTCCAAGTCAGTTCTTAGTGTAGAAAAGGTAGCTAAGATAAGGAAAATCCTTAATTCCAGTTAAGATCACATGAAACACTGTATGAATCCTATATTCTTTACTTAAAGGAGACTAGAGTGGTAAATGTGTGTTATACAAGGCAGAATACCATTGAAATAGAGAAAGAAACACGTTCGGCAGCTTTGGAAAGCCTTACACTTCACTGAAATGTAGTACTACACTCTATAACACAGTTGAGAGACAATGTTCAATAGCTGCCTCAGTACTTAACAGTGTGTAGGAAGTTGTTTGATAAAGTGGGCAAAGCTTATACTTGGACCAGAAGGCAGAATATAGGAAACTACATGAAAACATGATTAATTCAGTGAAAATGACTGTAAACAGATGTGAACTTGTTTAGAACAGCTGAAAGAGATTCTCCAAGTCAGTTCTTAGTGTAGAAAAGGTAGCTAATATCCGGGAAATCCTTAATTCGAGTTAAGATTACATGAAACACTGTATGAATCCTATATTCTTTACTTAAAGGAGACTAGAGTGGTAAATGTGTGTTATACAAGGCAGAATACCATTGAAATAGAGAAAGAAACACGTTCGGCAGCTTTGGAAAGCCTTACACTTCACTGAAACGTAGTACTACACTTTATATAACACAGTTGAGAGACAATGTTCCCTAGCTCCCTAAGTTCATAACAGTGTGTAGGAAGTTGTTTGATAAAGTGGGCAAAGCTTATACTTGGGCCAGAAGGCAGAATATAGGAAACTACATGAAAACATGAATAATTCAGTGAAAATGACTGTAAACAGATGAGAACTTGTTTAGAACAGCTGAAAGAGAATCTCCAAGTCAGTTCTTAGTGTAGAAAAGGTAGCTAAGATAAGGAAAATCCTTAATTCCAGTTAAGATCACATGAAACACTGTATGAATCCTATATTCTTTACTTAAAGGAGACTAGAGTGGTAAATGTGTGTTATACAAGGCAGAATACCATTGAAATAGAGAAAGAAACACGTTCGGCAGCTTTGGAAAGCCTTACACTTCACTGAAATGTAGTACTACACTCTATAACACAGTTGAGAGACAATGTTCAATAGCTGCCTCAGTACTTAACAGTGTGTAGGAAGTTGTTTGATAAAGTGGGCAAAGCTGATACTTGGACCAGAAGGCAGAATATAGGAAACTACATGAAAACATGATTAATTCAGTGAAAATGACTGTAAACAGATGTGAACTTGTTTAGAACAGCTGAAAGAGATTCTCCAAGTCAGTTCTTAGTGTAGAAAAGGTAGCTAATATCCGGGAAATCCTTAATTCGAGTTAAGATTACTTGAAACACTGTATGAATCCTATATTCTTTACTTAAAGGAGACTAGAGTGGTAAATGTGTGTTATACAAGGCAGAATACCATTGAAATAGAGAAAGATACACGTTCGGCAGCTTTGGAAAGCCTTACACTTCACTGAAATGTAGTACTACACTTTATATAACACAGTTGAGAGACAATGTTCCCTAGCTCCCTCAGTTCATAACAGTGTGTAGGAAGTTGTTTGATAAAGTGGGCAAAGCTTATACTTGGGCCAGAAGGCAGAATATAGGAAACTACATGAAAATATGAATAATTCAGTGAAAATGACTGTAAACAGATGAGAACTTGTTTAGAACAGCTGAAAGAGAATCTCCAAGTCAGTTCTTAGTGTAGAAAAGGTAGCTAAGATAAGGAAAATCCTTAATTCCAGTTAAGATCACATGAAACACTGTATGAATCCTATATTCTTTACTTAAAGGAGACTAGAGTGGTAAATGTGTGTTATACAAGGCAGAATACCATTGAAATAGAGAAAGAAACACGTTCGGCAGCTTTGGAAAGCCTTACACTTCACTGAAATGTAGTACTACACTCTATAACACAGTTGAGAGACAATGTTCAATAGCTGCCTCAGTACTTAACAGTGTGTAGGAAGTTGTTTGATAAAGTGGGCAAAGCTTATACTTGGACCAGAAGGCAGAATATAGGAAACTACATGAAAACATGATTAATTCAGTGAAAATGACTGTAAACAGATGTGAACTTGTTTAGAACAGCTGAAAGAGATTCTCCAAGTCAGTTCTTAGTGTAGAAAAGGTAGCTAATATCCGGGAAATCCTTAATTCGAGTTAAGATCACATGAAACACTGTATGAATCCTATATTCTTTACTTAAAGGAGACTAGAGTGGTAAATGTGTGTTATACAAGGCAGAATACCATTGAAATAGAGAAAGAAACACGTTCGGCAGCTTTGGAAAGCCTTACACTTCACTGAAATGTAGCACTACACTCTATAACACAGTTGAGAGACAATGTTCAATAGCTGCCTCAGTACTTAACAGTGTGTAGGAAGTTGTTTGATAAAGTGGGCAAAGCTTATACTTGGACCAGAAGGCAGAATATAGGAAACTACATGAAAACATGATTAATTCAGTGAAAATGACTGTAAACAGATGTGAACTTGTTTAGAACAGCTGAAAGAGATTCTCCAAGTCAGTTCTTAGTGTAGAAAAGGTAGCTAATATCCGGGAAATCCTTAATTCGAGTTAAGATTACATGAAACACTGTATGAATCCTATATTCTTTACTTAAAGGAGACTAGAGTGGTAAATGTGTGTTATACAAGGCAGAATACCATTGAAATAGAGAAAGAAACACGTTCGGCAGCTTTGGAAAGCCTTACACTTCACTGAAACGTAGTACTACACTTTATATAACACAGTTGAGAGACAATGTTCCCTAGCTCCCTAAGTTCATAACAGTGTGTAGGAAGTTGTTTGATAAAGTGGGCAAAGCTTATACTTGGGCCAGAAGGCAGAATATAGGAAACTACATGAAAACATGAATAATTCAGTGAAAATGACTGTAAACAGATGAGAACTTGTTTAGAACAGCTGAAAGAGAATCTCCAAGTCAGTTCTTAGTGTAGAAAAGGTAGCTAAGATAAGGAAAATCCTTAATTCCAGTTAAGATCACATGAAACACTGTATGAATCCTATATTCTTTACTTAAAGGAGACTAGAGTGGTAAATGTGTGTTATACAAGGCAGAATACCATTGAAATAGAGAAACACGTTCGGCAGCTTTGGAAAGCCTTACACTTCACTGAAATGTAGTACTACACTCTATAACACAGTTGAGAGACAATGTTCAATAGCTGCCTCAGTACTTAACAGTGTGTAGGAAGTTGTTTGATAAAGTGGGCAAAGCTGATACTTGGACCAGAAGGCAGAATATAGGAAACTACATGAAAACATGATTAATTCAGTGAAAATGACTGTAAACAGATGTGAACTTGTTTAGAACAGCTGAAAGAGATTCTCCAAGTCAGTTCTTAGTGTAGAAAAGGTAGCTAATATCCGGGAAATCCTTAATTCGAGTTAAGATTACTTGAAACACTGTATGAATCCTATATTCTTTACTTAAAGGAGACTAGAGTGGTAAATGTGTGTTATACAAGGCAGAATACCATTGAAATAGAGAAAGATACACGTTCGGCAGCTTTGGAAAGCCTTACACTTCACTGAAATGTAGTACTACACTTTATATAACACAGTTGAGAGACAATGTTCCCTAGCTCCCTCAGTTCATAACAGTGTGTAGGAAGTTGTTTGATAAAGTGGGCAAAGCTTATACTTGGGCCAGAAGGCAGAATATAGGAAACTACATGAAAATATGAATAATTCAGTGAAAATGACTGTAAACAGATGAGAACTTGTTTAGAACAGCTGAAAGAGAATCTCCAAGTCAGTTCTTAGTGTAGAAAAGGTAGCTAAGATAAGGAAAATCCTTAATTCCAGTTAAGATCACATGAAACACTGTATGAATCCTATATTCTTTACTTAAAGGAGACTAGAGTGGTAAATGTGTGTTATACAAGGCAGAATACCATTGAAATAGAGAAAGAAACACGTTCGGCAGCTTTGGAAAGCCTTACACTTCACTGAAATGTAGTACTACACTCTATAACACAGTTGAGAGACAATGTTCAATAGCTGCCTCAGTACTTAACAGTGTGTAGGAAGTTGTTTGATAAAGTGGGCAAAGCTTATACTTGGACCAGAAGGCAGAATATAGGAAACTACATGAAAACATGATTAATTCAGTGAAAATGACTGTAAACAGATGTGAACTTGTTTAGAACAGCTGAAAGAGATTCTCCAAGTCAGTTCTTAGTGTAGAAAAGGTAGCTAATATCCGGGAAATCCTTAATTCGAGTTAAGATTACATGAAACACTGTATGAATCCTATATTCTTTACTTAAAGGAGACTAGAGTGGTAAATGTGTGTTATACAAGGCAGAATACCATTGAAATAGAGAAAGAAACACGTTCGGCAGCTTTGGAAAGCCTTACACTTCACTGAAACGTAGTACTACACTTTATATAACACAGTTGAGAGACAATGTTCCCTAGCTCCCTAAGTTCATAACAGTGTGTAGGAAGTTGTTTGATAAAGTGGGCAAAGCTTATACTTGGGCCAGAAGGCAGAATATAGGAAACTACATGAAAACATGAATAATTCAGTGAAAATGACTGTAAACAGATGAGAACTTGTTTAGAACAGCTGAAAGAGAATCTCCAAGTCAGTTCTTAGTGTAGAAAAGGTAGCTAAGATAAGGAAAATCCTTAATTCCAGTTAAGATCACAGGAAACACTGTATGAATCCTATATTCTTTACTTAAAGGAGACTAGAGTGGTAAATGTGTGTTATACAAGGCAGAATACCATTGAAATAGAGAAAGAAACACGTTCGGCAGCTTTGGAAAGCCTTACACTTCACTGAAATGTAGTACTACACTCTATAACACAGTTGAGAGACAATGTTCAGTAGCTG
This sequence comes from Pipistrellus hanaki, assembly GCF_964339955.1. NCBI lineage: Eukaryota > Metazoa > Chordata > Mammalia > Chiroptera > Vespertilionidae > Pipistrellus > Pipistrellus hanaki. Next base: position 1,225,661 of record NW_028182298.1, on the reverse strand, counting down.
CCTCAGTACTTAACAGTGTGTAGGAAGTTGTTTGATAAAGTGGGCAAAGCTTATACTTGGGCCAGAAGGCAGAATATAGGAAACTACATGAAAACATGAATAATTCAGTGAAAATGACTGTAAACAGATGTGAACTTGTTTAGAACAGCTGAAAGAGAATCTCCAAGTCAGTTCTTAGTGTAGAAAAGGTAGCTAAGATAAGGAAAATCCTTAATTCCAGTTAAGATCACATGAAACACTGTATGAATCCTATATTCTTTACTTATAGGAGACTAGAGTGGTAAATGTGTGTTATACAAGGCAGAATACCATTGAAATAGAGAAAGAAACACGTTCGGCAGCTTTGGAAAGCCTTACACTTCACTGAAATGTAGTACTACACTCTATAACACAGTTGAGAGACAATGTTCAATAGCTGCCTCAGTACTTAACAGTGTGTAGGAAGTTGTTTGATAAAGTGGGCAAAGCTTATACTTGGACCAGAAGGCAGAATATAGGAAACTACATGAAAACATGATTAATTCAGTGAAAATGACTGTAAACAGATGTGAACTTGTTTAGAACAGCTGAAAGAGATTCTCCAAGTCAGTTCTTAGTGTAGAAAAGGTAGCTAATATCCGGGAAATCCTTAATTCGAGTTAAGATTACATGAAACACTGTATGAATCCTATATTCTTTACTTAAAGGAGACTAGAGTGGTAAATGTGTGTTATACAAGGCAGAATACCATTGAAATAGAGAAAGAAACACGTTCGGCAGCTTTGGAAAGCCTTACACTTCAGTGAAACGTAGTACTACACTCTATAACACAGTTGAGAGACAATGTTCAATAGCTGCCTCAGTACTTAACAGTGTGTAGGAAGTTGTTTGATAAAGTGGGCAAAGCTTATACTTGGACCAGAAGGCAGAATATAGGAAACTACATGAAAACATGATTAATTCAGTGAAAATGACTGTAAACAGATGTGAACTTGTTTAGAACAGCTGAAAGAGATTCTCCAAGTCAGTTCTTAGTGTAGAAAAGGTAGCTAATATCCGGGAAATCCTTAATTCGAGTTAAGATTACATGAAACACTGTATGAATCCTATATTCTTTACTTAAAGGAGACTAGAGTGGTAAATGTGTGTTATACAAGGCAGAATACCATTGAAATAGAGAAAGAAACACGTTCGGCAGCTTTGGAAAGCCTTACACTTCACTGAAATGTAGTACTACACTTTATATAACACAGTTGAGAGACAATGTTCCCTAGCTCCCTCAGTTCATAACAGTGTGTAGGAAGTTGTTTGATAAAGTGGGCAAAGCTTATACTTGGGCCAGAAGGCAGAATATAGGAAACTACATGAAAACATGAATAATTCAGTGAAAATGACTGTAAACAGATGAGAACTTGTTTAGAACAACTGAAAGAGAATCTCCAAGTCAGTTCTTAGTGTAGAAAACGTAGCTAAGATAAGGAAAATCCTTAATTCCAGTTAAGATCACATGAAACACTGTATGAATCCTATATTCTTTACTTAAAGGAGACTAGAGTGGTAAATGTGTGTTATACAAGGAAGAATACCATTGAAATAGAGAAAGAAACACGTTCGGCAGCTTTGGAAAGCCTTACACTTCACTGAAATGTAGTAATACACTCTATAACACAGTTGAGAGACAATGTTCCCGAGCTGCCTCAGTTCATAACAGTGTGTAGGAAGTTGTTTGATAAAGTGGGCAAAGCTTATACTTGGGCCAGAAGGCACAATATAGGAAACTACATGAAAACATGAATAATTCAGTGAAAATGACTGTAAACAGATGAGAACTTGTTTAGAACAGCTGAAAGAGAATCTCCAAGTCAGTTCTTAGTGTAGAAAAGGTAGGTAAGATAAGGGAAATACTTAATTCCAGTGAAGATCACATGAAACACTGTATGAATCCTATATTCTTTACTTAAAGGAGACTAGAGTGGTAAATGTGTGTTATACAAGGCAGAATACCATTGAAATAGAGAAAGAAACACGTTCGGCAGCTTTGGAAAGCCTTACACTTCACTGAAATGTAGTACTACACTCTATAACACAGTTGAGAGACAATGTTCAATAGCTGCCTCAGTACTTAACAGTGTGTAGGAAGTTGTTTGATAAAGTGGGCAAAGCTGATACTTGGACCAGAAGGCAGAATATAGGAAACTACATGAAAACATGATTAATTCAGTGAAAATGACTGTAAACAGATGTGAACTTGTTGAGAACAGCTGAAAGAGATTCTCCAAGTCAGTTCTTAGTGTAGAAAAGGTAGCTAAGATAAGGAAAATCCTTAATTCCAGTTAAGATCACATGAAACACTGTATGAATCCTATATTCTTTAATTAAAGGAGACTAGAGTGGTAAATGTGTGTTATACAAGGCAGAATACCATTGAAATAGAGAAAGAAACACGTTCGGCAGCTTTGGAAAGCCTTACACTTCACTGAAATGTAGTACTACACTCTATAACACAGTTGAGAGACAATGTTCAATAGCTGCCTCAGTACTTAACAGTGTGTAGGAAGTTGTTTGATAAAGTGGGCAAAGCTGATACTTGGACCAGAAGGCAGAATATAGGAAACTACATGAAAACATGATTAATTCAGTGAAAATGACTGTAAACAGATGTGAACTTGTTTAGAACAGCTGAAAGAGATTCTCCAAGTCAGTTCTTAGTGTAGAAAAGGTAGCTAATATCCGGGAAATCCTTAATTCGAGTTAAGATTACATGAAACACTGTATGAATCCTATATTCTTTACTTAAAGGAGACTAGAGTGGTAAATGTGTGTTATACAAGGCAGAATACCATTGAAATAGAGAAAGATACACGTTCGGCAGCTTTGGAAAGCCTTACACTTCACTGAAATGTAGTACTACACTTTATATAACACAGTTGAGAGACAATGTTCCCTAGCTCCCTCAGTTCATAACAGTGTGTAGAAAGTTGTTTGATAAAGTGGGCAAAGCTTATACTTGGGCCAGAAGGCAGAATATAGGAAACTACATGAAAATATGAATAATTCAGTGAAAATGACTGTAAACAGATGAGAACTTGTTTAGAACAGCTGAAAGAGAATCTCCAAGTCAGTTCTTAGTGTAGAAAAGGTAGCTAAGATAAGGAAAATTCTTAATTCCAGTTAAGATCACATGAAACACTGTATGAATCCTATATTCTTTACTTAAAGGAGACTAGAGTGGTAAATGTGTGTTATACAAGGCAGAATACCATTGAAATAGAGAAAGAAACACGTTCGGCAGCTTTGGAAAGCCTTACACTTCACTGAAATGTAGTACTACACTCTATAACACAGTTGAGAAACAATGTTCAATAGCTGCCTCAGTACTTAACAGTGTGTAGGAAGTTGTTTGATAAAGTGGGCAAAGCTTATACTTGGACCAGAAGGCAGAATATAGGAAACTACATGAAAACATGATTAATTCAGTGAAAATGACTGTAAACAGATGTGAACTTGTTTAGAACAGCTGAAAGAGATTCTCCAAGTCAGTTCTTAGTGTAGAAAAGGTAGCTAATATCCGGGAAATCCTTAATTCGAGTTAAGATTACATGAAACACTGTATGAATCCTATATTCTTTACTTAAAGGAGACTAGAGTGGTAAATGTGTGTTATACAAGGCAGAATACCATTGAAATAGAGAAAGAAACACGTTCGGCAGCTTTGGAAAGCCTTACACTTCACTGAAACGTAGTACTACACTTTATATAACACAGTTGAGAGACAATGTTCCCTAGCTCCCTAAGTTCATAACAGTGTGTAGGAAGTTGTTTGATAAAGTGGGCAAAGCTTATACTTGGGCCAGAAGGCAGAATATAGGAAACTACATGAAAACATGAATAATTCAGTGAAAATGACTGTAAACAGATGAGAACTTGTTTAGAACAGCTGAAAGAGAATCTCCAAGTCAGTTCTTAGTGTAGAAAAGGTAGCTAAGATAAGGAAAATCCTTAATTCCAGTTAAGATCACAGGAAACACTGTATGAATCCTATATTCTTTACTTAAAGGAGACTAGAGTGGTAAATGTGTGTTATACAAGGCAGAATACCATTGAAATAGAGAAAGAAACACGTTCGGCAGCTTTGGAAAGCCTTACACTTCACTGAAATGTAGTACTACACTTTATATAACACAGTTGAGAGACAATGTTCCCTAGCTCCCTCAGTTCATAACAGTGTGTAGGAAGTTGTTTGATAAAGTGGGCAAAGCTTATACTTGGGCCAGAAGGCAGAATATAGGAAACTACATGAAAACATGAATAATTCAGTGAAAATGACTGTAAACAGATGAGAACTTGTTTAGAACAGCTGAAAGAGAATCTCCAAGTCAGTTCTTAGTGTAGAAAAGGTAGCTAAGATAAGGAAAATCCTTAATTCCAGTTAAGATCACATGAAACACTGTATGAATCCTATATTCTTTACTTAAAGGAGACTAGAGGGTAGCTAAGATAAGGAAATCCTTAATTCCAGTTAAGATCACATGAAACACTGTATGAATCCTATATTCTTTACTTAAAGGAGACTAGAGTGGTAAATGTGTGTTATACAAGGCAGAATACCATTGAAATAGAGAAAGAAACACGTTCGGCAGCTTTGGAAAGCCTTACACTTCACTGAAATGTAGTACTACACTCTATAACACAGTTGAGAGACAATGTTCAATAGCTGCCTCAGTACTAACAGTGTGTAGGAAGTTGTTTGATAAAGTGGGCAAAGCTTATACTTGGACCAGAAGGCAGAATATAGGAAACTACATGAAAACATGATTAATTCAGTGAAAATGACTGTAAACAGATGTGAACTTGTTTAGAACAGCTGAAAGAGATTCTCCAAGTCAGTTCTTAGTGTAGAAAAGGTAGCTAATATCCGGGAAATCCTTAATTCCGAGTTAAGATTACATGAAACACTGTATGAATCCTATATTCTTTACTTAAAGGAGACTAGAGTGGTAAATGTGTGTTATACAAGGCAGAATACATTGAAATAGAGAAGAAACACGTTCGGCAGCTTTGGAAAGCCTTACACTTCACTGAAACGTAGTACTATGCAAAGCTTATACTTGGGCCAGAAGGCAGAATATAGGAAACTACATGAAAACATGAATAATTCAGTGAAAATGACTGTAAACAGATGAGAACTTGTTTAGAACAGCTGAAAGAGAATCTCCAAGTCTTTCTTAGTGTAGAAAAGGTAGCTAAGATAAGGAAAATCCTTAATTCCAGTTAAGATCACATGAAACACTGTATGAATCCTATATTCTTTACTTAAAGGAGACTAGAGTGGTAAATGTGTGTTATACAAGGCAGAATACCATTGAAATAGAGAAAGAAACACGTTCGGCAGCTTTGGAAAGCCTTACACTTCACTGAAATGTAGTACTACACTCTATAACACAGTTGAGAGACAATGTTCAATAGCTGCCTCAGTACTTAACAGTGTGTAGGAAGTTGTTTGATAAAGTGGGCAAAGCTGATACTTGGACCAGAAGGCAGAATATAGGAAACTACATGAAAACATGATTAATTCAGTGAAAATGACTGTAAACAGATGAGAACTTGTTTAGAACAGCTGAAAGAGATTCTCCAAGTCAGTTCTTAGTGTAGAAAATGTAGCTAATATCCGGGAAATCCTTAATTCGAGTTAGATTACATGAAACACTGTATGAATCCTATATTCTTTACTTAAAGGAGACTAGAGTGGTAAATGTGTGTTATACAAGGCAGAATACCATTGAAATAGAGAAAGAAACACGTTCGGCAGCTTTGGAAAGCCTTACACTCACTGAAACTAGTACTACACTTTATATAACACAGTTGAGAGACATGTTCCCTAGCTCCCTAAGTTCATAACAGTGTGTAGGAAGTTGTTTGATAAAGTGGGCAAAGCTTATACTTGGGCCAGAAGGCAGAATATAGGAAACTACATGAAAACATGAATAATTCAGTGAAAATGACTGTAAACAGATGAGAACTTGTTTAGAACAGCTGAAAGAGAATCTCCAAGTCAGTTCTTAGTGTAGAAAAGGTAGCTAAGATAAGGAAAATCCTTAATTCCAGTTAAGATCACAGGAAACACTGTATGAATCCTATATTCTTTACTTAAAGGAGACTAGAGTGGTAAATGTGTGTTATACAAGGCAGAATACCATTGAAATAGAGAAAGAAACACGTTCGGCAGCTTTGGAAAGCCTTACACTTCACTGAAATGTAGTACTACACTCTATAACACAGTTGAGAGACAATGTTCAGTAGCTGCCTCAGTACTTAACAGTGTGTAGGAAGTTGTTTGATAAAGTGGGCAAAGCTTATACTTGGGCCAGAAGGCAGAATATAGGAAAGTACATGAAAACATGAATAATTCAGTGAAAATGACTGTAAACAGATGTGAACTTGTTTAGAACAGCTGAAAGAGATTCTCCAAGTCAGTTCTTAGTGTAGAAAAGGTAGCTAATATCCGGGAAATCCTTAATTCGAGTTAAGATTACATGAAACACTGTATGAATCCTATATTCTTTACTTAAAGGAGACTAGAGTGGTAAATGTGTGTTATACAAGGCAGAATACCATTGAAATAGAGAAAGAAACACGTTCGGCAGCTTTGGAAAGCCTTACACTTCACTGAAACGTAGTACTACACTCTATAACACAGTTGAGAGACAATGTTCAATAGCTGCCTCAGTACTTAACAGTGTGTAGGAAGTTGTTTGATAAAGTGGGCAAAGCTTATACTTGGACCAGAAGGCAGAATATAGGAAACTACATGAAAACATGATTAATTCAGTGAAAATGACTGTAAACAGATGTGAACTTGTTTAGAACAGCTGAAAGAGATTCTCCAAGTCAGTTCTTAGTGTAGAAAAGGTAGCTAATATCCGGGAAATCCTTAATTCGAGTTAAGATTACATGAAACACTGTATGAATCCTATATTCTTTACTTAAAGGAGACTAGAGTGGTAAATGTGTGTTATACAAGGCAGAATACCATTGAAATAGAGAAAGAAACACGTTCGGCAGCTTTGGAAAGCCTTACACTTCACTGAAATGTAGTACTACACTCTATAACACAGTTGAGAGACAATGTTCAATAGCTGCCTCAGTACTTAACAGTGTGTAGGAAGTTGTTTGATAAAGTGGGCAAAGCTTATACTTGGACCAGAAGGCAGAATATAGGAAACTACATGAAAACATGATTAATTCAGTGAAAATGACTGTAAACAGATGTGAACTTGTTTAGAACAGCTGAAAGAGATTCTCCAAGTCAGTTCTTAGTGTAGAAAAGGTATCTAATATCCGGGAAATCCTTAATTCGAGTTAAGATTACATGAAACACTGTATGAATCCTATATTCTTTACTTAAAGGAGACTAGAGTGGTAAATGTGTGTTATACAAGGCAGAATATCATTGAAATAGAGAAAGAAACACGTTCGGCAGCGTTGGAAAGCCTTACACTTCACTGAAATGTAGTACTACACTTTATATAACACAGTTGAGAGACAATGTACCCTAGCTCCCTCAGTTCATAACAGTGTGTAGGAAGTTGTTTGATAAAGTGGGCAAAGCTTATACTTGGGCCAGAAGGCAGAATATAGGAAACTACATGAAAACATGAATAATTCAGTGAAAATGACTGTAAACAGATGAGAACTTGTTTAGAACAGCTGAAAGAGAATCTCCAAGTCAGTTCTTAGTGTAGAAAAGGTAGCTAAGATAAGGAAAATCCTTAATTCCAGTTAAGATCACATGAAACACTGTATGAATCCTATATTCTTTACTTAAAGGAGACTAGAGTGGTAAATGTGTGTTATACAAGGCAGAATACCATTGAAATAGAGAAAGAAACACGTTCGGCAGCTTTGGAAAGCCTTACACTTCACTGAAATGTAGTACTACACTCTATAACACAGTTGAGAGACAATGTTCAATAGTTGCCTCAGTACTTAACAGTGTGTAGGAAGTTGTTTGATAAAGTGGGCAAAGCTGATACTTGGACCAGAAGGCAGAATATAGGAAACTACATGAAAACATGATTAATTCAGTGAAAATGACTGTAAACAGATGTGAACTTGTTTAGAACTGCTGAAAGAGATTCTCCAAGTCAGTTCTTAGTGTAGAAAAGGTAGCTAAGATCCGGGAAATCCTTAATTCGAGTTCAGATTACATGAAACACTGTATGAATCCTATATTCTTTACTTAAAGGAGACTAGAGTGGTAAATGTGTGTTATACAAGGCAGAATACCATTGAAATAGAGAAAGGAACACGTTCGGCAACTTTGGAAAGCCTTACACTTCACTGAAATGTAGTACTACACTTTATATAACACAGTTGAGAGACAATGTTCCCTAGCTCCCTCAGTTCATAACAGTGTGTAGGAAGTTGTTTCATAAAGTGGGCAAAGCTTATACTTGGGCCAGAAGGCAGAATATAGGAAACTACATGAAAACATGAATAATTCAGTGAAAATGACTGTAAACAGATGAGAACTTGTTTAGAACAGCTGAAAGAGAATCTCCAAGTCAGTTCTTAGTGTAGAAAAGGTAGCTAAGATAAGGAAAATCCTTAATTCCAGTTAAGATCACATGAAACACTGTATGAATCCTATATTCTTTACTTAAAGGAGACTAGAGTGGTAAATGTGTGTTATACAAGGCAGAATACCATTGAAATAGAGAAAGAAACACGTTCGGCAGCTTTGGAAAGCCTTACACTTCACTGAAATGTAGTACTACACTCTATAACACAGTTGAGAGACAATGTTCAATAGCTGCCTCAGTACTTAACAGTGTGTAGGAAGTTGTTTGATAAAGTGGGCAAAGCTGATACTTGGACCAGAAGGCAGAATATAGGAAACTACATGAAAACATGATTAATTCAGTGAAAATGACTGTAAACAGATGTGAACTTGTTTAGAACAGCTGAAAGAGATTCTCCAAGTCAGTTCTTAGTGTAGAAAAGGTAGCTAATATCCGGGAAATCCTTAATTCGAGTTAAGATTACATGAAACACTGTATGAATCCTATATTCTTTACTTAAAGGAGACTAGAGTGGTAAATGTGTGTTATACAAGGCAGAATACCATTGAAATAGAGAAAGATACACGTTCGGCAGCTTTGGAAAGCCTTACACTTCACTGAAATGTAGTACTACACTTTATATAACACAGTTGAGAGACAATGTTCCCTAGCTCCCTCAGTTCATAACAGTGTGTAGAAAGTTGTTTGATAAAGTGGGCAAAGCTTATACTTGGGCCAGAAGGCAGAATATAGGAAACTACATGAAAATATGAATAATTCAGTGAAAATGACTGTAAACAGATGAGAACTTGTTTAGAACAGCTGAAAGAGAATCTCCAAGTCAGTTCTTAGTGTAGAAAAGGTAGCTAAGATAAGGAAAATCCTTAATTCCAGTTAAGATCACATGAAACACTGTATGAATCCTATATTCTTTACTTAAAGGAGACTAGAGTGGTAAATGTGTGTTATACAAGGCAGAATACCATTGAAATAGAGAAAGAAACACGTTCGGCAGCTTTGGAAAGCCTTACACTTCACTGAAATGTAGTACTACACTCTATAACACAGTTGAGAGACAATGTTCAATAGCTGCCTCAGTACTTAACAGTGTGTAGGAAGTTGTTTGATAAAGTGGGCAAAGCTTATACTTGGACCAGAAGGCAGAATATAGGAAACTACATGAAAACATGATTAATTCAGTGAAAATGACTGTAAACAGATGTGAACTTGTTTAGAACAGCTGAAAGAGATTCTCCAAGTCAGTTCTTAGTGTAGAAAAGGTAGCTAATATCCGGGAAATCCTTAATTCGAGTTAAGATTACATGAAACACTGTATGAATCCTATATTCTTTACTTAAAGGAGACTAGAGTGGTAAATGTGTGTTATACAAGGCAGAATACCATTGAAATAGAGAAAGAAACACGTTCGGCAGCTTTGGAAAGCCTTACACTTCACTGAAACGTAGTACTACACTTTATATAACACAGTTGAGAGACAATGTTCCCTAGCTCCCTAAGTTCATAACAGTGTGTAGGAAGTTGTTTGATAAAGTGGGCAAAGCTTATACTTGGGCCAGAAGGCAGAATATAGGAAACTACATGAAAACATGAATAATTCAGTGAAAATGACTGTAAACAGATGAGAACTTGTTTAGAACAGCTGAAAGAGAATCTCCAAGTCAGTTCTTAGTGTAGAAAAGGTAGCTAAGATAAGGAAAATCCTTAATTCCAGTTAAGATCACAGGAAACACTGTATGAATCCTATATTCTTTACTTAAAGGAGACTAGAGTGGTAAATGTGTGTTATACAAGGCAGAATACCATTGAAATAGAGAAAGAAACACGTTCGGCAGCTTTGGAAAGCCTTACACTTCACTGAAATGTAGTACTACACTTTATATAACACAGTTGAGAGACAATGTTCCCTAGCTCCCTCAGTTCATAACAGTGTGTAGGAAGTTGTTTGATAAAGTGGGCAAAGCTTATACTTGGGCCAGAAGGCAGAATATAGGAAACTACATGAAAACATGAATAATTCAGTGAAAATGACTGTAAACAGATGAGAACTTGTTTAGAACAGCTGAAAGAGAATCTCCAAGTCAGTTCTTAGTGTAGAAAAGGTAGCTAAGATAAGGAAAATCCTTAATTCCAGTTAAGATCACATGAAACACTGTATGAATCCTATATTCTTTACTTAAAGGAGACTAGAGTGGTAAATGTGTGTTATACAAGGCAGAATACCATTGAAATAGAGAAAGAAACACGTTCGGCAGCTTTGGAAAGCCTTACACTTCACTGAAATGTAGTACTACACTCTATAACACAGTTGAGAGACAATGTTCAATAGCTGCCTCAGTACTTAACAGTGTGTAGGAAGTTGTTTGATAAAGTGGGCAAAGCTGATACTTGGACCAGAAGGCAGAATATAGGAAACTACATGAAAACATGATTAATTCAGTGAAAATGACTGTAAACAGATGTGAACTTGTTTAGAACAGCTGAAAGAGATTCTCCAAGTCAGTTCTTAGTGTAGAAAAGGTAGCTAATATCCGGGAAATCCTTAATTCGAGTTAAGATTACATGAAACACTGTATGAATCCTATATTCTTTACTTAAAGGAGACTAGAGTGGTAAATGTGTGTTATACAAGGCAGAATACCATTGAAATAGAGAAAGATACACGTTCGGCAGCTTTGGAAAGCCTTACACTTCACTGAAATGTAGTACTACACTTTATATAACACAGTTGAGAGACAATGTTCCCTAGCTCCCTCAGTTCATAACAGTGTGTAGAAAGTTGTTTGATAAAGTGGGCAAAGCTTATACTTGGGCCAGAAGGCAGAATATAGGAAACTACATGAAAATATGAATAATTCAGTGAAAATGACTGTAAACAGATGAGAACTTGTTTAGAACAGCTGAAAGAGAATCTCCAAGTCAGTTCTTAGTGTAGAAAAGGTAGCTAAGATAAGGAAAATCCTTAATTCCAGTTAAGATCACATGAAACACTGTATGAATCCTATATTCTTTACTTAAAGGAGACTAGAGTGGTAAATGTGTGTTATACAAGGCAGAATACCATTGAAATAGAGAAAGAAACACGTTCGGCAGCTTTGGAAAGCCTTACACTTCACTGAAATGTAGTACTACACTCTATAACACAGTTGAGAGACAATGTTCAATAGCTGCCTCAGTACTTAACAGTGTGTAGGAAGTTGTTTGATAAAGTGGGCAAAGCTTATACTTGGACCAGAAGGCAGAATATAGGAAACTACATGAAAACATGATTAATTCAGTGAAAATGACTGTAAACAGATGTGAACTTGTTTAGAACAGCTGAAAGAGATTCTCCAAGTCAGTTCTTAGTGTAGAAAAGGTAGCTAATATCCGGGAAATCCTTAATTCGAGTTAAGATTACATGAAACACTGTATGAATCCTATATTCTTTACTTAAAGGAGACTAGAGTGGTAAATGTGTGTTATACAAGGCAGAATACCATTGAAATAGAGAAAGAAACACGTTCGGCAGCTTTGGAAAGCCTTACACTTCACTGAAACGTAGTACTACACTTTATATAACACAGTTGAGAGACAATGTTCCCTAGCTCCCTAAGTTCATAACAGTGTGTAGGAAGTTGTTTGATAAAGTGGGCAAAGCTTATACTTGGGCCAGAAGGCAGAATATAGGAAACTACATGAAAACATGAATAATTCAGTGAAAATGACTGTAAACAGATGAGAACTTGTTTAGAACAGCTGAAAGAGAATCTCCAAGTCAGTTCTTAGTGTAGAAAAGGTAGCTAAGATAAGGAAAATCCTTAATTCCAGTTAAGATCACAGGAAACACTGTATGAATCCTATATTCTTTACTTAAAGGAGACTAGAGTGGTAAACGTGTGTTATACAAGGCAGAATACCATTGAAATAGAGAAAGAAACACGTTCGGCAGCTTTGGAAAGCCTTACACTTCACTGAAATGTAGTACTACACTTTATATAACACAGTTGAGAGACAATGTTCCCTAGCTCCCTCAGTTCATAACAGTGTGTAGGAAGTTGTTTGATTAAGTGGGCAAAGCTTATACTTGGGCCAGAAGGCAGAATATAGGAAACTACATGAAAACATGAATAATTCAGTGAAAATGACTGTAAACAGATGAGAACTTGTTTAGAACAGCTGAAAGAGAATCTCCAAGTCAGTTCTTAGTGTAGAAAAGGTAGCTAAGATAAGGAAAATCCTTAATTCCAGTTAAGATCACATGAAACACTGTATGAATCCTATATTCTTTACTTAAAGGAGACTAGAGTGGTAAATGTGTGTTATACAAGGCAGAATACCATTGAAATAGAGAAAGAAACACGTTCGGCAGCTTTGGAAAGCCTTACACTTCACTGAAATGTAGTACTACACTCTATAACACAGTTGAGAGACAATGTTCAGTAGCTGCCTCAGTACTTAACAGTGTGTAGGAAGTTGTTTGATAAAGTGGGCAAAGCTTATACTTGGGCCAGAAGGCACAATATAGGAAACTACATGAAAACATGAATAATTCAGTGAAAATGACTGTAAACAGATGAGAACTTGTTTAGAACAGCTGAAAGAGAATCTCCAAGTCAGTTCTTAGTGTAGAAAAGGTAGGTAAGATAAGGGAAATACTTAATTCCAGTGAAGATCACATGAAACACTGTATGAATCCTATATTCTTTACTTAAAGGAGACTAGAGTGGTAAATGTGTGTTATACAAGGCAGAATACCATTGAAATAGAGAAAGAAACACGTTCGGCAGCTTTGGAAAGCCTTACACTTCACTGAAATGTAGTACTACACTCTATAACACAGTTGAGAGACAATGTTCAATAGCTGCCTCAGTACTTAACAGTGTGTAGGAAGTTGTTTGATAAAGTGGGCAAAGCTGATACTTGGACCAGAAGGCAGAATATAGGAAACTACATGAAAACATGATTAATTCAGTGAAAATGACTGTAAACAGATGTGAACTTGTTGAGAACAGCTGAAAGAGATTCTCCAAGTCAGTTCTTAGTGTAGAAAAGGTAGCTAAGATAAGGAAAATCCTTAATTCCAGTTAAGATCACATGAAACACTGTATGAATCCTATATTCTTTAATTAAAGGAGACTAGAGTGGTAAATGTGTGTTATACAAGGCAGAATACCATTGAAATAGAGAAAGAAACACGTTCGGCAGCTTTGGAAAGCCTTACACTTCACTGAAATGTAGTACTACACTCTATAACACAGTTGAGAGACAATGTTCAATAGCTGCCTCAGTACTTAACAGTGTGTAGGAAGTTGTTTGATAAAGTGGGCAAAGCTGATACTTGGACCAGAAGGCAGAATATAGGAAACTACATGAAAACATGATTAATTCAGTGAAAATGACTGTAAACAGATGTGAACTTGTTTAGAACAGCTGAAAGAGATTCTCCAAGTCAGTTCTTAGTGTAGAAAAGGTAGCTAATATCCGGGAAATCCTTAATTCGAGTTAAGATTACATGAAACACTGTATGAATCCTATATTCTTTACTTAAAGGAGACTAGAGTGGTAAATGTGTGTTATACAAGGCAGAATACCATTGAAATAGAGAAAGATACACGTTCGGCAGCTTTGGAAAGCCTTACACTTCACTGAAATGTAGTACTACACTTTATATAACACAGTTGAGAGACAATGTTCCCTAGCTCCCTCAGTTCATAACAGTGTGTAGAAAGTTGTTTGATAAAGTGGGCAAAGCTTATACTTGGGCCAGAAGGCAGAATATAGGAAACTACATGAAAATATGAATAATTCAGTGAAAATGACTGTAAACAGATGAGAACTTGTTTAGAACAGCTGAAAGAGAATCTCCAAGTCAGTTCTTAGTGTAGAAAAGGTAGCTAAGATAAGGAAAATTCTTAATTCCAGTTAAGATCACATGAAACACTGTATGAATCCTATATTCTTTACTTAAAGGAGACTAGAGTGGTAAATGTGTGTTATACAAGGCAGAATACCATTGAAATAGAGAAAGAAACACGTTCGGCAGCTTTGGAAAGCCTTACACTTCACTGAAATGTAGTACTACACTCTATAACACAGTTGAGAAACAATGTTCAATAGCTGCCTCAGTACTTAACAGTGTGTAGGAAGTTGTTTGATAAAGTGGGCAAAGCTTATACTTGGACCAGAAGGCAGAATATAGGAAACTACATGAAAACATGATTAATTCAGTGAAAATGACTGTAAACAGATGTGAACTTGTTTAGAACAGCTGAAAGAGATTCTCCAAGTCAGTTCTTAGTGTAGAAAAGGTAGCTAATATCCGGGAAATCCTTAATTCGAGTTAAGATTACATGAAACACTGTATGAATCCTATATTCTTTACTTAAAGGAGACTAGAGTGGTAAATGTGTGTTATACAAGGCAGAATACCATTGAAATAGAGAAAGAAACACGTTCGGCAGCTTTGGAAAGCCTTACACTTCACTGAAACGTAGTACTACACTTTATATAACACAGTTGAGAGACAATGTTCCCTAGCTCCCTAAGTTCATAACAGTGTGTAGGAAGTTGTTTGATAAAGTGGGCAAAGCTTATACTTGGGCCAGAAGGCAGAATATAGGAAACTACATGAAAACATGAATAATTCAGTGAAAATGACTGTAAACAGATGAGAACTTGTTTAGAACAGCTGAAAGAGAATCTCCAAGTCAGTTCTTAGTGTAGAAAAGGTAGCTAAGATAAGGAAAATCCTTAATTCCAGTTAAGATCACAGGAAACACTGTATGAATCCTATATTCTTTACTTAAAGGAGACTAGAGTGGTAAATGTGTGTTATACAAGGCAGAATACCATTGAAATAGAGAAAGAAACACGTTCGGCAGCTTTGGAAAGCCTTACACTTCACTGAAATGTAGTACTACACTTTATATAACACAGTTGAGAGACAATGTTCCCTAGCTCCCTCAGTTCATAACAGTGTGTAGGAAGTTGTTTGATAAAGTGGGCAAAGCTTATACTTGGGCCAGAAGGCAGAATATAGGAAACTACATGAAAACATGAATAATTCAGTGAAAATGACTGTAAACAGATGAGAACTTGTTTAGAACAGCTGAAAGAGAATCTCCAAGTCAGTTCTTAGTGTAGAAAAGGTAGCTAAGATAAGGAAAATCCTTAATTCCAGTTAAGATCACATGAAACACTGTATGAATCCTATATTCTTTACTTAAAGGAGACTAGAGTGGTAAATGTGTGTTATACAAGGCAGAATACCATTGAAATAGAGAAAGAAACACGTTCGGCAGCTTTGGAAAGCCTTACACTTCACTGAAATGTAGTACTACACTCTATAACACAGTTGAGAGACAATGTTCAATAGCTGCCTCAGTACTTAACAGTGTGTAGGAAGTTGTTTGATAAAGTGGGCAAAGCTTATACTTGGACCAGAAGGCAGAATATAGGAAACTACATGAAAACATGATTAATTCAGTGAAAATGACTGTAAACAGATGTGAACTTGTTTAGAACAGCTGAAAGAGATTCTCCAAGTCAGTTCTTAGTGTAGAAAAGGTAGCTAATATCCGGGAAATCCTTAATTCGAGTTAAGATTACATGAAACACTGTATGAATCCTATATTCTTTACTTAAAGGAGACTAGAGTGGTAAATGTGTGTTATACAAGGCAGAATACCATTGAAATAGAGAAAGAAACACGTTCGGCAGCTTTGGAAAGCCTTACACTTCACTGAAACGTAGTACTACACTTTATATAACACAGTTGAGAGACAATGTTCCCTAGCTCCCTAAGTTCATAACAGTGTGTAGGAAGTTGTTTGATAAAGTGGGCAAAGCTTATACTTGGGCCAGAAGGCAGAATATAGGAAACTACATGAAAACATGAATAATTCAGTGAAAATGACTGTAAACAGATGAGAACTTGTTTAGAACAGCTGAAAGAGAATCTCCAAGTCAGTTCTTAGTGTAGAAAAGGTAGCTAAGATAAGGAAAATCCTTAATTCCAGTTAAGATCACATGAAACACTGTATGAATCCTATATTCTTTACTTAAAGGAGACTAGAGTGGTAAATGTGTGTTATACAAGGCAGAATACCATTGAAATAGAGAAAGAAACACGTTCGGCAGCTTTGGAAAGCCTTACACTTCACTGAAATGTAGTACTACACTCTATAACACAGTTGAGAGACAATGTTCAATAGCTGCCTCAGTACTTAACAGTGTGTAGGAAGTTGTTTGATAAAGTGGGCAAAGCTGATACTTGGACCAGAAGGCAGAATATAGGAAACTACATGAAAACATGATTAATTCAGTGAAAATGACTGTAAACAGATGAGAACTTGTTTAGAACAGCTGAAAGAGATTCTCCAAGTCAGTTCTTAGTGTAGAAAAGGTAGCTAATATCCGGGAAATCCTTAATTCGAGTTAAGATTACATGAAACACTGTATGAATCCTATATTCTTTACTTAAAGGAGACTAGAGTGGTAAATGTGTGTTATACAAGGCAGAATACCATTGAAATAGAGAAAGAAACACGTTCGGCAGCTTTGGAAAGCCTTACACTTCACTGAAACGTAGTACTACACTTTATATAACACAGTTGAGAGACAATGTTCCCTAGCTCCCTAAGTTCATAACAGTGTGTAGGAAGTTGTTTGATAAAGTGGGCAAAGCTTATACTTGGGCCAGAAGGCAGAATATAGGAAACTACATGAAAACATGAATAATTCAGTGAAAATGACTGTAAACAGATGAGAACTTGTTTAGAACAGCTGAAAGAGAATCTCCAAGTCAGTTCTTAGTGTAGAAAAGGTAGCTAAGATAAGGAAAATCCTTAATTCCAGTTAAGATCACAGGAAACACTGTATGAATCCTATATTCTTTACTTAAAGGAGACTAGAGTGGTAAATGTGTGTTATACAAGGCAGAATACCATTGAAATAGAGAAAGAAACACGTTCGGCAGCTTTGGAAAGCCTTACACTTCACTGAAATGTAGTACTACACTCTATAACACAGTTGAGAGACAATGTTCAGTAGCTGCCTCAGTACTTAACAGTGTGTAGGAAGTTGTTTGATAAAGTGGGCAAAGCTTATACTTGGGCCAGAAGGCAGAATATAGGAAAGTACATGAAAACATGAATAATTCAGTGAAAATGACTGTAAACAGATGTGAACTTGTTTAGAACAGCTGAAAGAGATTCTCCAAGTCAGTTCTTAGTGTAGAAAAGGTAGCTAATATCCGGGAAATCCTTAATTCGAGTTAAGATTACATGAAACACTGTATGAATCCTATATTCTTTACTTAAAGGAGACTAGAGTGGTAAATGTGTGTTATACAAGGCAGAATACCATTGAAATAGAGAAAGAAACACGTTCGGCAGCTTTGGAAAGCCTTACACTTCACTGAAACGTAGTACTACACTCTATAACACAGTTGAGAGACAATGTTCAATAGCTGCCTCAGTACTTAACAGTGTGTAGGAAGTTGTTTGATAAAGTGGGCAAAGCTTATACTTGGACCAGAAGGCAGAATATAGGAAACTACATGAAAACATGATTAATTCAGTGAAAATGACTGTAAACAGATGTGAACTTGTTTAGAACAGCTGAAAGAGATTCTCCAAGTCAGTTCTTAGTGTAGAAAAGGTAGCTAATATCCGGGAAATCCTTAATTCGAGTTAAGATTACATGAAACACTGTATGAATCCTATATTCTTTACTTAAAGGAGACTAGAGTGGTAAATGTGTGTTATACAAGGCAGAATACCATTGAAATAGAGAAAGAAACACGTTCGGCAGCTTTGGAAAGCCTTACACTTCACTGAAATGTAGTACTACACTCTATAACACAGTTGAGAGACAATGTTCAATAGCTGCCTCAGTACTTAACAGTGTGTAGGAAGTTGTTTGATAAAGTGGGCAAAGCTTATACTTGGACCAGAAGGCAGAATATAGGAAACTACATGAAAACATGATTAATTCAGTGAAAATGACTGTAAACAGATGTGAACTTGTTTAGAACAGCTGAAAGAGATTCTCCAAGTCAGTTCTTAGTGTAGAAAAGGTATCTAATATCCGGGAAATCCTTAATTCGAGTTAAGATTACATGAAACACTGTATGAATCCTATATTCTTTACTTAAAGGAGACTAGAGTGGTAAATGTGTGTTATACAAGGCAGAATACCATTGAAATAGAGAAAGAAACACGTTCGGCAGCGTTGGAAAGCCTTACACTTCACTGAAATGTAGTACTACACTTTATATAACACAGTTGAGAGACAATGTACCCTAGCTCCCTCAGTTCATAACAGTGT
Source organism: Pipistrellus hanaki (assembly GCF_964339955.1). Taxonomy (NCBI): domain Eukaryota; kingdom Metazoa; phylum Chordata; class Mammalia; order Chiroptera; family Vespertilionidae; genus Pipistrellus; species Pipistrellus hanaki. Next base: position 1,206,792 of record NW_028182298.1, on the reverse strand, counting down.
GTAGGAAGTTGTTTGATAAAGTGGGCAAAGCTTATACTTGGGCCAGAAGGCAGAATATAGGAAACTACATGAAAACATGAATAATTCAGTGAAAATGACTGTAAACAGATGAGAACTTGTTTAGAACAGCTGAAAGAGAATCTCCAAGTCAGTTCTTAGTGTAGAAAAGGTAGCTAAGATAAGGAAAATCCTTAATTCCAGTTAAGATCACATGAAACACTGTATGAATCCTATATTCTTTACTTAAAGGAGACTAGAGTGGTAAATGTGTGTTATACAAGGCAGAATACCATTGAAATAGAGAAAGAAACACGTTCGGCAGCTTTGGAAAGCCTTACACTTCACTGAAATGTAGTACTACACTCTATAACACAGTTGAGAGACAATGTTCAATAGTTGCCTCAGTACTTAACAGTGTGTAGGAAGTTGTTTGATAAAGTGGGCAAAGCTGATACTTGGACCAGAAGGCAGAATATAGGAAACTACATGAAAACATGATTAATTCAGTGAAAATGACTGTAAACAGATGTGAACTTGTTTAGAACTGCTGAAAGAGATTCTCCAAGTCAGTTCTTAGTGTAGAAAAGGTAGCTAAGATCCGGGAAATCCTTAATTCGAGTTCAGATTACATGAAACACTGTATGAATCCTATATTCTTTACTTAAAGGAGACTAGAGTGGTAAATGTGTGTTATACAAGGCAGAATACCATTGAAATAGAGAAAGGAACACGTTCGGCAACTTTGGAAAGCCTTACACTTCACTGAAATGTAGTACTACACTTTATATAACACAGTTGAGAGACAATGTTCCCTAGCTCCCTCAGTTCATAACAGTGTGTAGGAAGTTGTTTCATAAAGTGGGCAAAGCTTATACTTGGGCCAGAAGGCAGAATATAGGAAACTACATGAAAACATGAATAATTCAGTGAAAATGACTGTAAACAGATGAGAACTTGTTTAGAACAGCTGAAAGAGAATCTCCAAGTCAGTTCTTAGTGTAGAAAAGGTAGCTAAGATAAGGAAAATCCTTAATTCCAGTTAAGATCACATGAAACACTGTATGAATCCTATATTCTTTACTTAAAGGAGACTAGAGTGGTAAATGTGTGTTATACAAGGCAGAATACCATTGAAATAGAGAAAGAAACACGTTCGGCAGCTTTGGAAAGCCTTACACTTCACTGAAATGTAGTACTACACTCTATAACACAGTTGAGAGACAATGTTCAATAGCTGCCTCAGTACTTAACAGTGTGTAGGAAGTTGTTTGATAAAGTGGGCAAAGCTGATACTTGGACCAGAAGGCAGAATATAGGAAACTACATGAAAACATGATTAATTCAGTGAAAATGACTGTAAACAGATGTGAACTTGTTTAGAACAGCTGAAAGAGATTCTCCAAGTCAGTTCTTAGTGTAGAAAAGGTAGCTAATATCCGGGAAATCCTTAATTCGAGTTAAGATTACATGAAACACTGTATGAATCCTATATTCTTTACTTAAAGGAGACTAGAGTGGTAAATGTGTGTTATACAAGGCAGAATACCATTGAAATAGAGAAAGATACACGTTCGGCAGCTTTGGAAAGCCTTACACTTCACTGAAATGTAGTACTACACTTTATATAACACAGTTGAGAGACAATGTTCCCTAGCTCCCTCAGTTCATAACAGTGTGTAGAAAGTTGTTTGATAAAGTGGGCAAAGCTTATACTTGGGCCAGAAGGCAGAATATAGGAAACTACATGAAAATATGAATAATTCAGTGAAAATGACTGTAAACAGATGAGAACTTGTTTAGAACAGCTGAAAGAGAATCTCCAAGTCAGTTCTTAGTGTAGAAAAGGTAGCTAAGATAAGGAAAATCCTTAATTCCAGTTAAGATCACATGAAACACTGTATGAATCCTATATTCTTTACTTAAAGGAGACTAGAGTGGTAAATGTGTGTTATACAAGGCAGAATACCATTGAAATAGAGAAAGAAACACGTTCGGCAGCTTTGGAAAGCCTTACACTTCACTGAAATGTAGTACTACACTCTATAACACAGTTGAGAGACAATGTTCAATAGCTGCCTCAGTACTTAACAGTGTGTAGGAAGTTGTTTGATAAAGTGGGCAAAGCTTATACTTGGACCAGAAGGCAGAATATAGGAAACTACATGAAAACATGATTAATTCAGTGAAAATGACTGTAAACAGATGTGAACTTGTTTAGAACAGCTGAAAGAGATTCTCCAAGTCAGTTCTTAGTGTAGAAAAGGTAGCTAATATCCGGGAAATCCTTAATTCGAGTTAAGATTACATGAAACACTGTATGAATCCTATATTCTTTACTTAAAGGAGACTAGAGTGGTAAATGTGTGTTATACAAGGCAGAATACCATTGAAATAGAGAAAGAAACACGTTCGGCAGCTTTGGAAAGCCTTACACTTCACTGAAACGTAGTACTACACTTTATATAACACAGTTGAGAGACAATGTTCCCTAGCTCCCTAAGTTCATAACAGTGTGTAGGAAGTTGTTTGATAAAGTGGGCAAAGCTTATACTTGGGCCAGAAGGCAGAATATAGGAAACTACATGAAAACATGAATAATTCAGTGAAAATGACTGTAAACAGATGAGAACTTGTTTAGAACAGCTGAAAGAGAATCTCCAAGTCAGTTCTTAGTGTAGAAAAGGTAGCTAAGATAAGGAAAATCCTTAATTCCAGTTAAGATCACAGGAAACACTGTATGAATCCTATATTCTTTACTTAAAGGAGACTAGAGTGGTAAATGTGTGTTATACAAGGCAGAATACCATTGAAATAGAGAAAGAAACACGTTCGGCAGCTTTGGAAAGCCTTACACTTCACTGAAATGTAGTACTACACTTTATATAACACAGTTGAGAGACAATGTTCCCTAGCTCCCTCAGTTCATAACAGTGTGTAGGAAGTTGTTTGATAAAGTGGGCAAAGCTTATACTTGGGCCAGAAGGCAGAATATAGGAAACTACATGAAAACATGAATAATTCAGTGAAAATGACTGTAAACAGATGAGAACTTGTTTAGAACAGCTGAAAGAGAATCTCCAAGTCAGTTCTTAGTGTAGAAAAGGTAGCTAAGATAAGGAAAATCCTTAATTCCAGTTAAGATCACATGAAACACTGTATGAATCCTATATTCTTTACTTAAAGGAGACTAGAGTGGTAAATGTGTGTTATACAAGGCAGAATACCATTGAAATAGAGAAAGAAACACGTTCGGCAGCTTTGGAAAGCCTTACACTTCACTGAAATGTAGTACTACACTCTATAACACAGTTGAGAGACAATGTTCAATAGCTGCCTCAGTACTTAACAGTGTGTAGGAAGTTGTTTGATAAAGTGGGCAAAGCTGATACTTGGACCAGAAGGCAGAATATAGGAAACTACATGAAAACATGATTAATTCAGTGAAAATGACTGTAAACAGATGTGAACTTGTTTAGAACAGCTGAAAGAGATTCTCCAAGTCAGTTCTTAGTGTAGAAAAGGTAGCTAATATCCGGGAAATCCTTAATTCGAGTTAAGATTACATGAAACACTGTATGAATCCTATATTCTTTACTTAAAGGAGACTAGAGTGGTAAATGTGTGTTATACAAGGCAGAATACCATTGAAATAGAGAAAGATACACGTTCGGCAGCTTTGGAAAGCCTTACACTTCACTGAAATGTAGTACTACACTTTATATAACACAGTTGAGAGACAATGTTCCCTAGCTCCCTCAGTTCATAACAGTGTGTAGAAAGTTGTTTGATAAAGTGGGCAAAGCTTATACTTGGGCCAGAAGGCAGAATATAGGAAACTACATGAAAATATGAATAATTCAGTGAAAATGACTGTAAACAGATGAGAACTTGTTTAGAACAGCTGAAAGAGAATCTCCAAGTCAGTTCTTAGTGTAGAAAAGGTAGCTAAGATAAGGAAAATCCTTAATTCCAGTTAAGATCACATGAAACACTGTATGAATCCTATATTCTTTACTTAAAGGAGACTAGAGTGGTAAATGTGTGTTATACAAGGCAGAATACCATTGAAATAGAGAAAGAAACACGTTCGGCAGCTTTGGAAAGCCTTACACTTCACTGAAATGTAGTACTACACTCTATAACACAGTTGAGAGACAATGTTCAATAGCTGCCTCAGTACTTAACAGTGTGTAGGAAGTTGTTTGATAAAGTGGGCAAAGCTTATACTTGGACCAGAAGGCAGAATATAGGAAACTACATGAAAACATGATTAATTCAGTGAAAATGACTGTAAACAGATGTGAACTTGTTTAGAACAGCTGAAAGAGATTCTCCAAGTCAGTTCTTAGTGTAGAAAAGGTAGCTAATATCCGGGAAATCCTTAATTCGAGTTAAGATTACATGAAACACTGTATGAATCCTATATTCTTTACTTAAAGGAGACTAGAGTGGTAAATGTGTGTTATACAAGGCAGAATACCATTGAAATAGAGAAAGAAACACGTTCGGCAGCTTTGGAAAGCCTTACACTTCACTGAAACGTAGTACTACACTTTATATAACACAGTTGAGAGACAATGTTCCCTAGCTCCCTAAGTTCATAACAGTGTGTAGGAAGTTGTTTGATAAAGTGGGCAAAGCTTATACTTGGGCCAGAAGGCAGAATATAGGAAACTACATGAAAACATGAATAATTCAGTGAAAATGACTGTAAACAGATGAGAACTTGTTTAGAACAGCTGAAAGAGAATCTCCAAGTCAGTTCTTAGTGTAGAAAAGGTAGCTAAGATAAGGAAAATCCTTAATTCCAGTTAAGATCACAGGAAACACTGTATGAATCCTATATTCTTTACTTAAAGGAGACTAGAGTGGTAAACGTGTGTTATACAAGGCAGAATACCATTGAAATAGAGAAAGAAACACGTTCGGCAGCTTTGGAAAGCCTTACACTTCACTGAAATGTAGTACTACACTTTATATAACACAGTTGAGAGACAATGTTCCCTAGCTCCCTCAGTTCATAACAGTGTGTAGGAAGTTGTTTGATTAAGTGGGCAAAGCTTATACTTGGGCCAGAAGGCAGAATATAGGAAACTACATGAAAACATGAATAATTCAGTGAAAATGACTGTAAACAGATGAGAACTTGTTTAGAACAGCTGAAAGAGAATCTCCAAGTCAGTTCTTAGTGTAGAAAAGGTAGCTAAGATAAGGAAAATCCTTAATTCCAGTTAAGATCACATGAAACACTGTATGAATCCTATATTCTTTACTTAAAGGAGACTAGAGTGGTAAATGTGTGTTATACAAGGCAGAATACCATTGAAATAGAGAAAGAAACACGTTCGGCAGCTTTGGAAAGCCTTACACTTCACTGAAATGTAGTACTACACTCTATAACACAGTTGAGAGACAATGTTCAGTAGCTGCCTCAGTACTTAACAGTGTGTAGGAAGTTGTTTGATAAAGTGGGCAAAGCTTATACTTGGGCCAGAAGGCAGAATATAGGAAACTACATGAAAACATGAATAATTCAGTGAAAATGACTGTAAACAGATGTGAACTTGTTTAGAACAGCTGAAAGAGATTCTCCAAGTCAGTTCTTAGTGTAGAAAAGGTAGCTAATATCCGGGAAATCCTTAATTCGAGTTAAGATTACATGAAACACTGTATGAATCCTATATTCTTTACTTAAAGGAGACTAGAGTGGTAAATGTGTGTTATACAAGGCAGAATACCATTGAAATAGAGAAAGAAACACGTTCGGCAGCTTTGGAAAGCCTTACACTTCACTGAAACGTAGTACTACACTCTATAACACAGTTGAGAGACAATGTTCAATAGCTGCCTCAGTACTTAACAGTGTGTAGGAAGTTGTTTGATAAAGTGGGCAAAGCTTATACTTGGACCAGAAGGCAGAATATAGGAAACTACATGAAAACATGATTAATTCAGTGAAAATGACTGTAAACAGATGTGAACTTGTTTAGAACAGCTGAAAGAGATTCTCCAAGTCAGTTCTTAGTGTAGAAAAGGTAGCTAATATCCGGGAAATCCTTAATTCGAGTTAAGATTACATGAAACACTGTATGAATCCTATATTCTTTACTTAAAGGAGACTAGAGTGGTAAATGTGTGTTATACAAGGCAGAATACCATTGAAATAGAGAAAGAAACACGTTCGGCAGCTTTGGAAAGCCTTACACTTCACTGAAATGTAGTACTACACTCTATAACACAGTTGAGAGACAATGTTCAATAGCTGCCTCAGTACTTAACAGTGTGTAGGAAGTTGTTTGATAAAGTGGGCAAAGCTTATACTTGGACCAGAAGGCAGAATATAGGAAACTACATGAAAACATGATTAATTCAGTGAAAATGACTGTAAACAGATGTGAACTTGTTTAGAACAGCTGAAAGAGATTCTCCAAGTCAGTTCTTAGTGTAGAAAAGGTAGCTAATATCCGGGAAATCCTTAATTCGAGTTAAGATTACATGAAACACTGTATGAATCCTATATTCTTTACTTAAAGGAGACTAGAGTGGTAAATGTGTGTTATACAAGGCAGAATACCATTGAAATAGAGAAAGAAACACGTTCGGCAGCTTTGGAAAGCCTTACACTTCACTGAAATGTAGTACTACACTTTATATAACACAGTTGAGAGACAATGTACCCTAGCTCCCTCAGTTCATAACAGTGTGTAGGAAGTTGTTTGATAAAGTGGGCAAAGCTTATACTTGGGCCAGAAGGCAGAATATAGGAAACTACATGAAAACATGAATAATTCA